>NC_134795.1:38086851-38166851 GCF_046742065.1 Oratosquilla oratoria | reverse complement strand
GAATATTGTAACAATCGCAAGTTTAGAAAGTTAAAATGATAACGTTAATGTGTAGTAATGACATGCTTGAAATATATTAATAACGCAAAGTTTAGGAAATACTAAGAATAGCAAAATTAGAAGTTGCAATTAATGATTACTGTAATGTGTACTAATAATGATAAGTTTTGAATATACTAACAGTAACATGTATACTAATACTCATAAGTTTAGAATATACAAATAATGACAAGTTTAGAAAAATGACAACTTTGGAGGATAGTGATGGTGATAAGTTTAATTCCTAATAATGATAACTTTAATGCGTAATAATAATGACAAGTTTAGAACATACCAAAGAAGATATGTTTAGAATATACGAATAATGACAAGTTTAGAAATGTGTTGTTGATAATAAATTTAATGTGTACTAATAATGGCAAGTTTAGAACATACAAATAATGACAAGCTTAACTCTAATGACAAGTGTAGAATATATTAATAATGTCATGTTTAGAATACACTAATAATGACAAGTTTAGAAGGTACTATTAATTGTTTTTTAGTGTGTACTATAAATGACGAGCTATAATATATGATAATATACTAAATATATACTATAATAATATACTAAATATATACTATAATAATATAATAAAATATATACTATAATAATATATAATATAATATATATAATATAAAAAGGATAAGTCTAAAATAATGATATGTTTAGATAGTAACATATATAGATATAAAGACATTTACAAGTTTGGATTAAGGACATATAAAAGGTAACTTTAATTTTGGCTAATAATGAATAGTTTAAGATATACTGTATTAATAACAACTTTAATGTGTGCTTATAATGATATGTTTAGAATATACTAATGATGACAAGTTTAGTAGGAAATATTTATGATAACTTTAATAAGATGAATATACGAACGAATATTTTAATAATGGAAAGCTTATTATATACTAATAATGACAAGTTTAGAATGTAGTATTAATAATAAATCTAATGTGTTCTAAAAATGACAAGCTTAGAATATACTAATACATAGGTTCAGAAGGCACTGTTAATGAGTGCTAATAATGAGAATTTTAGAATATACCAATAATGATAAGTTTAGAAGGTACTAATAACAAAAACTTTAATTTGTATTATTAAGGAAATGTTTATAATATAATATTAATGTCAACTTTTTGATCATGAAAGTTTCTTGTTTACTAATTATGATAAGTTTAGAATATGCAAATAGTAACAGGTTTAGAAGGAACTATTACTGATAGCCAGAAGGTATTCTAAAAATGACAAATCTATAATATACTAATAATGACATGTTTAGAATATATTAACATTGAGAAGCTTAGACGGTATTATTAATGAAAACTTTTATGTGTAATAATAATGAAAAGTTTAGAATATACTAACAATTGCAAGTACTGATTATATTAACAATGAGAAGTTTATAATACAGTATTGATTATAACTTTAGTGTCTACATGTTTAGAATATACTAATAATGACAAGCTTACAAGGTACCACTAAGGAAAATCTTAATGTGTCCTAATAATGACAAATTTAGAAGGTACTATTAATAGTAACTTTAATGCGTATTAATAATTTAGAATATACTCACAATTATAAGTTTAGAAGGTGCTCTCAGATATAACTTTAATTTCAACTAATAAGGACAAGTTTAGAACATACTAATAATGACAAAGTTAGACCGTTCTATGAATAAATAATACTAATAATGCCATGTTTAGAAGTTACTATTAATGATGACTTCAATGTGCACTAATATGTCATGTAATTGATTTTGTCCACAATTTTAGGTTCTATTGTAAATGTATCTAGTTTCGACGGCTCTTCATTGCTTCTGTATCTGGTGTTTTCACTGACCCATTGGGTTATTGTGTATTCCATGGTCATGTCCAGCAGTACAATACCCCACAAGTCGTCTCCTCCTCGCACAAACTTTCTACTTTTCATATTCTTGTCTTCGAATTTTATCATGATCAGTTCAACATTACCTTTGCCCTCCGCAATTTTTGTCACGTTTAAGTCTTTCTTGGCCAAGAACATGATTCCTCCTCCCTGTTTCTTGTCCCTATTTTTTATCGATGGATGGTATTTCACCTCTTAGTTTAGTCTCTACAATTCCCATTATGGCTGGTTTTTCTTCTAGCAGGTAATCATTGAATTCGTTCAGACCTGAAATTAATCCGTCAATGTTAGTATAGGCCACTTTTAAGTTTCTTCTTTCTCCATTTTTTTCTGTCTTTGGTTTGTTCGTTTTGAGGTGTGTGTGTGTGTGTGTGTGTGTGTGTGTGTGTGTGTGTGTGTGTGTGTGTGTGTGTGTGTGTGTGTGTGTGTGTGTGTGTGTGTGTGTGTGTGTGTGTGTGTGTGTGTGTGTGTGTGTGTGTGTGTGTGTGTGTGTGATACAAATAGATGCGTACCTACGTTCGTTGTGTGTCTCAATGTAAAAGGAATAAAAAAGTAACATGCGGTCGCTTTCCTGTATCACTCAGTTCTTGGTTCCCCACAGATGACGTGGAACTAAAACTTGTTATTACTGGTCATAGAACTCAAGACAGCCAAAAATATAATTTTTTCGATCTACATCAGGGGTTATTGACCTATTTTCTCATGTGATGAAAAATAGCCGTGTTTTGCGACCTGGAGGAGCGCAACATCCATAGTTGACATCGACTGGCGGAGACCCTCATCATGTGGACCTGTAGCCGAAAGGGAATGGACGCCACGTGGTACCAAATTAATAGTCTCGAATGGTGTGGAATAAGCCTAGTGAACCGGGAAATAGTGCTCAAGAAACTCACTTTTTGCCTCGGAACTCTGATATCAACCTCGATCGACCATCGAAAGGAAATGGACCCTGACTATTGAATAATTCTAGAACCTTCCCCAGGAAATTTTTCCCAATGGCAACATTAAATGTAGGAATATTTAGAGGAGAGGAGGAATTGATATTAATGATAAAGGAAAAGAAAGTCGACATACTTGCTTTATGTGAAACAAAACTTGCAAGAAAAGGCAGAAGGGTTTTGCATGATAACTATCAGTTCGTATATAATGCAAGAGCAGACATTAGCACAAAGAATCACGAGAGTAGAACAGAAAAACGAGAGGATTCTGGCTTTCTGACAAAAAAAAAAAGTTTCATAAAAGTCTACGCCCCGCTCAAAGTCGACCATCAGAAAATTGAGAAGTATTCTATGATTTCCTACAGAATGGTAAGAACGACTTACCATACGCCGAAAATGTAGTTATCATGGGTGATCTGAATGGACACATTGAAAAAGATCGCAAAGGATTTAGTACGGGTAGAAAAGCATACAGCAAAAATACACCGACAAGCCCATAATTCACCCTATGTTAAAACATAAGATTTTTCAGAGATGTAAAAAACATAATATTGATGTCATGCAGTTCAGACCACAGGCTAGTTGTGGGCAAACTGAAACATGTCAAATCAAAACCTCTGAAGTGTATAGCCATAAAACGATTTTTTGAACAGATATATGAGAGATGAAGGCTATAAAGAAGCATTCCAATGCAGATTGAGAGAAAATAGAGCCGAAGATGCTGGAAGAGAAGATTTTGTAGGTCGCCTTCCATTCGGCGATCACAAGACTTGACAAAGAAGTTATGCAATACTTATACAGTTGGAAGAAAAAATAAACACTCTAGTGCAGCGTTTCTCAACCTTTTTACCCTTGCGTAACCTTTAGAATAAATTGCATGTCTCAAGGAACAACTGAAAAAAAACATATCTTTCTCATTTTAATTTCAGCGTAATAATAGGTTAAATAGGATGATGCGGTAAAATTTTACTTTCGACCTTTGTTGGAATATAGCAATACAAAATTAAATAGTAATTTTGTAAATTAAAATGTATCAACGTAATATGCAATTTTGTGTGCGGAAATGAAAATAAAAATACGTTGCTACAAGCTAAATATGGTAATGAACGAAGTCGGTAGCATAGAATCGGGACGCCATCTTGTCGTCTGTCAATTGTTTGTCGTCTGCCCGGTCTACTTGAAACGTCACTTTCAAGTAGACGTCACTTTCAAGATGGACATCACTTTGTGTAGAGGTTGTGCTCCCACTCCAGGTGACGTTAATAAGCGCTGTTATAAAGATAACAAATCATCTGTTATATTTCTGCGAGAGCACGGGATTCTGCCGAGCACAGTCAATTGCCCAAGGTGTAACAGACCCTGCTGGTTCCGGGAGGATCGTCATGCCTGGGTGTGCAACAACCCTATAACACAATCAAAGAGAAAGAAGAAAAAACAGTGCACATATATGGTCAGTGACTACAAAGGCACCTTTCTGGAAGGAGGTCACATCCAACCGTGGCAGTTGGTGTGCTCAAGAATTTTTGTCACGAAGACGCAATCCGTGACCTTAACATATCTTCAAAGACTAGTGTAGACTGGCGGAGTTTTTGCAGCGAGGTGTGTGAAGACTGGTTCAACCACCAAGAGCCAATTGGTGGCCCTGGGATTGTGGTAGAGATAGATGAGACTCTTATCTCTCGAAGGCACGCCAACGTAGGCAGGATTCTGTCTCACGTGTGGATGTTCGGTGGAATCGAGAGGGAATCCAAAAAGAGATTTCTTGTTCCACTGCTAGATCCAGAGGGAGAAAGGCGGGACCAAGAAACTCTCCTGCCAATAATTCGGCGCTTTATTAGGCAAGGGTCCGTGATCGTGAGCGATTGTTGGCGTGCATACCGCAATCTCGGGGACATCGGGTACACTCACCTCGCTGTCAACCACTCGGAAAACTTTGTCGCGCCAGGGGACCCTCAGGTACACACACAAAATATTGAGAGGCTTTGGCGCGACGTCAAAGAGTGGGTACTGAGGCCTGGTATTCGGCCTCGCTACTTCCGACAGTACCTCGCAAGGTATATTTTCATGAAGGAATGTCATGGAGCGGAGATCCATGCATTCCTTCAAGCTGCAAAATATTTGTATACTCCGCAAGCTGAGAGAGTCGTTCAAAAGCCCGCCAACATCTCTCACGACGACGACGACGAGGACCGGCCGGATGATATCTAATTTGCAGGTAATGATTTATTAAACACAGGTTAGGTTAGGTTAGGTTAGGTTAGGTTAGGTTAGGTTAGGTTAGGTTAGGTTAGGTTAGGTTAGGTTAGGTTAGGTTAGGTTAGGTTAGGTTAGTTTAGTTTAGTTTAGTTTATTTTTAGACAAATTTATCGTCCTTTCATTTCTCCGACGTCAGCATCTACCACAACAAACATGGCGTACCGTTCGTCGTACACGACTTCGTTACTAACAAATCTGTTACTAACAAAATTGCATATTACGTTGATACATTTTAATTTACAAATTTACTATTTAATTTTTTATTGCTATATTCCAGCAAAGGTCGAAAGTAAAATTTTACCGGATGATGTATACATCACATTATTACAATAACCAAGAATATTTCGTGCTTCTTTGATTATATAACGTCATGAAATTAAATAAGAAATCAAAAGAATCACTTGTTCTCACGTAACCCTAGGACCTTTTCGGAACCCTGGTTGAGAAACTCTGCTCTAGATTCTTGGAATCATAGTCGTGTCAGTAATCTGGTGAACACTAAATGAATAGTTGTTAAACACTAAAGTCATTCCTATCAAATTTTGCTTTCTTTTGGCTTTATAGAACCTTAGAAAACTTCATATTATATGGGTAACTATAGTATTTGATATTTCTGCGTATTTCTAATAATTGACCATGACCAGAGGGGTAGGGGTGAGGGTTGGGATATACGACCTTTTTCCTAACATACAACTTGAAATAACATATGTAAATAAAGCTCAAGTAGGAGATTTCACAAAAACTCGATCAAATTTTCAAATTCTCACAAGAGAATGAGAGGAGGGTAGGGAAAGAAGTGAGGCTGTGTGTGTGAGAGTGTGTGTTTGTGTGTGTGCATTCACTTGGTCTTTGGATCACGTGTTAGACTCGTGATCGATAGCTATTTCCCTCCTGGAAGAGAGCTCACAGCTCGTAGGTCCGATCTATGGGTAATGCACACACACACACACACACTATGGGTAATGCACACACACACACACACACAACTCCCCGCCCACGAGAATCAGAGTAACGACCCGAAGCGCAGCGGTACCGAAATAATTTCGGGCCACCATGGTGGCAGTTCAGCGCTCTACCAACTACGCCACCGAGTCCTGTGTGTGTGTGTGTGTGTGTGTGTGTGTGTGTATTCACCTCGGATCTGCTGCAGTCTCTGTCGAGACAGCCAGACACCACCCTACGGCAGTGAGCTCAGAGCTCCTTATTAGCCGATCTCTGGGTAGGTCTGAGACCACTCACACACCACACACCGGGACAGCAAGGTCACAACTCCTTGACTAACGTCCCGTACCTACTCACTGCTAGGTGAACAGGGGCTACACGTGAAAGGAGACAAACCCAACTTATCTCCGCCCGACCGGGGAATCGAACCCCGGTTCTCCGGCTTGTGAGGCCAGTGCCTTACCAATCCGCCACCGGGCCGTGTGTAATGTGTGTGTGTGTGTGTGTGTGTGTGTGTGTGTGTGTGTGTGTGTGTGTGTGTGTGTGTGTATTCACTTAGTCTTTGGATCACGTGTTGGACTCGTGATCGACAGCTATTTCCCTCCTGGAAGAGAGCTCAGAGCTCGTAGGTCCGATCTATGGGTAATGCTATGACCTTGCACACACACACACACCCAACTCCCCGCCAACACCCCTCAGCGCTGCGATACTGATATTATTTCAGCCCCGGGCGAGGATCAAACCCGGACCTCCGTAGTGGCAGGCCAGAGCTCTAACCACAGCGCCATGTGTGTGTGTGTGTGTGTGTGTGTGTGTGTGTGTGTGTGTGTGTGTGTGTGTGTGTGTGTGTGTGTGTGTGTGTGTGTGTGTGTGTGTGTGTATGTGTGTGTGTGTGTGTTAAAGATATTGCTAAAGATATTGCTAAAGATATTGTTAAAGATATTGCTAAGAGAATCTTAATCTTGTCAGTATCAATATACATAAAAGTTATTATTACTATTATATTCTAATATTGACATTATTACAACACAATAAAATGATCAAAAGTACCGGTTATTACCACATTCTAAATTTGACATTATTTGTGCAAATAAGATTTATCATTAATCGCACACTTCTTATTATCAGTATATTCTAAATTTGTTATTATTAGTAAACATTGAAGTTATCATAAATATTACCTTCTAAACTTGTCATCATTAGTATATTCTAAACATGTCATTATTAGTATATTCTAATAATTATTCTAAATAGTATTCTAAATAGTATCTTCTAAATCTGTCATTATTAGAATGTTCTAAACTTGTCATTATAAGATATCATTAATAGTACCTTTTAAACCTGTCACCATTAGAGTGTTCTATACTTTTCATTATTAGTACACATTAAAGTTATCATTGATAGTACTTTCTAGACTTCTCATTATACGTATATTCTAAACATGTTAATATTGGTATGTTCTAAATGTGTCTTCAACTTGTCATTATTAGTATGTTCTAAACTTGTCATTAATAGTTCATATTAAATTTATCATTAATAGGACGTTATCATTAGTATATTCTAAGTCTGACAATTTTAGTATATGTTAAAGTTGTCATTATTCTAACCTTGTCATTATTATTATAATTCAAACTAGTATATTCTGAACATATCATTATTAGTATATTCAAAACTCGTTATTATTAGTAAACTTATCATTAATAGTATATCCTAATTATTATTATTAGTATACTCCAAATTTGCCATTATTAGTACACATTGAATTTATCATCAAAGTACCTTCTAATCTTGTTTTTGTTAGTACATTCTAAATTTGACATTATTAGTATGTTCTAAACTTATCATTAGTAAAAAATAAAGTAATTGATAGTACCTTCTAAACTTATAAGTTTAGAAGGTACTATCAATTACTTTATTTTAACTAATGATGACGAGTTTAGAATATACTAATTATTACAAGTTTAAAGGGTACTGTTAATGATAATTATCATTAGCAGTACCCTTTAAACTTGTAATAATTAGTATATTCTAAACTCGTCATCATTAGTTATTTTTGTAGTATCTTCTAAACCTGTCATTATTAGAATATTGTAAACTTGTCATTGTAAGTACACATCAAAGATATCATTAATAGTGCCTACTTGTCATCATTAGAATGTTTTATACTTTTCATTATTAGTACACATTAAAGTTATCATTAATAGTACTTTCTAAACTTCTGTATATACTAAACATGTCTTCATTGGTATATTCTAAACTTGTCATTAATACTTCATATTAATCTTATCATTAATAGGACGTTTTAAACTTATCATTATTAGTATATTACTTGGCAATATCAGGATATGTTAAAGGTGTCATTAAACCTTATCATTATTGTTATCGTTTAAACATTCTAGACATTCTAAACTTGACATTATTAGTATGTTCTAAAATTATTACTAGTAAAAATTAGTCATTAATAGTACCTTCGAAACATCATTAACAGTACCCTTTAAATTTGATATTATTAGTATATTTTAAACTCGTCATTATTAGTTATCATTAATAGCATCATTATCGGAATATTCTAAACTTGTCATTATTTAGTACACATCAAAGATATCATTAATAGTACCTTTTAAACTTGTCATCATTAGAATGTTTTATACTTTTCATTATTAGTATACATTAAAGTTATAATTAACAGTACTTTCCAAATTTCTCATTATACGTATATTCTAAACATGTCTACATTGGAATATTCTAAACTTGTCATTATTAGTATGTTCTAAACTTGTCATTAAATATATCATCATTAGTATATTCTAAACTTGGCAGTATTAGTATATGCTAAAGTTGTCATTATTATTATAGTTTAAACTAGTATATTCTAAAGATGTCGTTATTAGTATATTCAAACTCGTCATTATTAGTAAACTTATCATTAATAGTATTTTCTAATCTTTTCATTATCACTATGTTCCAAGTTTGACATTATTAGTACACATTAAATCTATCATTAGTAGTACCTACTAATCTTATTTTTATTAGCATTTTCTAAATCTGGCATTATTAGTGTGTTCTAAACTTATAGAATGTACTATTAAAGATAACTTTAATGTGTACTAATAATGAAAAGTATAAAACACTAATGGTGATAGGTTTAATGATATCTTATAATGACAAGTTTAGAACATTCTAATAATGACAGATTTAGAAGATGATTATAATTATTAGAATATACTAATAATGACATGTTTAGAATATACTAATGATGACAAGTTTAGAGGGTAATATTTATAATAACTTCAATGTTTACTAATAATAACAAATTTAGTAATAAGAAGTGTGCGATTAATGATAAATCTTATTTCCACAAATAATGTCAAATTTAGAATGTGGTAATAATCGGTACTTTTGATCATTTTATTGTGTTGTAATAATGTCAAGATTAGAATATAATAGTAATAATAACTTTAATGTATATTGATACTGGCAATGTTAAGATTCTCTTAATATCCTTAATGTGTACTATTAATGAAAGTTTAGAATATACTAATAATGACAAGTTTAGTATTTACTAATACTGATATGTTGCAAATATAAGAGCAATGACACCTTTAGAAAGTATTGTTAATGATAACTTTAATGTGTACTAATAATGAAGGTTTAGAACATACAAATATTGACAAGCTTTAATGTGTATTAATCATTAGAATGTATTAATTGATATATTAATAGTGACAAATTTAGAATATGCTAATAATGTCAGGTTTAGAATATAAGTTTAGAATAATGGTAAACTTAAAAATATATTAGTATTGCCAAGTTTAGAATATACAAGGTCCTAATAATGATAACTTTAATGTGCACTAATAATGACAAGTTTTGAATACCAAAGATTTGTTTAGTATTTACTAATATAAGAACAACGACAAGAAATAATGACAAATGTAGAATATACTAATAATGACAAATTTAGAATATGCTAATAATGTCAGGTTTAGAATATACTTGTCATGCCAAGTTTAGAATATACTAATAATAACGAAGTTAGAAGGTATTATTAATAATAAATTTAGTGTGTACTAATACTAACGAGCTTAGCATATACTAAGAATGACAAATTTAGAATAATGACACGTTTAGAATATACTAATGGTAAGCTTAGACGATAATAGTTATGATAACTTCACTGTGTACAAGTTTAAAATATATTAATCCTGACAAGTTTAAAAATTACTAATATTGACAACTTTGGAAGGTACTATATAAGATAGCTTTAATTTGTACTAATAATTAAAATTTTAAAACATACTAATAATGGCAAATTAAAATGTACTATCAGTAAAAACTTCCATGCCTTCTAATGATTAATGTTTGGGATATATGAATAATTACAAGGTATTATTAATGATCATTTTAATGTGTCCTAATAACGACACTAGCAAATATCAATGATGTCTTTAATGTGCACTGGTAATGAAATTTATAATATACCATTAATGATAACTTTAACGTTTTTAATGTTTTTAATGATAGATTTGATATGTACTAATAATAACAAGTTTAGAATATACAAAAAATGACAAGTGTAGAAGGTACTAAAAATGACAAATTTAGAAAGATACTATTAATGATAAATTTAATGTGTGGTTACAAAGACAAGTTTACAAGGTACTATTAATGATAACTTTAATGTGTACTAATAATGAGAAGTTTACAATATAGTAATAATGAAAAGTTCAGAAAGTACTATTACTGTAAACTTCAATGTAATCCAATAATGACAAATTTAGAAAATACCAATAATGAGAGGTTTGAATTATACTAAGATTGAGATGTTTAGAAGCTATTATTAATGATAACCTATATGTGGACAATTAATGACAAGATAAGTATTAAAATAATAATGGCAAATGATGATAAATTTAGAATATACTAATAAAAAGTTAAGAAACTACTATCAATGACAACTTCAATGTGTACTAATACTGTCAAGTTTATAATATGCTAATAATCACAAGTTTAGAATATATAAATAATGGCAAGTTTAGAAGATAATGACTTTAATGTACACTAATAATAAAGTTTAGAATATACTGATAATGACAAGTTTAATATAATAATATGATAATTTTAGAAGGTACTATTAATGATGTTTAAAATAATGAGGAACTTTTAGAAGGAACTATTAATGATAACTTTAATGTGTACTGATATACACAAGGTACAATATACTAATAAGGGTAAGTTTACAAGGTATAATTGAAGCTATAATTGATAACGTTAATTTGTACTAATTACGACAGGCTTAGAATATACTAATAATGACAAGTTTAGAAGGTACTATTACTGATAACTTTGATGTCTATTAAGTTTAGTATATACCATTAATGAGTTTAGAATATACTTATAATGATAAGTTTGGATAAATTCTATGTGAAATGATGATGAAAAGTGTAGAATATGACAAGTTTACATGTTAATGAAAAATTTAATTTATAATGAAATGGGAAGTTTAGAAAAAAACCTATAGAGTTTAGCAGGTACTATTAGTAAAATATCTAATGTGTACTAAAGATGTCGTTATTAGTATATTCAAACTTATCATTAATAGTATTTTCTAATCTTTTCATAATCACTATGTTCCAAGTTTGACATTATCAGTACACATTAAATCTAATGAGTTCTGATAATGAAAAAATACAAAATACTAGTAATGGCAAATTTAGAATATACTTTTAATAATAACTAATATGCACTAATAGTAACAAGTGTAGAATATACTAAGAATACATGCTCAGTCGAAACTATTGATAACTTTAATATGAGAAGTTTAGAATATACTAATAATTGATATTATCGATAGTACTATTAATGATATATATAATGCGTACTAAAAATTAAGATGTAGAAAATTATATTTACAATAACTTTAATATGTTTTAATAATGATAATTTTAGAGGGTTTTATTAAATAGCTTTGATATGAATATAATATGATATTGAATGATTTAGAACAGCTAAAAACATACAAATAATGAGAAGTTTAGACAACCATAGAATATCCTAATAATGTATATCAATAAGGACAAATTTATAATATTCTAATTATGACAAGCTTAGAAAGTATTGTTAATAATAACTTTAATGTGTATTAGTAATAACAAATTTAGAATATAATGACAAGTTTAGAAGGTACTATTGCAAGATAACTTTAATGTGCACTAATAATGAAAAAAATAGAATATGCTAATCCTGACAAGTTTGTAATATACAAATGATGTCAAGTTTAGAAGGTATTATTAATAATAGCTTTAATGTGTACTAATAATGACAAGTTTACAATATACGTATAATGGAAGATACAGTTGATGACAACTTTTATGTGTACTAATAATGGAAAGACTAGAATATACCAATAATGACTTTAATATCTACTAATCATGAAAAAAATACTAACAATGGCAAGTTTGTAATATGTCAAGTTTAAAAAGTACATTAATATTGTATTTAACTTTGACAAGTTTAGAAGGTATTGTTAATAACAACTTTAATGTGTTGATGACTACTTTTATGTGTACTAATAATGGAAAGACTAAATACCAATAATGACTTTAATATGTACTAATCATAAAAAATTTAAATATACTAAAAATGGCAAGTTTGTAATATCCTAATAATGACAAGTTTAAAAGGTACATTAATAATGTATTTAACTTTGACAAGTTTAGAAGGTATAGTTAATAATAACTTGAATGTGTACTAATAATCAGAAGTTTACAATATACTAATAATCAGAGGTACAGGTACAGGTACAGGTACAGGTATGTGTACTAATAATGAAAAGATTAGAATATACCAATAATTAAAAGTTCAAAAGGTACTGTTCAAGATAACTTTAACTTGTACTAATAGTAAGCAAGTTTACAATATACTAAAAAAGGCAAGTTTAGAAGATCAATGATAAATTCAATATATACTAATAGTAAAATAATAATAATAAAAATACTAATAATAAAAAAGTTTAGAATATGGTGATAATAACAAATAATTATATTTTAATGTTTAGAATATAGTATTAATGAGAAGTTTAGAAGGTAGTATTATTGACAAATTCATAATGCACTAATAACGAAAAGTTTGGAAGATATTATTAATGATAACGTTAATGTGTACTGATAAATAAAAAATTGAAATCTAATAATAATAACTTATCTTATCAAAATGAAAAGTTTAGAATATACTGATAATGAGAATGTAATTTTAGTGATAACTTTAATGTGTACTAATAATAAGTTTAGAATATACAAATAAAGGCTGGGTAGATACTATCAATGACAACTTTAATGTTTACCAATAATGAGATGCTTAGAATATACTAAAAATGACAGTTTTGGAAGGAACTATTAATGATAACCTTACAATTTAGTAATAATGACAAGTTTTGAATATACTAATAATGACAAGTTTAGAAAGTACTATTAATCATAACTTTAGAATGTACTAATACTAAAATAATAAAACGTTTAGAATAACAAATAAGGAAAAGTTTAGAGGAATCTAATATTGACATGTTTGAAATATAGCAATAATGATAAGTTTAAAAGATCCTATTAATGATAACATAAATGTGTATTAATAATGACACGTAATAATGAGAAGGTGCTGTTAATGAAAACTTTAATGTGTGCTAATAATGAAAGTTTATACACAAGGTTAGAATATAATAATAATAACAAGTTGAGAAGTTACTATAACTGTCAATTACAACGTACTAAAATGGCAAATTTAGAAGGTACTATTAATGATAACTTTAAAATTTAGAATATGGTAATAATAAGTTTAGAAGGTGCTCTTAATGATAACGTTGATATGTACTAATATAGACAAGTTTAAAATATACATATCAAGAAAGTTTATAAAGTTCTATTTGTAGTAATAATGAAAAAATAGAATATACTAATAATGTACATTAATAATGCATTTAACTTTGACAAGTTTAGAAGGTATTGTTAATAATAACTTGAATGTGTACTAATAATCAGAAGTTTACAATATTCTAATAATCAGAGGTTTAGAAGGTACAGATATGTGTACTAATAATGGAAAGATTAGAAATTACTAATTAAAAGTTTGAAAGGTACTGCTCAGGATAACTTTAATTTGTACTAATAATAAGCAAGTTTACAATATACTAATAAAGACAAGTTTAAAAGATATATGATAAATTGAATATATACCAATAGTAAAATACTAATAATAGAAATACTAATAATAAAAGTTTAGAATATGGTAATAATAACGAGTATAGAAGGTACTATTAATGATAACTTTAATAAGTGACAGGTTTAGAATATGGTTTAGAAGGTAGTATTATTGATAATTTCATAATGCACTAATAATGAAAAGTTTGGAAGATATTATTAATGATAGCGTTAATGTGTACTAATAAATATAAATTTGAATCTAATATTAATAACTTTAATGTGTTATCAAAATGAAAAGATTAGAGTACTGATAATGAGAAGTTTAGAATAAGTTAATAATGACAATTTGAGAATGTACTTTAAATGATAACTTGAATGTGTACTAGTAATAGTAACCTTAAAGTGAACTAATAATGACATATGTAGAGTATACTAATATTAAGTTTAGAATATACAAATAAAGACCGGGAAGGTACTATTAATGACAACTTTAATGTATACCAATAATGAGATGCTTAGAATATACTAAAAATGACAGTTTTATTAATGATAACCTTAAAGTTTAGAAAATACTATTAATGCACTAATACTGAAAGGTTTGATATACAAATGATAAATTTTTTAGAATAAAAGATAATGACAAGTTTAGAAGAATCTAATATTAACATGTTTAAAATATATAAATAATGATAAGTTTAAAAGATACCATTAATGATAACTTAAATGTGTACTAATAATGACACGTAATAATGAGAAGTTTAGAAGGTGCTGTTAATGAAAACTTTAATGTGTACTAATAATAATATACTAATTAAGATAAGTTTAGAATATATTAATGATAGCGTATTAATAATGACAAGTTTAGAAGGTACTATTAATGATAACGTAAATATGTACTAATATAGACAAGTTTAAAATATACATATAAAGAAAGTTTATAAGGTACTATTTGAAGTAATAATGAAAAAAATAGATTTTACTAACACAGACAAGTTTAGAATCTAACAATAAAAACAAGATCAGAAGGTATCTGTAAAGATAACTTTAATGCGTACTAATAATGATAAATTTAGAATATACTAATAATGAAGAATGTGAATATAAAATTAATAATATTTGTATTGTGTATAATAATAACAAAAAAGAAGTTTAGAAGCTACTATTAATGATGACTAATTTGTACTAATAATGACACGTTTAGAATACACTAATAATGAAAGCTTTGCATATATTAATAATGACAAATTTAGAAGGTATTGTTAATTTAGAATATTCCCATATAGTGACAACGTATTATAAATAATAACTTTAATGTGTACAATATTGACAAATTAAGAATATACTAATAATTACAAGTTTGGAGGGGACTGTTAATGATAAGTTTAGAAGGTACTATTAATGACATTAATGTGTACTAATGATGATAATGCCAAGTTTAGAATATACCAATAAAAACAAGATTGGAAGGTACTGATAATGATAAATTCAATGTGTACTAATAATGACAATTTTGAAATACACTAATAATGACAATTTTGAAATACACTAATAATGACAATTTTAGAAGTTGCTATTAATGGTAAACTAATAATAATAATGACGAGTTATGATCATACTAATAATGACATGTACTAGTTTAGGATATAATAATAATGACCAAGATAGAATAGTGACAACTTTAGAATGTACTTATATTGCAAAGTTCAAAATGTACTAGTAATGATATGTTTAGAATGTCCTATTAAGGATAAATTTAATGTGAGCTAGTAATAACGTGTTTAGAATATACTAATAATGATAAGTTTAGAGGATACCAATGAAGACATGCTTAGAATATACTAATATTGACATGTTTAGAATATACCAATAATGAGAAGTTTAGAAAGTACTATAAATAGTGAATAATAATGACAGGTTTAAAGATACTATTAATGATATGTTTAATGTGTAGTAATAATGATAAGTTTAGACTATACTAATAATGACAAGTTTAGAAGATACTATTAATGATAACTTTAATATTTACTATATGTTTAGAAAGTACTATTAATGATAACTCTAATATGTACTCATAATCACATGTTTAGAATATACTAATAAGGACAAGTTTAGAAGGTACTATTAATGATAACTTTAATATGCACTAATAATGGCAATCGTAGAGGATACTGATAATAACAAGTTTAAAAAGTTTAATGTATAGTAATGATGATATGTTAAGAATATTCTTATAATTACGAGTTTAGAGCATACTAATAATGACAAGTTTACAAGATACTGTTAATGATAACTAATACTAATAATGATAATTACAGAACATACTTATAATGATCAGAATAAAGATACTATTAATGATAATTGTAATTGTACTATTAATGGCGAGTTTAGAATATACTAATAATGAAAAGCTTAGTATATGAAAGATAATTACGTTTAGAGAGCACTATTAATGATAACTCATAATCACATGTTTAGAATATACTAATAAGGACAAGCTTAGAAGGTACTATTAATAATAATGGCAATTATAGACGATACTGATAATTACAATTTTTTGAAGGTAATATCAATGATAAATGATATGTGTACTAATAATGACAAAGTTAGAATATACGAATAATTACAACTTTGGAAAGTGCTACCAATCATGTGTATTAATACTAACAAGTTTAGAATATAATAATAATGGCAAGTTTAGAATAATGGCAACTTTAGAATACACTAATATTGCCATGTGTAGAATATGTTTAATGAACACTATAAATAAATTTTTTAGAACATTCCAATTAAGATGTGTTTAGAATATTCTAATGGTTAGAAAGTGATATTAATGATAACTTTAATAGTGTACTAATAAGGATAATTATAGAATATATTAATAATGATCAGATTAAAGATATTATTAATGATGTCAAGATAAGAAGGTAATATTGATAACAACGTTAATGTGTACTAATAACGACAAGTTGAGAATATACTAATGTTTAGAAAAAACTCTAAATGTGTACTATTAATACTAGAATATACAAGTAATGAAAAGTTTAGAAGATACTACTAATAATATTTTGATATGTAGCAATAATAACAGGTTTATAATATACTAATAAAGAAAAGTTTAGAATACACTAACACTAACAAGTTTGGATAAGTTTAATGTGTACTAATAATGACAAGTTTATAATGTACTAACAATAACAACATTTTAATATATACTAATAATCACAGGTTTAGTTACTTACAATTATATTTAGAATATGTTAAGATTGACAAGTTCAGAAGATCTGTTAATGGTAACTTTAATGTTTAGAAATAATGACAAGCGTGTAATATACTAATAACGACAAGTTACTGTTAATAATAACTTTTCTGTGTACTTATAATCAGAAGTTTACAATATACTAATAATCGAAGGTTTAGAAGGTACAGGTATGTATACTAATAATGAAAAGATTAGAATATTCCAATAATTTAAAGTTTAAAAGGTACTGTTCAAGATAACTGTAATTTGTACTGATAATAAGCAAGCTTATAATATACTAATAAAGACAAGTTTAAAAGATAAATATTAAATTCAATATATACTAATAGTAAAACACTAACAATAAAAAGTTTAGAATATGGTAATAACAACAAGTATAGAAGGTGCTATTAATGATAACTTTAATGTGTTACAAGTTTAGAATATAGTGATAATGAGAAGTTTAGAAGGTAGTATTATTTACAATTTCATAATGCACTAATAATGAAAAGTTTGGAAGATATCATTAATGATAACGTTAATGTGTACTAATAAATACAAATTTGGAATCTAATAATAATAACTTTAAAATTGTGTTCTCAAAATAAAAAGTTTGAATATACTGATAATGAGAATTTTAGAATAATTTAATAATGACAATTTTAGAATGTACTTTTAATGATAACTTGAATGTGTACTAGTAATAGTAACCTTAAAGTGAATTAATAACGATATATTTAGAGTATACTAATAATAAGTTTAGAATATACATATAAAGACAGGGTAAATTCTATGATGACAACTTTATTATATACCAACGATGAGATGCTTAGAATATACTAAAAATGACAGTTTAAAAGGAACTATTAATGATAACCTGAAAGTTGAGTTTTGAATATCCAAATAATGACAAGTTTAGAAAATACTATCAATGCTAACTTTTCAATATACTAATAATGACAAGTTTAGAAAATACTATTAATTTAGAATGTACTAATACTGTACTAAATAGAAGTAATAATTTTTTTAGAATAAAAGGTAATGACAAGTTTAGAAGAATCTAATATTGACATGTTTAAGATATAGCAATAATGATAAATTGAAAAGATCCTATGAATGATAATGAGAAGTTTAGAAGGTACTGTTAATGAAATACAAGTAATAAAACGTTTAGAATAAAAGATAATGATAAGTTTAGAAGAATATAATACTCACATGTTTAAAACATAGCAATAATGATAAGTTTAAAGGATCCTATTAATGATAACTTAAATATGTACAAATAATGACACGTAATAATGAGAAGTTTAGAAAGTACTGTTAATGAAAACTTTCATGTGTGCTGATAATGAAAGTTATATGCTAATAATAACAAGATGAGAAGTTACTACAACTGTTAACTATAATATAATAATAATGACAAGTTTAGAAGGTACTATTAGTGATCAATCTAATGTGTTCTAAAAATTACAAGCTTAAAATATACTAGTATATAGGTTCTGAAGGCACTGTTAATGAGTGCTAATAATGAGAATTTTAGAATATACAAATAGTGATAAGTTTAGAAGGTACTAATAAAAAAACTTTAATTTGTATTATTAATGAAAAGTTTATCATATAACGATAATAGCAACTATTAATATGCAAATATTAACTGGTTTAGAAGGAACTATTACTGATAGCTATAAGGTATTCTAAAAATGACAAGTTATAATATACTAATAATGGCATGTTTAGAATATACCTACATTGAGAAGTTTAGAAGGTACTATTAATGAAAACTTTAATAATGAAAAGTTTAGAATATACTAACAATGGCAAGTACTGCTAATATTAAATATTTATAACTTTAGTGTCTACATGTTTAGAATATACTAATAATGACAAGCTTACAATGTACCATTAAGGAAAATCTTAATGTCTCCTAATAATGACAAATTTAAAAGGTACTACTAATAGTAACTTTAATGTGTATCAAGAATTAAGAATATACTCACAATTATAAGTTTAGAAGGTGCTATCAGATATAACTTTAATATGAACAAATAAGGACAAGTTTAGAACATACTAATAATGACAAATTTAGACCGTTCTATGAATAAATAATGTCATGTTTAGAAGTTACTATTAATGATGACTTTAATGTGCACTAATAACATGTTTAGAATATACTAATAATGAGAAGTTTAGAAGGTACGATCAATTATAATTTTAAAGTACTAATAAGGAGAATTTTATAATGAACTAAATGACAGGCTTAGACGGATCTACTAATGATATATTTAATATATACAAATCACAAATTTAATCACAAATCACAAATTTAAAATGTACTATTGATGACAAGGTTAGAATATTTTAAGAACGATAATTTTAATGTGTTCTAATAAGAAGAGGTTAATATCCAAATAATGAAAAATTAGGAAGGTATTTTTAATGATAGCTTGTCTACTAACAATGACAAGTTAAGAATATAGTAATAATGACAAATTTAGAATATACTATTAATGATTACTTACATGTGTATAATTTACTAATGATGTCAAGTTACTGGAATATACAAATAATGACAAGTTTAGAAGATACTACTACTAATAGCTTTATTATGTATGGATAATGACAAGTTTTAAAATACTAATAAAGAAAAGTAAAAAAAAACAGCAATAAATGACATGTTTAGAAGGTTATATTAATGATAAAGTTAATGTGCAATGACACGTTTGAATTATATTAATAATGCAAAGTTTAGAAAGTACTAATTCTATCAATGATTTGTTTTGAATAAACTAACAATGTCATGTTTAGAAGACACTACTACTTTAAGATGTACTAATACTCACAAGTTTAGAATATAGCAATAATGACAAGTTTAGAAAAAATGATAAACTTTGGAATATATTAGTTTTGCCAAGTTTAGAATATACCAATAATGATAAGTATACGAGGTCCTAATAGTTTTAACATGTACTAATAATGAAAAGTTTAGAAGGCATTTCTAATAACTTTAATGTGTACTAATAATGACAAGTTAAGAATATACTGATAATGACAATTTTAGAATATACTATTAATGATTAATTTAATGTGTACTAATATGGCAAGTTTATGTTACTAATGATGTCAAGTTAAGAAGGTAATATTGATAATAACGTTGATAATGACAAGTTTAGAATATACTAATAATGATGTTTAGAAGGTACTGTTAACGTGTACTAATAATACAAGTTTAGGAGATACTAATAATAATAGTTTTAATATGTATCAATAACGACAAGCTTATATTATAGAAATGAAGAAAAGTTTAGAATACACTAACACTGACAAGTTTGGAAGGTCATTATTAGTACAAAATAAAGTTATCATTAATAGAACCTTCTAAACTTATCCTTATTGTCACTATTAACATTAAAGTTATCTTTAACAGTAGCTTCTAAACTTGTCAATCTTGTCAATATTTAACACTTGACATTATTAGTACCCATTAAAGCTTGTTAGTTTTATGTTCTAAACCCTCATTATTAGTGCACATTAGCTATCACTAAAGATACTTTTTAAGTGGTCATTGTTCGTAAATTCGAAACATCATTATTAGTAAATACTAAAAATATCTTCTTCGGTAGTCTAAACTTCATTACTATACATAAAAGTTATCATTACTAGGACCTTGTATCCTTATCATTATTAGTATATTCTTAACTTGGTAATAATAATGTATTCCGAGTTTATCATTATTCTAAACTTGTCATTATTAGCATATTCTATACTTTTGAGTATTAGTACATATTAAAGTTATCATTAGTAGTGTCTTCTAAACATGTTATTGTTAGTATATTCAAAACTATTTATTAGTACGTATTATAGTTATCATTAATAGCAACTTCTACTATGCTATTGTTAGTATATTTTAAACGTGTCATTATTACTACACATTAACGTTATCCTTAATATTCTAATTATGACAAGTTTAGAAGTTATTATTAATTATAATTTTAACGTGTTTAGAATATACTAATAATAACAAGTTTAGAAGGTACTATTGCATGATAACTTTAATGTGCACTAATAATGACAAATTAAGAATATGCTAGTAATGACAATTTTGTAATATTACGGTTAGATTTAATATGTGCTAATGTGGAAATAATGACAAGTTTAGAATACACTAAAAATAAAAAAAATTGATATACAAAATATAAGTTCAGAAGTACTAATGATAACTTTAAAGTGTACTAACATGGACAAATACTATTTACTAATAAGGGCAATTAATAACGTTAACTTGTACTAATTAAGACAAGCTTAGAATAAACTAATAATGCCAAGTTTAAAAGGTACTATTAAGGATAACTTTAATGTCTACTAATAGTGGTAAGATTAGAATATACTATTAATGTGAAGTTTCGAAAGCACTATTAGAGATAAATCTATGTGAAATGATAATGAAAAGTTAAGAATATGACAAGTTTACATATTAGTGAAAAATTGATTAAAACAAAATGGGAAATTGACAAAAAACGTATAGTGGTTAACAGGTACTATTAATAAAATCTTTGATGTGTACTAATAATTACTTAAATGAGTACTAATAGTGAAAAGTTTACAAGTTTAGAATATACTAAGAATAACATGTACAAGTTTAGAAGGTATCATTAATAATAGCTTTAATGTGACAAGTTTACAACATACTTATAATGCAAGGCACAGTTAATGATAACTTTTATGTGTACTAATAATGGAAAGACTAGAATATACCAACAATGACTTTAATGTGTAGTATTAACGAAAAGATTAAAAGATTAAAAGAATGGCAAGTTTGTAATATAATAATAATGACTTGTTTTAAAGATATATTAATAATGCATTTAACTTTGACAAGTTTAGGAGGTATTATTATCAGAGGTTTAGAAGGTACAGGTATGTGTACTAATAATGGAAAGATTAGAATGTACCAATAATTACAAGTTTAAAGAGTACTGTTCAAGACAACTTTAATTTGTACTAATAATAAGTAAGTTTGTAATATACTAATAATAAAAAGTTTAGAATATGGTAATGATAGCAAGTTTAGAGGTTACTATTGAGATCTTTAATGTGTACTAATAGTGACAAGTTTAGAATATAGTGATAATGAGAAATTTAGAAGGCACTATCATTGACAAGTTTAGAATGCACTAATAATGAAAAGTTTGGAAAATATTATCAATGTTAATGAAAATATATCAATGTTAATGTTATTCTAATAAATACGAACAAATAAAAAACTACAAAAAATAAATAAAGAATATAAAAATACAAAACAAATACAAATAATAACAAATACAAATAATAACTTATATGTGTTCTGAGAATGAAAAGTTAACCAATAGGTTAATGACAATTTTAGAATGTACTTTTAACGATAACTTTAATGTGTACTAGTAATGACAGGTTAAAGGTACTATTAATAGTAACTTTAATGTGAACTAATAATGACATATTTAGAGTATACTAATATTAAGTTTAGGATATACAAATAAATGGCGGGTAGGTGCTATTAATGATAATTTTAATGTGTACCAATAATGAGATGGTTAGAATATACTATAAATGAAAATTTTATAAAGAACTATTAATAACCTTAAAGTTTAGTAATAATGACAAGTTTAGAATATACTAATAATGACAAGTTTAGAAAGTACTATTAATGATAACTTTACAGTCTACTAATACTGTAAAGTTTATAATATACAAATAATAAAAAGTTAAGAATAAAAAATAATGACAAGTTTAGAAGAAACTAATATTGACATGTTTAAAATATAGCAATAACTATTATTTTAAAAGATCCTATTAAATGATATAGTTAATGTATAGTAATAATGGCACGCAATAATAAGAAGTTTAGAAGGTACTGTTAAGTTTAGAATATACTAATAATAACAAGTTGAGATGTTACTATAATTGTTAACTATAATATGTGCTAATAATGAATTTAGAATCTACTAATAATAATAAGTTTAGGAGGTACTAATAACGGTAATATGAAGTAATAATGACAAGTTTAGAATATACAAAGAAAATTCAGAAGGTACCATAAGAAGTGATAATGAAAAAATTAGAATATACTAATAATGACAAGTTTAGAATATAACAATAAAAACAAGATGAGAAGGTATTTTTAAAGATAACATTAATGCGTACTAATAATGAGAATTTTAGAATATACTATTAATGAAGAGTGTGAAAATACAATTTATATCTTTATTGTGTACTAATAATGACTAATATAGAATATACTTATAACGACAGGTTGTAAAGGAACTGTTAATGATAACTTTAATGTGTACTAATAAAAACAAGTTTTGAATATAGTTTAGCAGTGACAAAATTTTTAACGATAATGATAACTTTAATGTGTTAATATTAAAATTTAATATTGGCAAGATTGGAATATACTAATAATCAAAAGGGTACTTGCATTGATTACTATTAATGACTTTAATTTTCATTAAAAATAAGTTTAGGTTTAGAAAATACTAATATAAACAAGATCAGTATACTATTAATGATAGATTTAATGTGTACTAATAATGTCAAACTTGGAATATAGTAATAATGAAAAGATTAGAAGATACTATTAATGATAAGTTACTGATAATGACGAGTTTTGAATATACTAATAACGACATCTTTAGAATATACTACTTTAAACTATAATGATGACAACTTTAACATATATTGCCAAGTTTAGAATATACTAATAATGATATACTTAATATCAACTATTAATGGCAAGTTTTGAACATACTAATAATGACAAGTTTAGAATATTCCAATGTAGACATGTTTAGAATATACGTATAGTGAGAAATTTGGAAAGTACTATTAATGATAACTTTAATGTGTACTAATAAAGAAAAGTATAGAACATTCTAATGATGACAAGTTTAAAAGGCACTACTAATGATATCTTTGATGTGTACTATATAATGACACGTTTAGAATATTCCGATAATGATGCTAATAATGATAAATAATGACGAATTTAGAATATACTAAATAGTACAAACCTAAAGGGTACTGTTAGTGATAAGTTTCGAATGTACTATTAAATAACTTTAATTTTTACTATTGATAAGATTAGAACATAATAATAATGTCAAGTTTAAAATGTTTAGAATATACTAGTTTAAACTTTAACATATACTAATATTGCCATGTTTAGAATATACTAACAATGATAACTTTAGACCGTCCTATTAATGATAAAATTGATATGAAGTATTAATGACAAGCAGACATGTTTAGAATATACAGAAGTTTAGAAAATACTATTAATGATAACTTTAATATGTGCTAATAATGAAAAGTATAAAACATTCTAATGATGACAAGTTTAAAAGGTACTATTAATGATATCTTTGATGTGTACTTACAATGACAAGTTTACAATGACAGGTTTAAAAGATACTACAAAAATAACTAATAATAACGAGTTTAGAATATATTAATTATTACAAGTTTAAAGGGTAATGGTAAGTTTAGAAGGTACTATTAATTACTTTATTTTTTACTCATGTTAAGTTTAGAACATACTAATAATGTCAAGTTTATAATGTACTAATAAAAACAAGATTAGAAAGTACTTTTAATGATAAATTTAATGTGTACTGATAATGGCAAATTTGGAATATACTAATAATAATAATTAGGATATACTATTAATGATAAGTTTACTAATAATAACAACGAGTTTTGAATATACTAATAACTATGTTCAGAATATACTAGTTTGAATTATAATAATAATGACAACTTTAACATACTAAAACTGCCAGACTTAGAATATACTAATGATAACGTCCTATTAATGATAAATTTAGTATGAACTATTAATGACAAGTTTAGAACATACTAATAATGAGAAGTTGAAGACACATTTAGAATATACTAATATTGACATGTTTAGAATATACGTATAATGAGAAGTCTAGAAAGTACTATTAATGATAACTTTAATGTGTACTAATAATGAAAAGTATAAAACACTCTAATGGTGACAGGTTTAAAAGGTACTATGAATGATATCTTATAATGACATGTTTAAAACACTATAATAATGACAGATTTAGAAGATAGTATAATACTATTTTGAATAATTATCAGAATATACTAATGATGACAAGTTTAGAAGGTAATATTTAGGATAACTTCAATGTTTACTAATAATAACAAATATAGAATATACTGATAATAAGAAGTGTGCGAATAATGATAAATCTTATTTGCACAAATAATGTCAAATTTAGAATGTGGTAATAATCGGTACTTTTAACAATATTATTGTGTTGTAATAATGTCAAGATTAGAATATAATAGTAATAATAATTTTAATGTATATTGATACTGACAAGATTAAAGAAAGTTTAGAATATACTAATAATGATAAGTTTAATGTGTCATAATATCACATTTAAAAGGTACAATTAATTGAAACTTTAATGTGTACTAATAATGAAAACTTTTGAGTTTTTGAATAATGACTAATAATAACAAGTTTAGAATACACTAATTATGATTACTAATTAATGTTTGAATTATACTAATAATGACAAGTTGAAAAGGAATTATCAATGATAACTTTAATATGTTCTAGTAATGACAAGTTTAGAATATACGATTAATGACACTTTTAGGTACTTATAATAAAAACTTTAATGTGTACTAATAATGACAAATTTTATGGTATTAATTATCATTTTAACGAGTGCAGGTTTAGGATATACCAATAACGACAAAATCAGAAGATTATTTTAATAATAACTTAAATATGTACTAAGAATGACAACTTTAGAATATACAAGAATGACAACTTTAGAATATACAAGAATATACAATTTTAGAATATACAAGAATATACAAGAATATACAAGAATATACAAGAATATACAAGAATATACAACTTTAGAATATACAAGAATATACAAGTTTGAGGCTACTATTAATGATAACATTAATGTGTACTAACTATAAAAATTGAGAATATACTATCATGGGTAAGTTTATAACATACTAATAATGACAAGTTTAATGTATAGTGATTATGATACGTTAAGAATATACATATAAGTATAGAAGATACTAATAATGACAAGTTTACAAGATACTCTTAATAATAACTAATACTAATAATTATGATTATAGAACATGCTAATAATGATCATATTAAATATACTATTAATGAGAACCTTAAAGCGTACTATTAATGACAAGTTTAGAATATACTGATAATGAAATTTTTGAATGTTCTATTAATGATAACTTTAAAGTGTACCAATAGTGGCAACCTTAGAATATGGAAGTACATGTTGAGAAAGCACTATTAATGATAACTCTAATATGTACTCATAATCACATGTTTAGAATATACTAATAACGACAAGTTTAGAAGGTACTATTAATGATAACTTTAATATGCACTAATGATGGCAATTGTAGAGGATACTGATAATAACAAACATTAGAAAATGTTATGAAAGTTGAAAATATATTATGGTTAAGTTTATAATAATACAAATAATAACAAGTTTAGAAAGTTCTATTAATGGTAAGTCTAATGAATAGTAATAATGATACGTTAAGAATATACTTATGATAATAAGTTAAGAACATACTAATAATGATAAGTTTACAATACTATTAATGATAACTTTAATGTGTACTATTAATGACAATTTCAGAATATGTTAATAATGAAATTTTAGGAAATTCTACTAATGATAACTTTAAAGTGTACAAATAGCTAAGAATATGAAAGATAATTACATGCTTAGAAAGCACTATTAATGATAATTCTAATATGTACTCGTGTACTAATAATCACATAATTTGTACTAAAAGTTTAGAAGGTACTATTAATGATAACTTTAATATGCACTAATAATGGCAATTGCAGAGGATATTCTTAGTATATTCTAAACTTGTTACTATCAGTGCATATTAAAGTTATCATTAAAAGTATATTCTAAACATGCCATTACTAGTATTTTGTAAATTTTTCACTATAAGTACTCATTAAAGTAATTATTAGTACATATTAAAGATTTAATAATACACCTGCTAAACGCTATACGTTTTCTTTCTAAATTTTCCATTTTATTATGAATTAAATTATACTTTGTCATATTCTAAACTTTTCATTGTCATTTCGCATAGATTTTATCTTTAATAGTGCTTTCCAAACTTGTCATTATTAGTATATTCTAAACTTCTCGTTAATAGTATACACTAAACTTATCACTATTAATAGACATTAAAGTTATCCTTAATAGTACCTTCTAAACTTGGCATTATTAGTATATTCCAAGCTTGTCGTTATTAGTACAAGTTAACGTTATCAATTATAGTACCTTCTAAACTTACCCTTATTAGTATATAGTGCTTTGTTAAAGTTATCTTTACTTGTATATTACAAAAATGTTATTTTTAGTGTATTCTAAACTTGTCATTATTACCACATTACCACCTTCAAAAATCGCCATTATTATTATATTAAACTTATATTCTCAATTCATCTTCTAAATTTTTCTTCTAAACATGCCATTTTTCATACATTTTTACTATACCTTTCAAATTTGTGAGTACTAGCATATTATAATCTTGACAGTATTAGTACACATTGAAGTTATCAATAAAAGTAGTTTCTTAACTTTTCATTAGTATATTCTAAACTTGTCGTCAATTGCCATTTGCCATATAGGTTATCATTAATAGTACCTTCTAAACGTCTCATTTTTAGTATAATTTAAACTTCTCATCATTGGTGTTTTCTAAATTTGTCAATATTGGATTTTATTAAAGTTTACAGTAATAGAACTTTCTGAACTTGTCATTGTTACTGCATTTTAAACTTGTCATTATTAGTACACATTAAAGTTATTAGTAGTACCTTTGTAACTACACATTAAAGTTATCATTAATAGTATCTTTCTAAATTTGTTATTTTAGTACACATTCAATTTATTATCAATCCACTTGTCAATTTTTGTATATTATAAACTTGCTATTATTAACACATTTTTAAGTTATCATTAAAAGCATCTCTTTATTAGTACACGTTAAAGTTATCATTAACAATACTTTCTAAAGTTGTCATTGTTCGTATATTCGAAAAATATCAGTATTCTAAACTTGTTATTATTAGTACACATTAAAGTTATCATTATTAGGACAATACTAGTATATTCCAAAGTTAATTATTTAAAACTTGTCATTATTAGCATATTCTAAAATTGTTACCATTATTACTGGCTTCTTAATATATTGTTAGCTTTTTTTAAAAAATAACCATTATTAATACATATTATAATTATCATTAATAGCAATTTCTAATTATGCTATTATTAGTTTTTGCAAAACTTTGCATTATCAATATAATTAAAACGTGTCATTATTGCTACACATTAACATTATTATCAATTTAACCTTTTAAACTTTATTACAATATTGTAAACATGTGATTATGTGTACATAAGACATGTATGTCAATGATAACATATAATAACATGTGAATATGTGTACAAGTTATCATTATTAGTATATACCAAACATTAATTATCAGAAGACATTCAAGTTTTTTTTATAATACATTCTAAATTTTTCATTATTGGTACGTTCTAAACTTTTCATTTATTAGTACAAATTATAGTTATCATATATAGAACCTTCTAAAGTTGTCAATTTATTCTAAGATTTTCCACATTAAAGTTATCATGAATCTTCTAAGCTTATCATAAGTATACTCTAATTATGTCATTATTGTAAACTTGTGATTCTTAGTATATTCTAAGCTCGTTATTATTGGTACATACTAAATTTTTCATTGATGATACCTTCAATTTGTTAGTATTAGACAAGTATATTCTGAACCTGACATTTTTAGCATATGCTAAATTTGTCATTATTGGTATATTCAACACTTGTCATTATTAGTAAACTTGTCAATTGTATATTCTAAACCCTCATTATTAGTACACATTAGTTATCACTAGCAATACTTTCTTAAGTTGTCATTGTTCGTAAATTCGAAACATCACTATTTAAAATATATTAATAACGGTAAGTTTGTAATATACTAATAATGACTAGTTTAAAAGATATATTGATAATGCATTTAACTTTGACAATTTTAGAAGGTATTATTAATAATAACTTTAATGTGTACTGATAATCAGAAAATTACAATATACTAATAAAAAGAGGTTTAGAAGGTACAGGTATGTGTACTAATAATGGAAAGATTAGAATATATCAATAATTACAAGTTTAAAGGGTACTGTTGAGGATAACTTTAATTTGTAATAATAATAAGCAAGTTTGTAACATACTAATGCAGACAAGTTTAGAATGCACTCTAATAAATTTAGTTTGTACTAATAATAAAAAGTTTAGAATATGGTAATGATAACAAGTTTAGAATGTACTATTAAGATATCTAATGTGTACTAGTAGTGACAAGTTTAGAATTTAGTAATAATGAGAAGCTTAGAAGGTACTGTCATTGACAAGTTTAGAATGTACTAATAATGAAAAGTTTGGAAAATATTATCAATGATAATGTTAACGTTATACTAATAAATACAAACAAATACAAAAACTACAAAAAATACAAACATACAAAGAATACAAAACAAATACAAATACAAATACAAATTTACAAGCTATTGATAATAATTTTGATGAGTTCTGAAAATGAAAAGCAAGTTTAGAATAAGCTATTAATAAAAAAATTAGAATGTACTTTTAATGATAGTTTTAATGTGGAGTAGTAATGACAGGTTAAAGGTACTATTAATAGTAACTTTAAAGTAAACTAGTAATGACATATTTAGAGTATACTAATATTAAGTTTAGGATATACAAATAAAGGCCGGGTAGGTACTATTAATGATAACTTTAATGTGTACCAATAATGAGATGTTAAGAATATACTAAAAATTACAATTTTATAAGGAACTATTTATGATAACCTTAAAGTTTAGCAATAATGACAAGTTTAGAATATACTAATAATGACAAGCTTAGAAAGTACTATTAATGATAACTGAAAGGTTTATAACATATAAATAATAAAAAGTTTAGAACAAAAATAATGACAAGTTTAGAAGAAACTAATATTGACATGTTTAAAACATAGCAATAATGATATGTTTAAAAGATCCTATTAAATGATAACTTTAATGTGTACTAATAATGGCACGTAATAATAAGAAGTTTAGAAGGTACTGTTAATGAAAGTTTATAATATACTAGTTAAGATAAGTTTAGAATATACTAATAATAACAAGTTGAGAAGTTACTGTAATTGTTAATATAGTTAACAATTATGATAACCTTAAAGTTTAGCAATAATGACAAGTTTAGAATATACTAATAATGACAACCTTAGAAAGTACTATTAATGATAACTGAAAAGTTTATAACATAAATAATAAAAAGTTTAGAACAAAAATAATGACAAGTTTAGAAGAAACTAATATTGACATGTTTAAAACATAGCAATAATGATATGTTTAAAAGATCCTATTAAATGATAACTTTAATGTGTACTAATAATGGCACGTAATAATAAGAAGTTTAGAAGGTACTGTTAATGAAAGTTTATAATATACTAGTTAAGATAAGTTTAGAATATACTAATAATAACAAGTTGAGAAGTTACTGTAATTGTTAATATAGTTAACAATTACAGTAACTTCTCAACTGGTTTAGAATTTAGGATACACTAATAATAATAATATTAGAAGGTACTTTTAATGATAAATCTAATGTGTACTAATAATGGCAAATTTGAATATATTGATAATAAAGATTAGAATATACTATTAATGATAAGTTTACTAATAATGACGAGTTTTGAATATACTAATAATGATATGCTTAGAATATACTAGTTTGAATTATGATAATAATGACAAGGCATAACTTTAATATCTCCTAATAATCACAGGTTTAGAATATACAGTGACATTTAGAATATACTAAGATTGACAAGTTTAGAAGATACTGTTAAAGGTAAGTTAAATGTTTAAAATAGTGACAAGTGTGGAATATACTAATAACGATAAGTTTAGAAGGTTCTACTAATGATAACTTTGTTTTGTACTAATAATGACAAGTTTAATGTGTATTAATAAATACAACTTTAAAGTGTACTAATCCCATAATGACAAAATTAGAATATAATAATAATGAGTTTAGAATATACTAATAATAATAAGTTTTGAATATACTAATAATGAAAGCTTAGAATATCCGAACAATGACAAGTTTATAATGACATTCTTAAAGGCACTGCTAATTATGAATTCAATGTGTACTAATAATCACAAATTACAATATTCTAATATTGACATATTACATTAATGATGACATTAATATGTAGTAATAATGGCAAGTTTGAAATACATTGATGCAAAGTTTAGGAAATACTAATAATAGCAAATTAGAAGTTGCTATTAATGATAACTATGATACCTACTAATAATGAGTTTTCAATATTCTAACAATGACATATTTAGAAGGACAAATTTAGAAGGTATTATTAATGATAAATTTAGTATGTAATAATAATAACGAGCTTAGAATATACTAAGAATGACAAGTTTAGAATAATGACATGTTTAGAATATACTAATGATATACTTACATGATATTTATGATAATTTTAATGTGTATAAGTTTAGAATATATTAATAATGACAAGTTTAGAAATTACTAAAATGACAACTTTAGAAGATATGATAATATGATTTGTACTAATAATGACAAGTTTAGAACGTACAAATATAGACAAATTTAGAATGTACTATAAATGAAAACTTTAATGTTTTCTAATAATTAATGTTTGGAATATACTAATAATGACAACTTTAATATGTACAAGTTTACAATATTGTAATAATGACAAATTTAGAAGGTTATATTAACGATAACATTAATGTGTAGCAATAATGTCATGAATTATATTAATAACGCAAAGTTTAGTAAATACAAATAATAGCAAAATTAGAAGTTGCCATTAAAGATAACTATAATACGTACTAATAATGATTAGTTTTGAGAAAAAAACTAACAATGTCATATTTAGAAGCCACTAATATCCACAAGTTTAGAATATACTAAAAATGACAAGCCACTAATAATGATAAGCTTACAAGGTCATAATAATGATAACTTTAATAGGTATTAATAATGACAAGTTTAGAATACTAAAGATATGTTTAGTATTTACTAATACTGATATGTTGCGAATATAAGAGCAATGACACCTATAGAAATTATTGTTAATGATAACTTTAATGTGTACTAATAATGAAGGTTAACATACAAATATTGACAAGCTTTAATGTGTATTAATAATGACAAGTGTAGAATATACTAATAGTGACAAATTTAGAATATGCTAATAATGTCAGGTTTAGAATATAAGTTTAGAATAATGATAAACTTAAGAATATATTAGTATTGCCAAGTTTAGAATATACAAGGTCCTAATAATGATAACTTTAATGTGCACTAATAATGACAAGTTTTGAATACCAAAGAAGATTTGTTTAGTATTTACTAATATAAGAACAATGACAAGAAATAATGACATAAAATAATGACAAATGTAGAATATACTAATAATGACAAATTTAGAATATGCTAATAATGTCAGGTTTAGAATATACTTGTAATGACAAGTTTAGAATATGCTAATAATAACGAAGTTAGAAGGTATTATTAATGATAAATTTAGTGTGTACTAATACTAACGAGCTTAGCATATACTAAGAATGACAAATTTAGAATAATGACATGTTTAGAATATGATAACTTCACTGTGTACAAGTTATATATTAATCCTGACAAGTTTAAAGATTACTAATAATGGCAAATTAAAATGTACTATGCCTTCTAATGATTAATGTTTGGGATATATTAATAATGACAAGGTATTATTAATGATAATTTTAATGTATCCTAATAACGACAAGCTTAGAATATATGAATATTGACATCACTAGTAGATATCAATGATATCTTTAATGTGCACTGGTAATGAAATTTATAATATACCATTAATGATAAATTTAACTTTTTAATGTTTTTAATGATATATTTGATATGTGCTAATAATAACAAGTTTAGGTTATACAAAAAATGACCAGTGTAGAAGGTACTAAAAATGACAAATTTAGAAAGATACTATTAATGATAACTTTAATGTGTGGTTACAAAGACAAGTTTACAAGGTACTATTAATGATAACTTTAATGTGTACTAATAATGAGAAGTTTACAATATAGTAATAATGAAAAGTTCAGAAAGTACTATTACTGTAAACTTCAATGTAATCCAATAATGACAAATTTAGAAAATACCAATAATGAGAGGTTTGAATTATACTAAGATTGAGATGTTTAGAAGCTATTATTAATGATAACCTATATGTGGACATTTAATGACAAGATAAGTATTAAGATAATAATGGCAAATGATGATAAATTTAGAATATACTAATAAAATGTTAAGAAACTATATGTGTACTAATAATGAAAATTTATAATATACTAATTAAGATAAGTTTAGAATACATTAATGATAAGTTGAGAAGTTACTATAACTGTTAACTATAATGTGTATTAATAATGACAATTTTAGAAGGTACTATTAATGATAACTTTAAAATTTAGAATATAACAATAATGATAAGTTCAGAAGGTACTATTAATGATAACGTTATTATGTACTAATATAGACAAGTTTAAAATATACATATAAAAAGTTTATAAGGTACTATTTGAAGTAATAATGAAAAAATTAGATTATACTAACACAGACAAGTACTAATAATGATACTAATAATATATATATACTAATAATGAAGAATGTGAAAATACAATTAATAATATTTTTATTGTGTATAATAATAACAAAAAAGAAGTTTAGAAGCTACTATTAATGATGACTAATGTGTACTAATAATGACACGTTTAGAATACACTAATAATGAAAGCTTTGCATATATTGATAATGACAAATTTAGAAGGTATTGTTAATTTAGAATATTCCCATATAGTGACAACGTATTATAAATAATAACTTTAATGTGTACAATATTGACAAATTTAGAATATACTAATAATTACAAGTTTAGAGGGGACTGTTAATGATATGTTTAGAAGGTACTATTAATGAATTTAATGTATACTAATGATGATAATGCCAAGTTTAGAATATACCAACAAAAACAAGATTAGAAGGTACTGATAATGATAAATTCAATGTGTACTAATAATGACAATTTTGAAATATACTAATAATGACAAGTTTAGTAAACTTTAATGTATACTGATAATGACGAGTTATGATCATACTAATAATGACATGTACTAGTTTAAAATATAATAATAATGACAAAGATAGAATAATGACAACTTTAGAATGTACTTATATTGCAAAGTTCAAAATGTACTAGTAATGATATGTTTAGAATGTCCTATTAAGGATAAATTTAATGTGAGCTAATAATGACGTGTTTAGAATATACTAATAATGATAAGTTTAGAGTATACCAATGAAGACATGCTTAGAATATACTAATATTGACATGTTTAGAATATACCAATAATGAGAAGTTTAGAAAGTACTATAAATGATGAATAATAATGACAAGTTTAAAGATACTATTAATGATATGTTTAATGTGTAGTAATAATGATAAGTTTAGACTATACTAATAATGACAAGTCTAGAATACTCCAATAATGACAGGTTTAGAAGATACTATTAATGATAACTTTAATATTTACTAATAATAATGATTTTAGATTTTACCAACACTGACAAGTTTAGAATATAAATTGAAAAGGTACTATCAATGATAACTTTATAATGTTCTGATCATGACAAGTTTAGAATATACGATTAATGACAATTTAAGAACATATCATTAGTTATCTTTAATGACAAGTATAAAATGTATTACTAACGACAAGTTTATAAGGTACTATTAATGATAACTGTAATGTGTACTTATAACGACAATTTTAGTATATACTAATGATAACTTTAATATGAGTTGATAAAGACAAGTTTCGAACATACTAATTATAACAAGTTTTGATGGTTCTTTTGATAATAAATTTAATGTGTACCAATAGTCACTAGTTTAGAATATACTAAAATATATACTATAATAATATAATAAGATATATACTATAATAATATATAATATAATGTATATAATATAAAAAGGATAAGTCTAAAATAATTATATGTTTAGATAGTGACATATATAGATATAAAGACATTTACAAGTTTAGATTAAGGACATATAAAAGGTAACTTTAACTTTGGCTAATAATGAATAGTTTAAGATATACTACAGTATTAATAACAACTTTAATGTGTGTTTATAATGATAAGTTTAGAATATACTAATGATGACAAGTTTAGTAGGAAATATTTATGATAACTTTAATAAGATGAATATACGAACGAATATTGTAATAATGGAAAGTTTATGATATACTAATAATGACAAGTTAGAATGTAGTATTAATAATAAATCTAATGTGTTCTAAAAATGACAAGCTTAGAATATACTAATACATAGGTTCAGAAGGCACTGTTAATGAGTGCTAATAATGAGAATTTTAGAATATACCAATAATGATAAGTTTAGAAGGTACTAATAACAAAAACTTTAATTTGTATTATTAATGAAATGTTTATAATATAAAAATAATGTCAACTTTTTAATAATGGAAGTTTCTTGTTTACTAATTATGATAAGTTTAGAATATGCAAATAGTAACAGGTTTAGAAGGAACTATTACTGATAGCCATAAGGTATTCTAAAAATGACAAATTTATAATATACTAATAATGACATGTTTAGAATATACTAACATTGAGAAGTTTAGAAGGTACTATTAATGAAAACTTTAATGTGTAATAATAATGAAAAGTTTAGAATATACTAACAATTGCAAGTACTGATTATATTAATAATGAGAAGATTAGAATACAGTATTGATTATAACTTTAGTGTACTAATAATGACAAGCTTACAAGGTACCACTAAGGAAAATCTTAATGTGTCCTAATAATGACAAATTTAATTAGTAACTTTAATGCGTATTAATAATTTAGAATATAAATTTACTTACAATTATAAGTTTAGAAGGTGCTATCAGATATAACTTTAATTTGAATATACTAACGATAATAAGTTTAGAATATAATGTTAATAATGACAATTTTAAAATATACTACTACTAATAAGTTTATAATACACTAATATACTAATAATATACTAAAATGAGTGTACAAGGTACTGCTAATGATACTTTTGATATTTACTAATAATGACAAGTTTACAAGGTAAATTTCAATGACAAGTTTAGAATATACTGATAATGAGAAGTTTAGAAGGCACTATTAATGATAACTTTAATGTGGACTAATACTCACAAGTCTAGAATATTGTAATAATCGCAAGTTTAGAAGGTTAAAATCATAACGTTAATGTGTAGTAATGACATGCTTGAAATATATGAATAATGCAAAGAATACTAAGAATAGCAAAGTTTACAAGGTAAATTTCAATGACAAGTTTAGAATATACTGATAATGACAAGTTTAGAAGGCACTATTAATGATAACTTTAATGTGGACTAATACTCACAAGTCTAGAATATTGTAATAATCGCAAGTTTAGAAGGTTAAAATCATAACGTTAATGTGTAGTAATGACATGCTTGAAATATATGAATAATGCAAAGAATACTAAGAATAGAATACTAAGAATAGCAAAATTAGAAGTTGCAATTAATGATAACTGTAATGTGTACTAATAATGATAAGTTTTGAATATACTAACAATAACATGTATACTAATACTCACAAGTTTAGAATATACAAATAATGACAAGTTTAGAAAAATGACAACTTTGGAGGATACTGATAGTGATAAGTTTAGTTCCTAATAATGATAACTTTAATGCGTACTAACAATGACAAGTTTAGAACATACCAAAGAAGATATGTTTAGAATATACGAATAATGACAAGCTTAGAAAAGTGTTGTTGATGATAAATTTAATGTGTACTAATAATGGCAAGTTTAGAACATACGAATAATGACAAGCTTAACTCTAATGACAAGTGTAGAATATACTAATAATGTCATGATTAGAATATACTAATAATGACAAGATTAGGGTATGCTAATAATTTATGGTTTTTGATATACGCGTAATAGCAAGTTTAGAATACACTAATAATGACAAGTTTAGAAGGTACTATTAATTGTTTTTTAGTGTGTACTATAAATGACGAGCTATAATATATGATAATATACTAAATATATACTTTAATAATATACTAAATATATACTATAATTATATACTAAAATATATACTATAATAATATAATAAAATATATACTATAATAGTATATAATATAATGTATATAATATAAAAAGGATAAGTCTAAAATAATTATATGTTTAGATAGTGACATATATAGATATAAAGACATTTACAAGTTTAGATTAAGGACATATAAAAGGTAACTTTAATTTTGGCTAATAATGAATAGTTTAAGATATACTACAGTATTAATAACAACTTTAATGTGTGTTTATAATGATAAGTTTAGAATATACTAATGATGACAAGTTTAGTAGGAAATATTTATGATAACTTTAATAAGATGAATATACGAACGAATATTGTAATAATGGAAAGTTTATGATATACTAATAATGACAAGTTAGAATGTAGTATTAATAATAAATCTAATGTGTTCTAAAAATGACAAGCTTAGAATATACTAATACATAGGTTCAGAAGGCACTGTTAATGAGTGCTAATAATGAGAATTTTAGAATATACCAATAATGATAAGTTTAGAAGGTACTAATAACAAAAACTTTAATTTGTATTATTAATGAAATGTTTATAATATAAAAATAATGTCAACTTTTTAATAATGGAAGTTTCTTGTTTACTAATTATGATAAGTTTAGAATATGCAAATAGTAACAGGTTTAGAAGGAACTATTACTGATAGCCATAAGGTATTCTAAAAATGACAAATTTATAATATACTAATAATGACATGTTTAGAATATACTAACATTGAGAAGTTTAGAAGGTACTATTAATGAAAACTTTAATGTGTAATAATAATGAAAAGTTTAGAATATACTAACAATTGCAAGTACTGATTATATTAATAATGAGAAGATTAGAATACAGTATTGATTATAACTTTAGTGTACTAATAATGACAAGCTTACAAGGTACCACTAAGGAAAATCTTAATGTGTCCTAATAATGACAAATTTAATTAGTAACTTTAATGCGTATTAATAATTTAGAATATAAATTTACTTACAATTATAAGTTTAGAAGGTGCTATCAGATATAACTTTAATTTGAATATACTAACGATAATAAGTTTAGAATATAATGTTAATAATGACAATTTTAAAATATACTACTACTAATAAGTTTATAATACACTAATATACTAATAATATACTAAAATGAGTGTACAAGGTACTGCTAATGATACTTTTGATATTTACTAATAATGACAAGTTTACAAGGTAAATTTCAATGACAAGTTTAGAATATACTGATAATGAGAAGTTTAGAAGGCACTATTAATGATAACTTTAATGTGGACTAATACTCACAAGTCTAGAATATTGTAATAATCGCAAGTTTAGAAGGTTAAAATCATAACGTTAATGTGTAGTAATGACATGCTTGAAATATATGAATAATGCAAAGAATACTAAGAATAGCAAAGTTTACAAGGTAAATTTCAATGACAAGTTTAGAATATACTGATAATGACAAGTTTAGAAGGCACTATTAATGATAACTTTAATGTGGACTAATACTCACAAGTCTAGAATATTGTAATAATCGCAAGTTTAGAAGGTTAAAATCATAACGTTAATGTGTAGTAATGACATGCTTGAAATATATGAATAATGCAAAGAATACTAAGAATAGAATACTAAGAATAGCAAAATTAGAAGTTGCAATTAATGATAACTGTAATGTGTACTAATAATGATAAGTTTTGAATATACTAACAATAACATGTATACTAATACTCACAAGTTTAGAATATACAAATAATGACAAGTTTAGAAAAATGACAACTTTGGAGGATACTGATAGTGATAAGTTTAGTTCCTAATAATGATAACTTTAATGCGTACTAACAATGACAAGTTTAGAACATACTAAAGAAGATATGTTTAGAATATACGAATAATGACAAGTTTAGAAAAGTGTTGTTGATGATAAATTTAATGTGTACTAATAATGGCAAGTTTAGCACATACAAATAATGACAAGCTTAACTCTAATGACAAGTGTAGAATATACTAATAATGTCATGTTTAGGATATACTAATAATGACAAGATTAGTATATGCTAATAATTTAAGGTTTTTGATATACGCGTAATAGCAAGTTTAGAATACACTAATAATGACAAGTTTAGAAGGTACTATTAATTGTTTTTTAGTGTGTACTATAAATGACGAGCTATAATAGATGATAATATACTAAATATATACTATAATAATATACTAAATATATACTATAATAATATACTAAAATATATACTATAATAATATAATAAGATATATACTATAATAATATATAATATAATGTATATAATATAAAAAGGATAAGTCTAAAATAATTATATGTTTAGATAGTGACATATATAGATATAAAGACATTTACAAGTTTAGATTAAGGACATATAAAAGGTAACTTTAATTTTGGCTAATAATGAATAGTTTAAGATATACTACAGTATTAATAACAACTTTAATGTGTGTTTATAATGATAAGTTTAGAATATACTAATGATGACAAGTTTAGTAGGAAATATTTATGATAACTTTAATAAGATGAATATACGAACGAATATTGTAATAATGGAAAGTTTATGATATACTAATAATGACAAGTTAGAATGTAGTATTAATAATAAATCTAATGTGTTCTAAAAATGACAAGCTTAGAATATACTAATACATAGGTTCAGAAGGCACTGTTAATGAGTGCTAATAATGAGAATTTTAGAATATACCAATAATGATAAGTTTAGAAGGTACTAATAACAAAAACTTTAATTTGTATTATTAATGAAATGTTTATAATATAAAAATAATGTCAACTTTTTAATAATGGAAGTTTCTTGTTTACTAATTATGATAAGTTTAGAATATGCAAATAGTAACAGGTTTAGAAGGAACTATTACTGATAGCCATAAGGTATTCTAAAAATGACAAATTTATAATATACTAATAATGACATGTTTAGAATATACTAACATTGAGAAGTTTAGAAGGTACTATTAATGAAAACTTTAATGTGTAATAATAATGAAAAGTTTAGAATATACTAACAATTGCAAGTACTGATTATATTAATAATGAGAAGATTAGAATACAGTATTGATTATAACTTTAGTGTACTAATAATGACAAGCTTACAAGGTACCACTAAGGAAAATCTTAATGTGTCCTAATAATGACAAATTTAATTAGTAACTTTAATGCGTATTAATAATTTAGAATATAAATTTACTTACAATTATAAGTTTAGAAGGTGCTATCAGATATAACTTTAATTTGAATATACTAACGATAATAAGTTTAGAATATAATGTTAATAATGACAATTTTAAAATATACTACTACTAATAAGTTTATAATACACTAATATACTAATAATATACTAAAATGAGTGTACAAGGTACTGCTAATGATACTTTTGATATTTACTAATAATGACAAGTTTACAAGGTAAATTTCAATGACAAGTTTAGAATATACTGATAATGAGAAGTTTAGAAGGCACTATTAATGATAACTTTAATGTGGACTAATACTCACAAGTCTAGAATATTGTAATAATCGCAAGTTTAGAAGGTTAAAATCATAACGTTAATGTGTAGTAATGACATGCTTGAAATATATGAATAATGCAAAGAATACTAAGAATAGCAAAGTTTACAAGGTAAATTTCAATGACAAGTTTAGAATATACTGATAATGACAAGTTTAGAAGGCACTATTAATGATAACTTTAATGTGGACTAATACTCACAAGTCTAGAATATTGTAATAATCGCAAGTTTAGAAGGTTAAAATCATAACGTTAATGTGTAGTAATGACATGCTTGAAATATATGAATAATGCAAAGAATACTAAGAATAGAATACTAAGAATAGCAAAATTAGAAGTTGCAATTAATGATAACTGTAATGTGTACTAATAATGATAAGTTTTGAATATACTAACAATAACATGTATACTAATACTCACAAGTTTAGAATATACAAATAATGACAAGTTTAGAAAAATGACAACTTTGGAGGATACTGATAGTGATAAGTTTAGTTCCTAATAATGATAACTTTAATGCGTACTAACAATGACAAGTTTAGAACATACTAAAGAAGATATGTTTAGAATATACGAATAATGACAAGTTTAGAAAAGTGTTGTTGATGATAAATTTAATGTGTACTAATAATGGCAAGTTTAGCACATACAAATAATGACAAGCTTAACTCTAATGACAAGTGTAGAATATACTAATAATGTCATGTTTAGGATATACTAATAATGACAAGATTAGTATATGCTAATAATTTAAGGTTTTTGATATACGCGTAATAGCAAGTTTAGAATACACTAATAATGACAAGTTTAGAAGGTACTATTAATTGTTTTTTAGTGTGTACTATAAATGACGAGCTATAATAGATGATAATATACTAAATATATACTATAATAATATACTAAATATATACTATAATAATATACTAAAATATATACTATAATAATATAATAAGATATATACTATAATAATATATAATATAATGTATATAATATAAAAAGGATAAGTCTAAAATAATTATATGTTTAGATAGTGACATATATAGATATAAAGACATTTACAAGTTTAGATTAAGGACATATAAAAGGTAACTTTAATTTTGGCTAATAATGAATAGTTTAAGATATACTACAGTATTAATAACAACTTTAATGTGTGTTTATAATGATAAGTTTAGAATATACTAATGATGACAAGTTTAGTAGGAAATATTTATGATAACTTTAATAAGATGAATATACGAACGAATATTGTAATAATGGAAAGTTTATGATATACTAATAATGACAAGTTAGAATGTAGTATTAATAACAAATCTAATGTGTTCTAAAAATGACAAGCTTAGAATATACTAATACATAGGTTCAGAAGGCACTGTTAATGAGTGCTAATAATGAGAATTTTAGAATATACCAATAATGATAAGTTTAGAAGGTACTAATAACAAAAACTTTAATTTGTATTATTAATGAAATGTTTATAATATAAAAATAATGTCAACTTTTTAATAATGGAAGTTTCTTGTTTACTAATTATGATAAGTTTAGAATATGCAAATAGTAACAGGTTTAGAAGGAACTATTACTGATAGCCATAAGGTATTCTAAAAATGACAAATTTATAATATACTAATAATGACATGTTTAGAATATACTAACATTGAGAAGTTTAGAAGGTACTATTAATGAAAACTTTAATGTGTAATAATAATGAAAAGTTTAGAATATACTAACAATTGCAAGTACTGATTATATTAATAATGAGAAGATTAGAATACAGTATTGATTATAACTTTAGTGTACTAATAATGACAAGCTTACAAGGTACCACTAAGGAAAATCTTAATGTGTCCTAATAATGACAAATTTAGAAGGTACTATTAATAGTAACTTTAATGCGTATTAATAATTTAGAATATAAATTTACTTACAATTATAAGTTTAGAAGGTGCTATCAGATATAACTTTAATTTGAACTAATAAGGACAAGTTTAGAACATACTAATAATGACAAAGTTAGACCGTTCTATGAATAAATAATACTAATGATGCCATGTTTAGAAGTTACTATTAATGATGACTTCAATGTGCACTAATAATATGTCATGTAATTGATTTTGTCCACAATTTTAGGTTCTATTGTAAATGTTAAATCTAGTTTCGACGGCTCTTCATTGCTTCTGTATCTGGTGATTTCACTGACCCATTGGGTCATTGTGTATTCCATGGTCATGTCCAGCAGTACAATACCCCACAAGTCGTCTTCTTGCACAAACTTTCTACTTTTCATATTCATGTCTTCGAATTTTATCATGATCAGTTCAACATTACCTTTGCCCTCCGCAATTTTTGTCACGTTTAAGTCTTTCTTGGCCAAGAACATGATTCCTCCTCCTTGTTTCTTGTCCCTATTTTTTATCGATGGATGGTATTTCACCTCTTAGTTTAGTCTCTACAATTCCCATTATGGCTGGTTTTTCTTCTAGCAGGTAATCATTGAGTTCGTTCAGACCTGAAATTAATCCGTCAATGTTAGTATAGGCCACTTTTAATTTTCTTCTTTCTCCATTTTTTTTCTGTCTTTTGTTTGTTCGTTTTGAGGTGTGTGTGTGTGTGTGTGTGTGTGTGTGTGTGTGTGTGTGTGTGTGTGTGTGTGTGTGTGTGTGTGTGTGTGTGTGTGTGTGTGTGTGTGTGTGTGTGTGTGTGTGTGTGTGTGTGTGTGTGTGTGTGTGTGTGTGTGTGTGTGTGATACAAATAGATGCGTACCTACGTTCGTTGTGTGTCTCAATGTAAAAGGAATAAAAAAGTAACATGCGGTCGCTTTTCTGTATCACTCAGTTCTTGGTTCCCCACAGATGACGTGGAACTAAAACTTGTTATTATTGGTCATAGAACTCAAGACAGCCAAAAATATATTTTTTTTTCGATCTACGTCAGGGGTTATTGACCTATTTTCTCATGTGATGAAAAATAGCCGTGGTTTGCGACCTGGAGGAGCGCAACATCCATAGTTGACATCGACTGGCGGAGACCCTCATCATGTGGACCTGTAGCCAAAAGGGAATGGACGCCACGTGGTACCAAATTAATAGTCTCGAATGGTGTGGAATAAGCCTAGTGAACCGGTAAATAGTGCTCAAGAAACTCACTTTTTGCGTCGGAACTCTGATATCAACCTCGATCGACCATCGAAAGGAAATGGACTCTGACTATTGAATAATTCTAGAACCTTCCCCAGGAAATTTTTGCCAATGGCAACATTAAATGTAGGAATATTTAGAGGAGAGGAGGAATTGATATTAATGACAAAGGAAAAGAAAGTCGACATACTTGCTTTATGTGAAACAAGACTTGCCAGAAAAGGCAGAAGGGTTTTGCATGATAACTATCAGTTCGTATATAATGCAAGAGCAGACATTAGCACAAAGAATCACGAGAGTAGAACAGAAAAACGAGAGGATTCTGGCTTTCTGACAAAAAAAAAAAGTTTCATAAAAGTCTACGCACCGCTCAAAGTCGACCATCAGAAAAAAGAGAAGTATTCTATGAATCCCTCCAGAATGTTAAGAACGACTTACCATACGCCGAAAATGTAGTTATCATGGGTGATCTGAATGGACACATTGAAAAAGATCGCAAAGGATTTAGTACGGGTAGAAAAGCATACAGCAAAAATACACCGATAAGCCCATAATTCACCTTATGTTAAAACATAAGATTTTTCAGAGATGTAAAAAATATTTCTTTGTCGCGGCTCGTGCCGCTTAAATTCTTCTTATCGGCTTAAGAAACCTGCACAGCGAAGCTATAGCGATAATCCCATACCACACTCCTGGTCATATGGCCATTTCCCGAAGGTTGAGTGTGGTTTGAATTTTCCGCCAAAATCATCGGAAATTTAGAATTCCCGGCTCTGTGCATTGTCGACCCCACCTCCCCCTCCCTATCCCCTCCCTTCTTACCCGGCTAGCTCGAGCCGGGCGTCGCGTCACTTCAATGAGAAATGAAGGCTTCGCCTGTGGGAGGAGGGAGGGACCCTAAATCTGTGCAGGTTTCTTAAGCCGATAAGAAGAATTTAAGCGGCACGAGCCGCGACAAAGTAATATTATCGGCTGAAAGAAACCTGCACAGCATGAGACGAGGACAGGTGGGAGGAGAGGTGAAGCCTGAATCAAACCGTTATTACGTGTGTCTTTCCTATGGGAGACTTATTCATTTTATCACTCAGTAGAGGGGAGAAAGAAACGTCAAGTACCCACGCCGAAGAATGTGACATGCACAACATTGCACTGTTCACACAATGCGTAAATTATACGAAATTTGTATCCTGTTCAACGGTTCCTGGCCCCTCCCCACTCCTCGGTCGCCCTTTGCCCCCTCCACTTTTTTGAGATGAGAGGGGTGGAGCCGTTTCCATGGCGACACATGGGACAGGGGCGACCGAGTGGTAGAGACACCGTGTCCCCAAGGGAGTCGTCGATGTCCAGTCCCTAGGTCCCGCACCCGCTCCACAGAGTGGGTGCGGAGAAACTCCAGCGATGCCACAAAGTCCCTGATGCTGTGGGCGTGCGGGGCATGGCCCGGGTCGGCTCTCTCTCCCAAAAAGCGGAAGGGCAGGTGCGCCCGGGACCTCGGGGTTAGGGGAATCCTAAATTTCGAGTTGTAGAAGAGATGATCCTCAGAAATCTCTTCCGTGTGGTCCACGTAGTCTTCGAACGCACGGACCGGGCGCAGTGGATGTGGGCGTCCTCCCTCCCGGAAGGATTGTATTCTGAGAGGGCCGATCATGTCGTCCGCTCGGCCGTTCCTGGCCAGGAATGTTGGTGATGGAGAGAGGGTTAGGGTCGAGCTGTCCTCCTCCAGTTTGGAGACGGACGGGTGGCGGGTGATTGCCGCCAGCTGTGAAGCCCTGTAGTCCGTAGTCAAGGCGAGCAGAAAGGCGACGCGTCGAGGGAAGTGTTCTTCCTCCATAATGGCCCTTTCGAACGCCAGGTACTGCAGAACACGATGCAAGGACCAGGCCAGGACCGGTTGATGTCTCGGCTCTCTCGAGGCGCTGATCCCCTTCATTAGGAGGGTTCACGCCCTCTGTGGCACTCGGATGTTCATGCCAAAGCGTAGCGGATCAGTGAGGGCTGTATAGTGAGGCAAGATAGTCGCCGGTGCCCTGTTGGTGGAGGTAGCCAGCCAAGTCAGGAAGTCCGGGACCATGCTGGCGGAGATGGTCACCATCGCGCGTCTCCGAAGGCAGTTCCGGAATCTCCGTCAGCAGGACCCACACTGCCGCACTGAGGACGGAAGGTGAGCTCTGAGCATCTTGTCTGCTGCCTCTGTAGAGAAGAGTTGGTTGAGAGCTCCCCGTAGAAACTCCAATTATCAAGTTGGAGTGACGCTTGGAGAGGCGCGGTAAGGCTGTTGGCTAGGCAGGCTGACCCCAGTAGAAGGGGAGAAGGGCCCCATCTCATTAGCTCCCCGAACCACGGCTGGGTTGGCCAGTAGGGAGCTATCAGGAGGACCTGACCCTTGAAGGATCTGAGGGTCTGCATCACCTTCAGGAGGACTAGTGTCGCTGGAGGAGGAAAATGAATACGTACCTCCAACTGTTCCAGTCCTCCGTGAAGGCGTCTGGGCCTCCTGTGCGTGTCCTTTGGATGCAGGTGAGGTAAAGGGGGAGCTGGGTCGTGTTTGGGGAGGCAAGCAGGTCCACCTCTGGGGTGCCGTAGCGGAGGGAGAACGACTCGAACACTTGTGGGCGTAGTTGCTACACTACGTAGATCTCTTGAAACCTGGATAGAGCGACCGGCGTAGGGCCCCCGACCGAAGCCAGGGACGCAACAACCTGTGGAGTGCTGAGGGTATCGGCCCGGGCAGGTCACGCGGGAGAAGCAGTATGCTCCTGTCGACCTCCCGTACCAAGCGGCTCAGTGGAAGGGCCGGGGTCGCGAAGTTGAGGCAACCCCCCCCCCCCGCCACCGAAGGAGGGAGGACGTGTGAGAGAAGCACGCTCTTTTGGCGCAGGGGAGCACCCGAAGGACGCTGACTGTGTCCCACTCAATCCCGAGCCAATAAAGTCTCTGTGTGGGAGCAAGGGCAGACCCGTCCCAGTCCACCCCGAACTCCACGTCCGCCAACACACTCAGAGCCACTGAGATGTCGGCCGATGCACCCTCCCCGGTGGGCAAATGCATCAACTAGCCGTCTAGGAACATGAGTGTGGAGACGCTTGCTTCCGTCCAACGTACGCCTACCACTCTCACTAGTTTCGTGAAGATCCTCGGGGTAAGCGAGAAACCGAAAGGGAGTATGCGAGGCCAAGTTCGTTTCCGAGCGACCTCGTCCGTGGGCGTTAGTCAAGAGGCTTCGTCCTGAGTGAAGACGTTCCCTGAGCGTCTCCCACGAAGACGGGCCTGGACCCTCGGTATGTATCCAACTCACCCCAAGTCTTCCCGCGGGAAGTCCTCGAAGCCCGTGGCGAGCGTCTTCATCCAATAGTGTGCTATGGCAATTTGTGACGTCTCATCACCCACAAGCGGACTTCTATGTTTAATACCTAGTGACATCATGTGATTATACTGTGACGTCACCGGATTGATCATGGCGCCATAGGATCGTCTCGTGACGTCACAGGGACACAAATTGACGTCATAGGACTACATGGTGACGTCAATTTATCACATAATGACGTCATCTTATCATACCGTGACATCACTGAGTCACAGTGAGCGTTGAAATAAATTTTGACATGGTAAAATTCTGGACCATCATGACTGTAGATTAAATTAAGTTGAATAGGAAAAGTCATGTTCATTTCGACCTAAGTCACAGTGAGCGTCGAAATTAATTTTAACATGGTAAAATTCTCGACCATCATGACTGTAGATTAAATTAAGTTGAATAGGAAAAGTCATGTTCATGTTGACCTGAGTCACAGTGGGCGTTGAATTAGTTTAACATGGTAAAATTCTTGACCATCATGACTACAGATTAGCTTAAGTTGAATAGGAAAAGTCATGTTCATTTTGACCTAAGTCACAGTGAGCGTCGAAATCAATTTTAACATGGTAAAATTCTCGACCATCATGACTGTAGATTAAATTAAGTTGAATAGGAAAAGTCATGTTCATGTTGACCTGAGTCACAGTGGGCGTTGAATTAGTTTAACATGGTAAAATTCTTGACCATCATGACTATATATTAGCTTAAGTTGAATAGGAAAAGTCATGTTCATTTCGACCTAAGTCACAGTGAGCGTCGAAATTAATTTTAACATGTTAAAATTCTCGACCATCATGACTGTAGATTAAATTAAGTTGAATAGGAAAAGTCATGTTCATGTCGACCTGAGTCACAGTGGGCGTTGAATTAATTTAACATGTTAAAATTCTTGACCATCATGACTACAGATTAGCTTAAGTTGAATAGGAAAAGTCATGGTCATTTCGACCTAAGTCACAGTGAGCGTCGAAATCAATTTTAACATGGTAAAATTCTCGACCATCATGACTGTAGATTAGCTCAAGTTGAATAGGAAAAGTCATGTCCATTTCCACCTGAGTCACAGTGAGCGTCGAAATTAATTTTAACATGGTAAAATTCTCGACCATCATGACTGTAGATTAGCTCAAGTTGAATAGGAAAAGTCATGGTCATTTCGACCTGAGTCACAGTGAGCGTTGAAATTAATTTTAACATGGTAAAGTTCTTGACCATCATGACTATAGATTAGCTTAAGTTGAATAGGAAAAGTCATGTCCATTTCGACCTGAGTCACAGTGCGCGTCAAAATTAATTTTAACATGGTAAAATTCTCGACCATCATGACTGTAGATTAGCTTAAGTTGAATAGGAAAAGTCATGGTCATTTTGATCTGTGTTACAGTGAGCGTTGAAATTAATTTCAACATGGTAAAATTCTTGACCATCATGACTATAAGCTTAAGTTGAATAGGAGAAGTCATGTCCATTTCGACCTGTGTTTTTTTTTTTTTTTTTTAAGGTCAAGGCATTTTATTTATGTAATACCTAGCACTTTGCGCCAACTTAAACTGTACTATTTAAAACATTTTCCTCTTCTCATTACACTAAATGATTGTAGTTTCTTTGAAATAATTTATACCAATTTTAACTAACACTAGACTCCCTAAGTCTAAAGTTCTTTTGTGTTTTACTTGGGGGTGGAACATCAGGTAAGTCATCTTTAAACTCAAGCCAAGTGAAGTTGATAAGAGGTTGGCTGTGGCTCATGAGAAGGGCTGGGTGGTTTTTTGCTTAAGAAACCTGGAAGGAGGGTGGTGCCGTGAGGCGTTAGAAGACCATTGAAGCTCGGAGGTATGGGGCTGCCGAGGCCTGATGATCCTCGGGGAGCCACCCTCCGTATCATAAGACACGTCCCCTTGTCCTCCAAGAGGCCCGGGTTCTTACCACGGACGACTTGAGGACGTATGGGGAACGGAGTACGAGTGGAAAAGGTCAAAGTCTACGCCTAGGGCCTGACAAAGAAAGTTATAAGGCGTTAAAGGACCATTATTGGTCGAAGGTATGGGGCTGCCGAGGCCTGATGACCCTCGGGGCGTCACCCTCCGTATCATAGGACACGTCCCCTTGTCCTCCGAGAGGCCCGGATTCTTACCACGGACGACTCGAAGACGTATGGGGAACGGATTACGAGTGGAAAAGGTCAAAGTCTACGCCTAGGGCCTCACAAAGGGAGCCATTAAGGCGTTAGAGGACCATTATTGGTCGGATGTATGGGGCTGCCGAGAGGCCTAATGACCCTCGGGGGCACCCCCTCCGTACCATAGGACACGTCCCCCTGTCTTCCGAGAGGCCCGGGTTCTTACCACGGACGACCCGAAGACGTATGGGGAACGGATTACGATCGTATAAGGTCAAAGTCTACGCCTAGGGCCTGACGAAGCAAGCTATGAGGCTGTTAGAGGACCATTGATGACCGGAGGTTTGGGGCTGCCGAGAGGCCTGATGACCCTGGGGGGCGCCACACTCCGTACCATAAGACACGTCCCCCTGTCTTCAAAGAGGCCCGGGTTCTTACCACGGACGGCCTGGAGACGGGGACGTATTGCGATCGTATATGGTCAAAGTCTACGCCTAGGGCCTGATACAAACCGTGAGGCAATAGAGGACCGATGATGGTCGGAGGTATGGGGCTGCCGAGAGGCCTGATGACCCTGGGGGGCGCCACACTCCGTACCATAAGACACGTCCCCCTGTCTTCAAAGAGGCCCGGGTTCTTACCACGGACGGCCTGGAGACGGGGACGTATTGCGATCGTATATGGTCAAAGTCTACGCCTAGGTCCTGATACAACCCGTGAGGCAATAGAGGACCGATGATGGTCAGAGGTATGGGGCTGCCGAGAGGCCTGATGACCCTGGGGAGCGCCACACTCCGTACCATAAGACACGTCCCCTGTCCTCCGAGAGGACCCGGGTTGTTTACCAGGGACGGCTCGAAGACGGGGACGGATTGTGCTCGTATAAAATCAAAGTCGAAGAATGGGACAAACCAGCAGCCAAGCGGAAAGCGATAAAACTAACAGACGATTAACCAGCAGGAAACGGGACCGCCTGCTCCCATGTGGGCAGCGAGTTAACCACTCCTTCCCGTTTCCGCGATCTAAGTGACGCGACGCCCGGCTCGAGCTAGCCGGGTAAGAAGGGAGGGGATAGGGAGGGGGAGGTGGGGTCGACAATGCGCATGCCTGCACAGAGCCGGGAATTTTAAATTTCCGATGATTTTGGCGGAAAATTCAAACCACACTCAACCTTCGGGAAATGGCCATATGACCAGAAGTGTGGTATGGGATTTTCGCTATAGCTTCGCTGTGCAGGTTTCTTTCAGCCGATAACATAATATTGATGTCATGCAGTTCAGACCACAGGCTAGTTGTGGGCAAACTGAAACATGCCAAATCAAAACCTCTGAAGTGTATAGCCATAAAACGATTTTTTGAACAGATATATGAGAGATGAAGGCTATAAAGAAGCATTCCAATGCAGATTGAGAGAAAATAGAGCCGAAGATGCTGGAAGAGAAGATTTTGTAGGTCGCCTTCCATTCGGCGATCACAAGACTTGACAAAGAAGTTATGCAATACTTATACAGTTGGAAGAAAAAATAAACACTCTAGTGCAGCGTTTCTCAACCTTTTTACCCTTGCGTAACCTTTAGAATAAATTGCATGTCTCAAGGAACAACTGAAAAAAACATATCTTTCTCATTTTAATTTCATCGTAATAATAGGTTAAATAGGATGATGTATACATCACATTATTACAATAACCAAGAATATTTCGTGCTTCTTTGATTATATAACGTCATGAAATTAAATAAATAATCAAAAGAATCACTTGTTCTCGCGTAACCCTAGGACCTTTTCGGAACCCTGGTTGAGAAACTCTGCTCTAGATTCTTGGAATCATAGTCGTGTCAGTAATCTGGTGAACTCTATATGAATAGTTGTTAAACACTAAAGTCATTCCTATCATATTTTGCTTTCTTTTGGCTTTATAGAACCTTAGAAAACTTCATATTATATGGGTAACTATAGTATTTGACATTTCTGCGTATTTCCAATAATTGACCATGACCAGAGGGGTAGGGGTGAGGGTTGGGATATACGACCTTTTTCCTAACATACAACTTGAATACAACCAATGTCTGATTGAAATAGCATATGTAAATAAAGCTCAGTAGGAGATTTCACAAAAACTCGATCAAATTTTCGAATTCTCACAAGAGAATGAGAGGAGGTTAGGGAAAGAAGTGAGGTTGTGTGTGTGTGAGTGTGTGTTTGTGTGTGTGTATTCACTTGGTCTTTGGATCACGTGTTGGACTCGTGATCGACAGCTATTTCCGTCCTGGAAGAGAGCTCACAGCTCGTAGGTCCGATCTATGGGTAATGCACACATACACACACACTATGGGTAATGCACACACACACACACCCAACTCCCCGCCCACGAGAGTCAGAGTAACGACCCGAAGCCCAGCGGTACCGAAATAATTTCGGCCCTGGGCAGGATTCGAACCACGAACTGCGGGCCACCATGGTGGTATAGTCCAAGAGCTGGGGGTCATTTATTTTCTGGAGAGTACCAAATTTCTTATGGGTGTTTTTGGAAAGGGTCTACTTTAGGACATCTGAAAATGCGGTTCTTAGATTTGGCCAGTGGTGGGTCTGGGTTTTATTAACCCTTTATGCTCGAAAATGGACTTGCCAAATGTACCGAAAAAATGGGGGTAGGGGATACGAAAAGGGCCCTTACACAATTACCTCCTGGTGGTATGGTAACAAACTATATATCAAATTAAAGGTCTTTAAATGCTCTTTAAGATGATATACGACATATGCAAATTAAGTCCATATCTGGGCCACCAGAGGTCAAAAAGTCATGGACAATGCTCAAAGTCTTCAATTTGGAATGGTTCCATATGTTGGCTAATTATCAGCACCAGATCAGTAAATAGCCACTAGCTACACTTGAAATGTGAATATTAGATATCTAGGCAGTTGTTAATACTGATATGATGCCAATAATGCCAATATATGCAATGTAATATGGCTTTGTATTGATCACTTAATTGTAGCGCCACCACATCAAGTTCAACATTTCGCCACCAGATGGCTATACGTTAGGGAAACATTTTTTCATGCAAATAAGCTTTATTTTTGATGAATATTATTTATTTGCCATCACAAACCCAGACCTAAACATGTTCTACACTACATGTATCCTGTATAAATGAATTCAATAAAGAAAATCTATCCAAACAGCAGTCATTGACAACGTATAAGCCTGAGTTTCATGAACATATTTTTGTCAGGTTGGCACTGCTACATTATGATTCTGCAAGAATGTTAGCAGCTACCTAAAAGTCTGGGTCTTCTTCTTCGTCGGAGGAATATGACTCCTCAATTTCCTCTTCATTATCTTCCTCCGATAGCAAGTCAGAACTTTCAATTTCTATGTTTGCCGGGACACTTGGACCTGAAAACCACAGAAGTTTCATTCTGCCTTTCTCAACTTCCCATCCATGGCCCTCAGGACCAAATGCCACTGGTTTAGCCTCTCTAGCATTCTTCCAGACAAACGCTACAAATTTGGTTCTTCGGAACTTTTGCTGAAGAACCTTCTCACAAGGTGGCATGCAGCAAGGATCGCTAGTTTTAAGCTTCTCAAGGGGGTCATTGGTACGTTTAGGTGCATACAATTTATTGAATAGTTGAAGCCTTGCTTCATTGACACCACTGACGTTACGAGCCCCATATACTGAGCACAGGTACTCTTCTACAACTGCTGAGACGTCTTGGTCAATCACATCGGTATCCCCAAGTTTGCTAATAGCAGCAGTGAATTTTTCACTCTTTTTCATTATTTCAAATGGTCTCCATTTTGCCTTTCTCATGAAGGATGCCGTATAATCGCACCCCGTCAGCGCGTGGAAGCTGGGGAGGGCATCGCATACTCTAGATGTGAGTATGTTTGCAAGATGTGACACATCTATCATCCGCCTAGTATTCTTAGAGTCCACTCCTGCGTCCATCCAAAGGTGAGACGAGATGAACCTACAATGGTAAACAAGAAGAATGAAGACGTCTGTGTCATCACTGCGAATGACAATCACAGGGGGCTTGTCATGTACTTGTGCAACAAATTGGGCATGAAATATAACTCGGGTGTCAGCTTCAGTGTGACCACTCTCAAGTGGGCGCACTTGGGTCCTACTTATGACTTTCCCATCAGATGTGTATAGATAACACTCATTCTCAAGGGCAAAGTAGAGCTGATGCCCTGCAATGATTGGTGCATACGCCTGAGACATCCATTCGTCTCTCAAAAAGATGAAGAGGCCTTTCTTGAATTGAGGAGAACGCCAAGCACTTTTCAGGTCAGCTGGTCTCTTTTGAGATGGCCCTATGCAATATGAAGAACAACTAGGTAACGCATTTTCTTCCCGCAAATCATGTTCAACATCTTTGATGTTAGGACCCTCGGGGTACGTGTCAGCCACAATATGCACCACAGCTGCATTTTTGCAGGCTTGTTGCAGAATTGTCCTGGCCATACCTGCAAAGGTTGGTGGCATGCTAAGGGTTCTCAGCCAAAACATGAAGTCTATTATATACGCATCAGGTTCATCTGGTGGTGTAGCATCTGATGTCCCGGTCGCCTCTAGCTTCGCCCAAAGATTGCTCTTGGATGTCTTGTTCATAACGCCCGTGATATGGCACAAAGACAGTGGAACAGGGGTCAGGGGGTAAGAAAGGACATAGGCAAGGTTGAGTTTCTGAGAAACTGCCAGGTACAACATACGTCCAAAAAGATCGCGTGTACACTTGGCTTCTTTGATTTGTTTGTCCTTGGTGGTCACTTTGAATTTGACGGCATCTTGGCTGAAGTTTTTCACCTTTTGGCGTTTTATGGGGCGTTTAAATCGCCCACCATCTGTTTTGCAGGCATCAACAAACTCTTTGTGCAAGGCGGTTCCCTTGTCAACGCAGTGAAGAAGATCATCTTTTACACTGTTGGAGGCTGCTTTCCCTGTACTGAGACAGTAGAGGGAATTGTCATCAATGCTGAAAGGGTTCAGGGTGTCTTCTATTTGGTGAACTGTGTTTCTAAGGTCACCATCATCCCTATTGATCCTGGATGGCTTCATCTCTTGCACGGAATCATCAGTCAGGATGATACCTGCTTTATCCAGCAGACAGTTTACGACTGCCCCTCTGAAAGATCTTGTTACTGTCCACCTATTGCGGGCACTGACGTTCTGCGTGAAAGAAGCAATACCACCATGCCTAGATACCGCATCACGGTTTATTGCTCCTCCCTCAAAACTAGCAGTGATTCCAGGATGTGTTGTCTCCATGTTGAGAAGATTCAAATAGTAAAGTGACATCCAACGAGCATAGTTAGGCTTGTGGGTTGAGAAAAACATTGGACACATTAACCCCAAAGCATAGATGAAGAGGGCTACATCATTTGTTCGGCAGGCCCTGTCAAACAGCAGAAAGATGTGCACTAGGTCTATGTACATGAACTTAGCTGTAACCCCATGATCTCCCCGACGCGTCTCTTCACAATACTTGTCATACCTCGCAAGAAGACCACAAATTGGTTCAGACTCCAGAAGAGTGGAGAGACTACTAGCTGAAGGTGACAGCAGCCTTGGACCACACCCAAACACCATGTGGTCTATAGTATAGCCATCTGGTGGCGAAATGTTGAACTTGATGTGGTGGCGCTGAAATTAAGTGATCAATACAAAGCCCTATTGCATTGCATATATTGGCATTATTGGCATCATATTAGTTTTAAAAACTGCCTAGATATCTAATATTCACATTTCAAGTGTAGCTAGTGGCTATTTACTGATCTGGTGCTGATAATTAGCCAAAATATGGAACCATTCCAAATTGACGGACTTTGAGCATTGTCCATGACCTTTTGACCCCTGGTGACCTAGATATGGATTTAATTTGCATATGTCATATATAATTTTAAAGAGCATTTAAAGACCTTTAATTTGATATATAGTTTGTTACCATACCACCAGGAGGTAATTGTGTAAGGGCCCTTTTCGTATCCCCTACCCCCATTTTTTCGGCACATTTGGCAAGTCCATTTTCGAGCATAAAGGGTTAATAAAACCCAGACCCACCACTGGCCAAATCTAAGAACCGCATTTTCAGATGTCCTAAAGTAGACCCTTTCCAAAAACACCCATAAGAAATTTGGTACTCTCCAGAAAATAAATGGCCCCCAGCTCTTGGACTGTAGTTCAGCGCTCTACCAACTACGCCACCGAATCGTGTGTGTGTGTGTGTGTGTGTGTGTGTGTGTGTGTGTGTGTGTGTGTGTGTGTGTGTGTGTGTGTGTGTGTGTGTGTGTGTGTGTGTGTGTATGTGTGTGTGCGTGTGTGTGTGTGTGTGTATGTGTGTGTGTGTGTGTGTTTGTGTGTGTGTGTGTGTGTGTTTGTGTGTGTGTGTGTGTGTGTGTGTGTGTGTGTGTGTGTGTGTGTGTGTGTGTGTGTGTGTGTGTGTGTGTGTGTGTGTGTGTGTGTGTTAAAGATGTTGCTAAAGATATTGTTAAAGATATTGCTAAGAGAATCTTAATCTTGTCAGTATCAATATACATTAAAGTTATTATTACTATTATATTCTAATCTTGACATTATTACAACACAATAAAATTATCAAAAGTACCGGTTATTACCACATTCTAAATTTGACATTATTTGTGGAAATAAGATTTATCATTAATCGCACACTTCTTATTATCAGTATATTCTAAATTTGTTATTATTAGTAAACATTGAAGTTATCATAAATATTACCTTCTAAACTTGTCATCATTAGTATATTCTAAACATGTCATTATTAGTATATTCTAAACATGTCATTATTAGTATATTCTAATAATTATTCTAAATAGTATTCTAAATAGTATCTTCTAAATCTCTCATTATTAGAATGTTCTAAACTTGTCATTATAAGATATCATTAATAGTACCTTTTAAACCTGTCACCATTAGAGTGTTCTATACTTTTCATTATTAGTACACATTAAAGTTATCATTGATAGTACTTTCTAGACTTCATTATACGTATATTCTAAACATGTTAATATTGGTATGTTCAAAATGTGTCTTCAACTTGTCATTATTAGTATGTTCTAAACTTGTCATTAATAGTTCATATTAAGTTTATCATTAATAGGACGTTATCATTAGTATATTCTAAGTCTGACAATTTTAGTATATGTTAAAGTTGTCATTATTCTAACCTTGTTATTATTATTATAATTCAAACTAGTATATTCTGAACATATCATTATTAGTATATTCAAAACTCGTTATTATTAGTAAACTTATCATTGATAGTATATCCTAATTATTATTATTAGTATATTCCAAATTTGCCATTTTTAGTACACATTGAATTTATCATCAAAAGTACCTTCTAATCTTGTTTTTATTAGTACATTCTAAATTTGACATTATTAGTATGTTCTAAAATTATCATTAGTAAAAAAATAAAGTAATTGATAGTACCTTCTAAACTTATCATTAACAGTACCCTTTAAACTTGTAATAATGAGTATATTCTAAACTCATCATTAGTTATTTTTGTAGTATCTTCTAAACCTGTCATTATTAGAATATTGTAAACTTGTCATTGTAAGTACACATCAAAGATATCATTAATGGTACCTTTTAAACTTGTCATCATTAGAATGTTTTATACTTTTCATTATTAGTACATATTAAAGTTATCATTAATAGTACTTTCTAAACTTCTGTATATACTAAACATGTCTTCATTGGTATATTCTAAACTTGTCATTAATACTTCATATCAATTTTATCATTAATAGGACGTTTTAAACTTATCATTATTAGTATATTCTAAACTTGGCAATATTAGGATATGTTAAAGTTGTCATTAAACATTATCATTATTGTTATCGTTTAAACTAGTACATTCTAGACTTATCACTTGTAAAAATTAAAGTCATTAATAGTACCTTCGAAACATCATTAACAGTACCCTTTAAATTTGATATTATTAGTATATTCTAAACTCGTCATTATTAGTTATCATTAATAGCATCATTATCGGAATATTCTAAACTTGTCATTATTTAGTACACATCAAAGATATCATTAATAGTACCTTTTAAACTTGTCATCATTAGAATGTTTTATACTTTTCATTATTAGTATACATTAAAGTTATCATTAACAGTACTTTCCAAATTTCTCATTATACGTATATTCTAAACATGTCTACATTGGAATATTCTAAACTTGTCATTATTAGTATGTTCTAAACTTGCCATTAATAGTTTATATTAAATATATCATTATTAGTATATTCTAAACTTGGCAATATTAGTATATGTTAAAGTTGTCATTATTATAGTTTAAACTAGTATATTCTAAAGATTTCGTTATTAGTATATTCAAATTCGTTATTATTAGTAAACTTATCATTAATAGTATTTTCTAATCTTTTCATTATCACTATGTTCCAAGTTTGACATTATTAGTATACATCAAATCTATCATTAGTAGTACCTACTAATCTTATTTTTATTAGTATTTTCTAAATCTGGCATTATTAGTGTGTTCAACTTATTTTTAATGAAAATTGAAGTCATTAATAGTACCCTCTACACTAATCAATAAATAGAATGTACTATTAAAGATAACTTTAATGTGTACTAATAATGAAAAGTATAAAACACTCTAATGGTGATAGGTTTAAAAGGTACTATTAATGATATCTTATAATGACAAGTTTAGAACATTCTAATAATGAGAGCTTTAGAAGATACTATTTAGAATGATTATTAGAATATACTAATGATGACAAGTTTAGAAGGTAATATTTATGATAACTTCAATGTTTACTAATAATAACAAATTTAGAATATACTGATAATAAGAAGTGTGCGATTAATGATAAATCTTATTTCCACAAATAATGTCAAATTTAGAATGTGGTAATAATCGGTACTTTTGATCATTTTATTGTGTTATAATAATGTCAAGATTAGAATATAATAGTAATAATAACTTTAATGTATATTGATACTGAAATGATTAAGATTCTCTTAACAATATCTTAAATGTGTACTATTAAAGAAAGTTTAGAATATACTAATAATGACAAGTTTAATGTGTCATAATGTCATATTTAAAAGGTACAATTAATTGAAACATTAATGTGTACTAATAAAGAAAAGTTTAGAGTTTTTGAATAATGACTAATAATAACAAGTTTAGAATACACTAATAATGATTACTAATTAATGTTAACTTTAACATGTTCTAGTAATGACAAGTTTAGAATATACGATTAATGACACTTTTAGGTACTTCTAATAAAAACTTTTATGTGTACTAATAATGACAAATTAAGATTATGGTATTAATGATCATTTTAACGAGTGCAAGTTTAGGATATACCAATAACGACAAAATCAGAAGATTCTTTTGATAATAACTCAAATATGTACTAAGAATGACAACTTTAGAATTTACAAGGTTATACAAGTTTGGAATCTCCTATTAATTATAACATTAATGTGTACTGACTATAAAAGTTGAGAATATACTATTATGGGTAAGTTTATAACATACTAATAATGACAAGTTTAGAAATTAATGGTAAGTTTAATGTATAGTGATTATGATACGTTAAGAATATACTTATAATGACAAGTATAGAAGATATAATGATGATTATAAAACATGCTAATAATGATCATATTAAAGATACTATTAATGAGATCTTTAAAGTGTACTATTAATGACAAGTTTAGAATATACTAATAATGAAATTTTAGAATATTCTGTTAATGGTAACTTTAATCTATACCAGTTGTAGCAACCTTAGAATATGTAAGTACATGTTGAGGAAGTACTATTAATAATAACTCTAATATGTACGCATAGTTACATGTTTAGAATATACTAATAATGATAATTTTAGAAGGTACTATTAATTATAACTTTAATATGCACTAATGATGGCAATTGTAGAGGATACTGATAATAACAAATATTAGAAAATATTATGAAAGTTGAAAATATACTATTATGGGTAAGTTTATAATATACTATTAATGACAAGTTTAGAAAGTACTATTAATGGTAAGTTTAATGAATAGTAATAATGATACGTTAGGAATGTACTTATAAGAACAAGTTGAGAACATACTAATAATGAGAAGTTTACAATACAAATAATGATCAGATTAAAGATACTTTAATGTGTACTATTAACTTTAATGTGTACTATTAATGACAATTTCAGAATATACTAATAATGAAATTTTAGAACATTCTACTAATGATAACTTTAAAGTGTACCAATAGCTTAGAATATGAAAGATATGTTTAGTTTAGAAAGCACTATTAATGATATTTCTAATATGTACTCAAGTGTATTAATCACATAATTTGTTACTAATAAGGGCAAGTTTAGAAGATACTATTAATGATAACTTTAATATGCACTAATAATGGCAATTGTAGAGGATATTCTTATCATATTCTAAACTTGTTACTATCAGTGAATATTAAAGTTATCATTAAAAGTATATTCTAAACATGCCATTACTAGTATTTTGTAAAATTACTTATTAGAGTGATTATTAGTACATATTAAAGATTTAATAATAGTACCTGCTAAACGCTATACGTTTTCTTTCTAAACTTCCCATTTTATTATAAATTGAATTATACTTTTTCATATTCTAAACTTTTCATTATCATTTCGCATATTTCGCATTTCGCATATCTTTAATAGTGCTTTCCAAACTTGTCATTATTATTATATTCTAAACTTCTCATTAATAGTGTATACTATTAATAGACATTAAAGTTATCCTTCTAAACTTACCCTTATTGTTATATTGTGCTTTGTTTATATTAGTACACATTAAAGTTATCATTAATAGTGCCTTCTAAAAGTTGCCATTAAGATACAGTCTGAATGTATCTTTACTTGTATATTACAAATATGCTATTTTTAATGTATTCTAAACTTGTCAATATTACCACATATTAGCACATTCTAAAATCGCCATTATTATTATATTAAACTTGTTATTATCAGTATATTCTAAATTTATCTTCTAAAGTTTTCTTCTAAACATGCCATTTTTTATATATTTTACTGTATTTTTCAAATTTGTGATTATTAGCATATCATAATCTTGACAGTATTAGTACACATTGAAGTTATCATTAACTTTCTTAACTTTTCATTAGTATGTTCTAAACTTGTCATTTGCCATTTGCCATATAAGTTATCATTAATAGTACCTTCTAAACATCTCATTTTTAGTATAATTTAAGCTTCTCATTATTGGTGTTTTTTTTTAATTTGTCAATATTGGAATTTATCAAAGTTTATATTAATAGAACTTTTTAAATTTGTCATTATTAGTACACATTAAAGTTATCATTAGTAGTACCTTATAAACTTGTCTTTGTAACTACACTTTAAAGTTATCATTAATATTATCTTTCTAAATTTGCCATTTTAGTACACATTCAATTCATTATCAATAGTACCCTCTACACTTGTCAATTTTTGTATATTATAAACTTTTTATTATTAACACATATCTGAGTTATCATTAACAATACTTTCTAAAGTAGTCATTGTTCGTATATTCGAAAAATATCAGTATTAGTAAATACTAACATATCTTTTATTATTCTAAACTTGTCATTATTAGTACACATTCAAGTTATCATTATTAGGACCATTATTAGTATATTCTAAACTTGGCAATACTAATATATTCCAAAGTTTATAATTATTTAAAACTTGTCATTATTAGTATATTCTAAAATTGTGAGTATTAGTACATGTTAAAGTTACCATTATTACTGATTTTTTAATATGACATTGTTAGCTTTTTTTCAAAACTAATCATTATTAGTACGTATTATAGTTATCATTTATAGCAACTTCTAATTATGTTAGTATTAGTATTTATTAAACTTTACATTATCAATATAATTAAAACGTGTCATTATTGCTACACATTAACATTATTATCAATATAACATTTTAAACTTTATCACACTATTGTAAACATGTGATATATGTACATAATACATGTATTATGTACATGTGAACAATAACATGTGAATAATAACATATAATAACATGTGAATATGTGTACATATTTAAGTTATCATTAATAGTGCCTTTAAACTTGTCATTATATTTAAAAGTTGTCATTGTTCGTAAATTCGAAACATCACTATTAGGAGATACTAAACATGTCTTCTTTAGTATTCTAAACTTTATTAGTATACATTGAAGTTATCATTACTAGGACCTTGTATCCTTACCATTATTACTATATCCTACACTTGGTAATGATAATATATTCCGAGTTTATCATTATCCTAAACTTGTCACTATTACTATATTCTAAACTTTTGAGTATTAGTACATATCAAAGTTATCATTAGTAGTGTCTTCTAAACATGTCATTGTTAGTATATTCAAAACTAATGGAAATTTTAATTTATGATAATATGGGAAATTTATATATTAAAAAAAAGTATAGCGTTTAGCAGGTACTATCCTTACCATTATTAGTATATCCTACACTTGGTAATAATAATATATTCCGAGTTTATCATTATCCTAAACTTGTCACTATTACTATATTCTAAACTTTTGAGTATTAGTTCATATTAAAGAAGTGTCTTCTAAACAAGTCATTGTTAGTATATTCAAAACTAATGGAAATTTTAATTTATGATATGGGGAATTTAAAAAAAAAAGTATGGCGTTTGGCAGGTACTATTATCAAAATCTTTAATGTGTACTAACAATTACTTTAATGAGTACTAATAGTGAAAAAAATACAAAATACTAGTAATGACAGGTTTAGAATATACTTCTGATGATAACTTTAATATGCACAAATTTAGAATATACTAAGATAACAATGACAATTTTAGAAGGTTCTATTAAATATCTTTGATATGTACTAATATTGAATAATTTGATCTGTGTTAATAATGAAAAGTTTAGAATACACTAACAATGACAACCATACAATATAAGCATAATGTATATTAATAGGGACAAATTTATGATATTCTAATTATGACAAGTTTAGAAGGTATTATTAATGATAGCTTTATGTGTACTAGTAATAACAAGTTTGGAATATACTAATAATAACAAGTTTAGAAGGTACTATTGCATGATAAATTTAATGTGCACTAATAATGATAAATTTAGAAATAGCAATTTTGTAATATACAAATGATGTCAAGTTTAGAAGGCTTTAATGTGACAAATTTACAATATACTGAAAATGCAAGGCACAGTTAATGATAACTTTTATGTGTACTAATAATGGAAAGACTAGAATATACCAATGTATACTAATAATGAAAACTTAAAAGATAATAAGATAATAAGATAATAATATCAAATTTAAAGGGTACTGTTAATGATGTTTCGAAGGTACTATTAATGACTTTAATTTTTACAAGTGATAAGTCTAGAATGTACTAGTTTAAACGATAACAATAATGATAATGTTTAATGACAACTTTAACATATCCTAATATTGCCAAGTTTAGAATATACTAATAATGATAAGTTTAAAACGTCCTATTAATGATAAAATTGATATGAAGTATTAATGACAAGTTTAGAATATACCAATGAAGACATGTTTAGTATATACAGAAGTTTAGAAAGTACTATTAATGATAACTTTAATATGTACTAATAATGAAAAGTATAAAACATTCTAATGATGACAAGTTTAAAAGGTACCATTAATGATATCTTTGATGTGTACTTACAATGACAAGTTTACAATATTCTAATAATGACAAGTTTAGAAGATACTACAAAAAATAACTAATGATGAGTTTAGAATATACTAATTATTACAAGTTTAAAGGGTACTGTTAATGATAAGTTTAGAAGGTACTATCAATTACTTTATTTTTTTACTAATGATAAGTTTAGAACATACTAATAATGTCAAATTTAGAATGTACTAATAAAAACAAGATTAGAAGGTACTTTTGATGATAAATTCAATGTGTACTAATAATGGCAAATTTGGAATATACTAATAATAATAATTAGGATATACTATCAATAATAAGATTACTAATAATAACGAGTTATAAATATACTAATAATGATATGTTCAGAATATACTAGTTTGAATTATAATAATAATAACAAGGTTAGAATAATGACAACTTTAACATATACTAAAATTGTCAGACTTAGAATATACTAATGATAACGTCCTATTAATGATAAACTTAATATGAACTATTAATGACAAGTTTAGAACATACTAATAATGACAAGTTGAAGACACATTTTGAACATACCAATATTAACATGTTTAGAATATACGTATAATGAAGTCTAGAAAGTACTATCAATGATAACTTTAATGTGTACTAATAATGAAAAGTATAGAACACTCTAATGGTGACAGGTTTAAAAGGTACTATTAATGATATCTTATAATGACAAGTTTAGAACATTCTAATAATGAGAGATTTAGAAGATACTATTTAGGATACTATTTAGAATAATTATTAGAATATACTAATAATGACATGTTTAGAATATACTAATAATGACATGTTTAGAATATACTAATGATGACAAGTTTAGAAGGTAATATTTATGATAACTTCAGTGTTTACTAATAATAACAAATTTAGAATATACTGATAATAAGAAGTGTGCGATTAATGATAAATCTTATTTCCACAAATAATGTCAAATTTAGAATGTGGTAATAACCGGTACTTTTGATAATTTTATTGTGTTGTAATAATGTCAAGATTAGAATATAATAGTAATAATAACTTTAATGTATATTGATACTGACAAGATTAAGATTCTCTTAGCAATATCTTTAACAATATCTTTAGCAACATCTTTTACACACACACACACACACACACACACACACACACACACACACACACACACACACACACACACACACACACACACACACACACAAACACACACACACACACACAAACACACACACACACATACACACACACACACACACGCACACACACATACACACACACACACACACACACACACACACACACACACACACACACACACACACACACACACGACTCATAGAACGGTCTAAATTTGTCATTATTATTATGTTCTAAACTTGTCCTTATTTGTTCATATTAAAGTTATATCTGATAGCACCTTCTAAACTTATAATTGTGAGTATATTCTTAATTCTTGATACACCTTAAATTTACTATTAGTAGTACCTTTTAAATTTGTCATTATTAGGACACATTAAAAATTCCTTAATGGTACATTGTAAGCTTGTCATTTTTAGTATATTATTATATTAGACACTAAAGTTATCATCAATACTGCATTCTAAACTTCTCATTTTAATATTAGCAGTACTTGCCATTGTTAGTATATTCTAAACTTTTCATTATTATTACACATTAAAGTTTTCATTAATAGTACCTTCTAAACTTCTCAATGTAGGTATATTCTAAACATGCCATTATTAGTATATTACAACTTGTCATTTTTAGAATACCTTATAGCTATCAGTAATAGTTCCTTCTAAACCAGTTACTATTTGTATATGCTAAACTTATCATAATTAGTAGACAGGAAACTTTATTTTTAAAAAGTTGCTATTATCGTTATATGATAAACTTTTCATTAATAATACAAATTAAAGTTTTTTATTAGTACCTTCTAAACTTATCACTATTGGTATATTCTAAAATTCTCATTATTAGCACTCATTAACAGTGCCTTCAGAACCTATATATTAGTATATTCTAAGCTTGTCATTTTTAGAACACATTAGATTTATCACTAATAGTCCCTTCTAAACTTGTCATTATTATATCATAGTTAACAGTTGTAGTAACTTCTCAACTTGTTATTATTAGCATATTCTAAACTTTCATTATTAGTACACATGAAAGTTTTCATTAACAGTACTTTCTAAACTTCTCATTATTACGTGTCATTATTTGTACATATTGAAGTTATCATTAATAGGATCCTTTAAACTTATCATTATTGCTATATTTTAAACATGTGAGTATTACATTCTTCTAAACTTGTCATTATCCTTTATTCTAAACGTTTTATTACTTGTATTTCATTAACAGTACCTTCTAAACTTCTCATTATTACGTGCCATTATTAATTCATATTTAAGTTATCATTAATAGGATCTTTTCAATTTATGATTATTGCTATATCATGTCAATATTAGATTCTTCTAAAGTTGTCATTACCTTTTATTCTAAACATTTTATTACTTGTGTATTAGTACAGTATTAGTACATTCTAAATTAATAGTATTTTCTAAACTTGTCATTATTAGTATATTGAAAAGTTAGCATTGATAGTATTTTCTAAACTTGTCATTATTAGTATATTAAAAACTTGTTATTATTACTAAACTTTAAGGTTATCATTAATAGTTCCTTTTAAACTGTCATTTTTAGTATATTCTAAGCATCTCATCGTTGGTATATAATAAAGTTGTCACAATAGTACTTACCCTGTCTTTATTTGTATATTCTAAACTTATTATTACTAAACTTTAAGGTTATCATTAATAGTTCATTTTAAACTGTCATTTTTAGTATATTCTAAGCATCTCATCGTTGGTATATAATAAAGTTGTCACAATAGTACTTACCCTGTCTTTATTTGTATATTCTAAACTTATTATTAGTATACTCCAAATATGTCATTATTAATTCACTTTAAAGTTACTATTACTAGTACACATTCAAGTTATCATTATAAGTACATTATAAAATTGTCATTATTAAATTATTCTAAACTTCTCATTATCAGTATATTCCAAACTTTTTATTTTGATAACACATAAAAGTTATTATTATTAGATTCCAAATTTGTATTCATTAGTACACATTAACGTTATCATTAATAATATCTTCCAAACTTTTCATTATTAGTGCATTATGAAATTGTAAATAATACTACCTTCTAAACTTCTCATTATCTCTATATTCTAAACTTGTAACACATTAAAGTTATCATTAATAGTACTTTCTATACTTGTTGTTATTACCATATTCTAAACTTTTTATTATTAGTATTTACTATTAGTATATACTGAATTTATTATTTATCTTCTAAACTTGTCTTTATTAGTATATTATAAACTTGCTTATTATCAGTACAAATTACAGTTATCTTGAACAGTACCTTTTAAACTTTTAATTATTGGTATATTCTAATAATTTCATTATTATTACACATACCTGTACCTTCTAAACCTCCGATTATATTAGTATATTGTAAACTTCTGATTATTAGTACACATAAAAGTTATTATTAACAATAACTTGTCAAAGTTCAGAAGTTGATATTAGTAGAACCTTCTAAACTTATCGTTATTAGTATATTACACACTTGTCATTATTTCTAAACATTAAAGTTACCATTAACAGTATCTTCTGAACTTGTCAATCTTAGCATATTCAAAATATCATTGTAAGTATATATTAAAATCTTGTCATTATTAGGACTCATTAAATTTATAGTTAATAGCACCTTTTAATTTGTCATTGTTAGTGCATTATAAACTTGTCATTATTAGTACACATTAAACTTATCCAAACTTGCTAGTATTAGTGTATTCTAAACTTTTCTTTATTAGTATATTATAAACCTGTTATTATTGCTACATATTAAAGTTATTATTAGTAGTATCTTCTAAACTTTTCATTACTTGTATATTCTAGTATTAATAGTACACTAAGAGTTTTTTCTAAACATTAGTATATTCTAAACTTGTCGTTATTAGTACACATTAATACTAATAATGACTAGTTTAAAATATATATTGATAATGCATTTAACTTTGACAAGTTTAGAAGGTATTATTGATAATAACTTTAATGTGTATAATCAGAAGTTTACAATATACTAATAAAAAGAGGTTTAGAAGGAACATGTATGAGTACTAATAATGGAAAGAATTTAGAATTTAGAATAAACTAATAATAATAAGTTTAGAAGGTACTAATAGTGATAACGTTAATATGAACTAATAATGACAAGTTTAGAATATATAAAGAAAATCTAGAGGTAATAATGAAAAAATTAGAATATACTGACAAGTTTAGAATATAACAACAAAAACAAGATTAGAAGGTATTTCTAAAGATAACATTAATGTGTAGTAATCATGAGAATTTTAGAATATACTAATAATGAAGTGTGAAAATACAATATATTTATTGTGTACTAATAATGACCAATATAGAACATACCTATAACGATATGTTGAAAAGTAACTATTAATGATAACTTTAATGTGTATTAATAAAAACAAGTTTTTAACGAGTTTTTATTAGTACACATTAAAGTTTAGTAGTGATAAGTTTTTAACGATAATGATAACTTTAATTTGTAATAAGTTTAGAATATACTAATAATTACAAGTTAAAAGGATACTGTTAATGATTAGTGTATAAGGTACTATTAATAACTTTAATTTTCACTAATAATAAGTTTAGAACACACTAATAATGCCAGGTTTAGAAAATACTAATAATGATAACTTTAATGTGTAATAAGTTTAGAATATACTAATAATAAGTAATAATAATAATAAAGTAATAATAATAATAAGTTTAGAATATACTAATAATTACAAGTTAAAAGGATACTGTTAATGATTAGTGTATAAGGTACTATTAATAACTTTAATTTTCACTAATAATAAGTTTAGAACACACTAATAATGCCAGGTTTAGAAAATACTAATAAAAACAGGATTAGTGGGTACTATTAATGATAGATTTAATGTGTACTAATAATGTCAAACTTGGAATATAGTAATAATGAGAAGATTAGAAGATACTATTAGTGATAAGTTTACTAATAATGACGAGTTTTGAATATACTAATAACGACATCTTTAGAATATACTAGTTTAAACTATAATAATAATGACAAGGTTTAATGAAAACTTTAACATATACTAATATTACCAAGCTTAGAATATACTAATAATGATAGATTTAATATGAGCTATTAATGACAAGTTTAGAGCATACTAATAATGACAAGTTTAGAATATTCCAATGTAGACATGTTTAGAATATACGTATAATGAGAAATTTGGAAAGTACAATTAATGATAACTTTAATGTGTACTAAAATAATGAAAGGTATAGAACATTCTAATGATGACAAGTATAAAAGGCACTATTAATGATATCTTTGATGGGTACTAATAATGAAAAGTTTAGAATATTCCGATAATGACAAGTTTAAAAGATACTACTAATAATGACGAGTTTAAAATATACTAATAATTACAAATTTTAAGGGTACTGTTAATTATGAATTTTGAAGGTACTATTAATGTTTTTATTAGTATGTTCTAAACTTATCATTAGTTTAGAATGTTTAGAATATTCTAGTTTAAATGATAATAATAAAGACAACTTTAACATAATATTGCCAAGTTTAGAATATGCTAATAAAGATAAGTTTAGAACGTCGTATTAATGATGAAGTATTAATGACAAGTTTAGAACATACTGATGGTGACAAGTTTAGAATATACAAATGAAGACATTAATATACTAATGAAGACATATGATATATTATGACAAGTTTTTGAACATACTAATAATGACATCACTGTAGACATATTTAAAATATACCAATATTGACATGTTTATAATATACGTATAATGAGAAGTCTAGAAAGTACTATTAATGATAACTTTAATGTGTACTAATAATGGAAAGTATAGAACACTCTAATGGTGACATGTTTAGAATATACTGAAGTTTAGATAGTACTATTAATGATAACTTTAATGTGTACTAATAATGAAAATTATGAAAATAATGAAAATTCTAATGATGACAAGTTTAAAAAGGTTGAGGTGTACTTATAATGAGAAGTTTAGAACATTCTGATAATGATAGGTTTAGAAGATCCTATTTACTATACTATACTATTTAAAAGGTACTGTTAATGATAAGTTTAGAAGGTACTATTAATTACTTTAATTTTTACTAATGATAAGTTTAGAACATACTAATAATGCCAAGTAAGAATGTACTAATAAATAAGATTAGAAGGTACTTTTAATGATAAATTTAATGTGTACTAATAATGGCAAATTTGGAATATACCAATAATAAAGATTAGGATATACTATTAATGATAAGTTAACTAATAATTACGAGTTTTGAATATACTATTAATGACATGTTTAGAATATCCTAGTTGAAATTATGATAATGACAATGTTAGAATAATGGCAACTTTAGCTTATAATATACTAATGATAACGTCCTATTAATGATAGATTTCATATGATATATTATGACAAGTTTTGAACATACTAATAATGACATCACTGAAAACATATTTAAAAATATACAAATATTGACATGTTTATAATATACGTATAATGAGAAGTCCAGAAAGTACTATTAATGATAACTTTAATGTGTACTAATAATGGAAAGTATAGAACACTCTAATGGTGACAGGTTTAAAAGGTACTATTAATGATATCTTTGATGTGTACTAATAATGAAATAATTAGAATATTCTAGTAATGACAGGTTTAGAAGATACTATTAATGTTAACTGATATTGACGAGTTTAGAATATACTAAGAATTATTAGAATATACTAATGATGACTAGTTTAGAAGGTAGTATTTGTGATAACCCCAAAGTTTACTAATAATAACAAATTTAGAATATACTAATAGTAAGAAGTGTGCGATTAATGATAAATTTTATTTGCACAAATAATGACAAATTTAGAATGTGGTAATAATCGGTGTTTTTAATGACTTAAATTGTGTTGTCAAGATTAGAATATAATAGTAATAATGATTTTAATGTATATTAATATTGACAAGATTAAAAAGATTCTCTTAGCAATATCTTTAACATGTACGATTAAAGAAAGTTTAGAATAATGACATTATGACAAGTTTAATGTCATAATGTCATATTCAAAAAGTACAATTAATTGAAACTTTAATGTGTACTAATAATGAAAAGTTTAGTTTTTGAATAGTGACTAACAATAACAGGTTTAGAATACACTAATAATGATTACTAATTAATGTTTGAATTATACTAATAATGACAAGTTGAAAAGGAATTATCAATAATGACTTTAATATGTTCTAGTAATGATAAGTTTAAAATAAACGATTAATGACACTTTTTAGGTACAACTAATAAAAAATTAAATGTGTACTAATAATGACAAGTTAAGATTATGGTATTAACGAGTGCTATTTAGGATATACCAATAACGACAAGATCAGAAGATTCTTTTAATAATAACTTAAATATGTAGTCAGAGTGACAACTATAGAATATACAAGTTTATACAAGTTTGGAAGCTACTTATAATGTGTACTAATTATGAAAGTTGAGAATATACTATTATGGGTAAGTTTGTAATATACTAATAATGACAATTATAGAACATACTAATAATGATCAGATTAAGGATACTATTAATGATAACTTTAATTGTACTATTGATGACAAGTTTAGTATATACTAATAATAAAATTTAAAGAATATTCTATCAATGATAACTTTAAAGTGTACCAATAGTGACAAGCTTAGAATATGTTTAGAAAGTACTATTAATCATAACTCTAATATGTACTCATAATCACATGTTTAGAATATAATAAGGACAAGTTTAGAAGGTACTATTAATGATATGCATTAATGATATACACTAATAATGGCAATCGTAGAGGATACTGATAATAACAAATATTATGAAAGTTTAGAATATACTATTATGGGTAAGTTTATAATATACTAACAATGACAAGCTTAATGTATAGTACTGTACTTATAATGACGAGTTTAGAGCATACTAATAATGACAAGTTTACCAGATACTGTTAATGATAACTAATACTAATAATAATAATTATAGAACATACTAATAATGATCAGAATAAAGATACTATTAATGATAACTGTAATTGTACTATTAATGACAGGTTTAGAATATACTAATAATGAAATTTTAGAATATTCTTTTAATGATAACTTTAAAGTGTACTAATAGTGAAAAGCTTAGTATATGAAATATAATCACGTTTAGAAAGCACTATTAATGATAACTCATAATCACACTAATAAGGACAAGCTTCTTACCTAATAATGGCAATTATAGACGATACTGATAACTACAAATTTTAGAAGGTAATATCAATGATAAATGTAATGTGTACTAATAATGCCAAAGTTAGAATATACGAATAATGACAACTTTGGAAAATGCTACCAATCATGTGCTACCAATCATACTAACAAGTTTAGAATATAATAATAATGACAAGTTTAGAATAATGGCAACTTTAGAATACACTAATATTGCCACTATGAATAAAGTTTTTAGAACATTCCAATTAAGATGTGTTTAGAATATTCTAATGGTTAGAAAGTGATATTAATGATAACTTTAATGTGTACTAATAAGGATAATTATAGAATATACTAATAATGATCAGATTAAAGATATTATTAATGATAATTTTAATGTGTTCTAATGTGTTCAAATAAAACATTTGGAAATTTCATTTAAAAATAGTTTTAACATGTACTAATAATTTTTTTAAAGGTATTTTTGATAAAACAAGTTTACAATATACTAATGATGTCAAGTTAAGAAGGTAATATTGATAACAACGTTAATGTGTAGTAATAACGATAAGTTAAGTATATACTAATGTTTAGAAATATCTTGTGTACTATTAATACTAGAATATACAATTAATGAAAAGTTTAGAAGATACTACTAATAATAACTTTAATATGTAGCAATAATAACAGGTTTATAATATACTAATAAAGAAAAGTTTAGAATACACTAATACTAACAAGTTTGGATAAGTTTAATGTGTACTAATAATGACAAGTTTATAATGTACTAACAATGACAAATTAAGAAGGTGCTATTAACTATAAATTTAATGAGTCCTAATAATGACAAGATTTTAATATATACTTACAATGATATTTTGAATATGCTAAGATTGACAAGTTCAGAAGATACTGTTAATGGTAACTTTAATGTTTAGAAATAATGACAAGTGTGTAATATACTAATAACGATAAGTTTAGAAGGTTCTACTAATATCAACTTCTGAACTTTGACAAGTTATTGTTAATAATAACTTTTATGTGTACTTATAATCAGAAGTTTACAATATACTAATATAATCGGAGGTTTAGAAGGTACAGGTATGTGTAATAATAATGAAATTATTAGAATATACCAATAATTAAAAGTTTAAAAGGTACTGTTCAAGATAACTGTAATTTATACTAATAAAGACAAGTTTAGAAGATAAATAATAAATTCAGTATATACTAATAGTAAAATACTAATAATAAAAAGTTTAGAATATGGTAATAACAACAAGTATAGAAGGTACTATTAATGATAACTTTAATGTGTTACAAGTTTAGAATATAGTGATAATGAGAAGTTTAGAAGGTAGTATTATTTACAATTTCATAATGCACTAATAATGAAAAGTTTGGAAGATATTATTAATGATAACAAATTTGGAATCTAATAATAATAACTTTAATGTGTTATCAAAATAAAAAGTTTAAAATATACTGATAATGAGAAGTTTAGAATAATTTAATAATGACAATTTTATAATGTACTTATAATGATAACTTGAATGTGTATTAGTAATAGTAACCTTAGAGTGAATTAATAATGACATATTTAGAGTATACTAATGATAAGTTTAGAATATACAAATAAAGACAGAGTAAGTACTATTGATGACAACTTTAATATATACCAACGATAAGATGCTTAGAATATACTAAAAATGACAGTTTAAAAGGAACTATTAATGATAACCTTAAAGTTTAGTAATAATAAGTTTAGAATATACAAATAAAGACAGGGTAAGTACTATTGTGACAACTTTATTATATACCAACGATGAGATGCTTAGAATATACTAAAAATGACAGTTTAAAAGGAACTATTAATGATAACCTTAAAGTTTAGTAATAATAACAAGTTTTTAATATACTAATAATGACAAGTTTAGAAAATACTATCAATGCTAACTTTTCAATATACTAATAATGACAAGTTTAGAAAATACTATTAATTTAGAATGTACTAATACTGTACTAATACACAAGTAATAAAATGTTTAGAATAAAAGGTAATGACAACTTTAGAAGAATCTAATATTGACATGATATAGCAATAATCATAAATTGAAAAGATCCTATTAATGATAACTTAAATATGAATTAATAATGGCACGTAATAATGAGAAGTTTAGAAGGTACTGTTAATGAAATACAAGTAATAAAACGTTTAGAATAAAGGATAATGACAAGTTTAGAAGAATGTAATACTCACATGTTTAAAATATAGCAATAATGATAAGTTTAAAGGATCCTATTAATGATAACTTCAATATGTACAAATAATGACACGTAATAATGAGAAGTTTAGAAAGTACTGTTAATGAAAACTTTCATGTGTACTAATAATGAAAGTTTAGAATATGCTAATAATAACAAGTTGAGAAGTTACTACAACTGTAAACTATGATATAATAATAATGACAAGTTTAGAAGGGACTATTAGTGATAAATCTAATGTGTTCTAAAAATGACAAGCTTAGAATATACTAATGTATAGGTTCTGAAGGCACTGTTAATGAGTGCTAATAATGAGAATTTTAGAATATACCAATAGTGATAAGTTTAGAAGGTACTAATAAAAAACTTTAATTTGTATTATTAATGAAAAGTTTATCATATAACGATAATAGCAACTTTTTAAAAATAAAGTTTCCTGTCTACTAATTATGATAAGTTTAGAATATACAAATAGTAACTGGTTTAGAAGGAACTATTACTGATAGCTATAAGGTATTCTAAAAATGACAAGTTGTAATATACTAATAATGGCATGTTTAGAATATACCTACATTGAGAAGTTTAGAAGGTACTATTAATGAAAACTTTAATGTGTAATAATAATGAAAAGTTTAGAATATACTAACAATGGCAAGTACTGCTAATATTAAAATGAGAAGTTTAGAATGCAGTATTGATGATAACTTTAGTGTCTAATATAATAATATACTAAAAATGACAAGCTTACAATGTACCATTAAGGAATTTTTTAATGTGTCCTAATAATGACAAATTTAAAAGGTACTACTAATAGTAACTTTAAGGTGTATCAAGAATTAAGAATATACTCACAATTATAAGTTTAGAAGGTGCTATCAGATATAACTTTAATATGAACAAATAAGGACAAGTTTAGAACATACTAATAATGACAAATTTAGACCGTTCTATGAATAAAAAATGTGCACTAATAACATGTTTAGAATATACTAATAATGAGAAGTTTAGAAGGTACGATCAATTATAACTTTAAAGTACTGACAAGGAGAAGTTTAGAATGTACTAAATGACAGGCTTAGACGGATATATTTAATTTGTACAAATCACAAATTTAATTACAAATCACAAATTTAAAATGTATTCATGACAAGGTTAGAATATTTTAAGAACGATAATTTTAATGTGTTCTAATAAGAAGAGGTTTATAATATCCACATAATGAAAAATTAGGAAGGTATTTTTAATGATAACTTTAATGTCTACTAACAATGACAAGTTTAGAATATAGTAATAATGACAAATTTAGAATATACTATTAATGATTACTTACATGTGTATAATATACTAACGATGTCAAGTTACTGTTAAGGTAGAAGGTACTGTTAACGTGTACTAATAATACTGGAATATACAAATAATGACAAGTTTAGAAGATACTACTACTAATAGCTTTAATATGTATGGATAATGACAAGTTTATAAAATACTAATAAAAAAATAAAAACAGCAATAAATGACATGTTTAGAAGGTTATATTAACGATAACGTTAATGTATAATGACACATTTGAATTATATTAATAATGCAAAGTTTAGAAAATACTAATTCTATCAATGATTTGTTTTGAATAAACTAACAATGTCAATGTCATTACTACTTTAACATGTACTAATACTCACTAGTTTAGAATATAGCAATAATGACAAGTTTAGAAAAATGATAAACTTTGGAATATATTAGTTTTGCCAAGTTTAGAATATACCAATAATGATAAGTATATGAGGTTTTAATATGTACTAATAATGAAAAGTTTAAAAGGTATTTCTAATGATAACTTTAATGTGTACTAATAATGACAAGTTAAGAATATACTGAAAGGTATTTCTAATGATAACTTTAATGTGTACTAATAATGACAAGTTAAGAATATACTGATAATGACAATTTTAGAATATACTATTAATGATTAATTTAATGTGTACTAATATGGCAAGTTTATACATTACTAATGATGTCAGGTTAAGAAGGTAATATTGATAATAACGTTAATGTGTACTGATAATGACAAGTTTAGAATATACTATTAATGATGTTTAGAATGTACTGTTAACGTGTACTAATGATACAAGTTTAGGAGATACTACTAATAATAGTATTAATATGTATCAATAACGACAAGTTTATATTATAGAAATAAAGAAAAGTTTAGAATACACTAATACTGACAAGTTTGGAAGGTGTTATGATTGATAAGTTTAATGTGTACTAATAATGAAAAGTTTATAATATACCAACAATAACGAATCAAGAAGGTGTCCTAATAATGACAAAATTAGAATATATTAATAACGACATGTATAGAAGAAATGCACTAATAACCACAGGTTTAGAAAGTTTAGAATCTACGAAGATTGACAGGTTTAGAAGATACTCCTCAAGATAACTTTGATGTGTAAAAATAATGACAAGTGGGGAATATACTAATAATGATAAGTTTAGAAGGTTCTAGTAATGATAACTTTATTTTGTACTAATAATGACAAGTTTAGCATATAAGGTACTATTAATGATAACTTTAATGTGTTTCAGGTTTCGAACATATTGATTAAGTTTAGAAATTACTAATAATGACAACTTTAGAAGGTAATATATATCATAACTTTGATTTGTACTAATAATGACCAGAACGTACTAATGACAAATTTAGAATGTACTAGGTTAGAAGACATTACTAGTGGTAACTTAAACATGTATTAATACTCAAGTTTAGAATATACCAATAATGACAAGTTTAGAATAATGATAAACTTGAGAAATCTACTAACAACCACAGGTTTAGAATGTATATACAATTAAAAGTTTAGAATCTACTAAGATTGACAGGTTTAGATGATACTCCTCAAGATAACTTTGATGTGTAGAAATAATGACAAGTGTGGAATATACTAATAATGATAATTTTAGAAGGTTCTAGTAATGATAACTATATTTTGTACTAATAATGACAAGTTTAGCATATAAGTTTACAAGGTACTATTAATGATAACTTTACTGTATATTAATAAATACAATTTTCGAACATATTGATTAAGTTTAGAAATTACTAATAATGACAACTTTAGAAGGTAATAACTTTAATTTGTACTAATAATGACCAGAACGTACTAATGACAAATTTAGAATGTACTATAAATGAAAACTTTGATGTCTTCTAATAATTAATGTTTGAAAAATACTAATAATCACAAGTTTACAATTTTGTAATAATGACAAGTTTTGGAGGTTATATTAATGATAACGTTAATGTGTAGTAATAATGACACGTTTGAATCATATTAATAATGCAAAGGTTAGAACATTCTTGTAATAGCAAAATCAGAAGTTGATATTAATGATACGTACTAATGATTAGTTTTGAATAACCTAACAATATCATGTTTAGAAGACACTACTAATGGTAACTTTAACATGTTTAGAATATATCAATAATGACAAGTTTAGAATAATGATAAACTTTGGAATATATTAGTAATAGCAAAATCAGAAGTTGCTATTAATGATAAATATAATACGTACTAATAATGATTAGTTTTGAATAGCCTAACAATATCATGTTTAGAAGAAACTACTAATGGTAACTTTAATATGTATTGATACTCACAAGTCTAGAATATACCAATAATGACAAGTTTAGAATATACTAATAATGATATGTATACAAGGTCCTAATAATGATAACTCTAATGTGTACGAATAATGAAAATTTTGGAATACCCAAGAAGATATGTTTAGTATATAATAATACTGATATGTTTCGAACAATGACAACATTAGAAAGTATTGTTAATGATGATTTAATAATGAGGGTTTAGAACATGCAAATATTGACAAGCTTTAATTTGTACTAATAATGACAAGTGTAGAATATACTACTGATGACAAATTTAGAACAGGTTTATTAGTATTTTCTAAAGCTTACGTTGTTAATATATTTCAAACGTGTCATTATTAACATTAACATTATCATTAATGTAGCTTTCTATGCATGTCATTATTAAAATATTGTAAACCTGTGATTATTAGTACACATTAAAGTGCCTTTAAAATTGTCATTATAATTTTGTCATTGTTCGGATATTCAACTTTCATTATTAGTATATTCTAAACTTATTATTATTAGTATATTCTAAAATTATCATTATTAGTATATTCTAAAATCATCATTATTATATTCTAAACTTATGATTATTGATACACCTTAAACTTGTTTTATCATTAAACCTTGTAAACTTATATGCTAAACTTGTCATTATTAGTACAAAATAAAGTTATCATTAATAGAACCTTCTAAACTTATCCACGATTGTCACTATTTCTACACATAAAAGTTATCTTTAACAGTATCTTCTAAACTTGTCAATCTTGTCAATAAATTATTAGTACCCATTAAAGCTTGTCAGTTTTATGTTCTAAACCCTCATTATAAGTGCACATTAGCTATCACTGAAGATACTTTTTAAGTGGTCATTGTTCGTAAATTCGAAACATCATTATTAGTAAATACTAAAAATATCTTCTTCGGTATTCTAAACTTTATTAGTATACATGAAAGTTATCATTACTAGGAACTTGTATCCTTATCATTATTAGTATATTCTTAACTTGGTAATAATAATATATTCCGAGTTTATCATTATTCTAAACTTGTCATTATTAGCATATTCTATACTTTTGAGTATTAGTACATATTAAAGTTATCATTAGTAGTGTCTTCTAAACATGTTATTGTTAGTAATTCAAAACTATTTATTAGTACGTATAATAGTTATCATTAATAGCAACTTCTACTATGCTATTGTTAGTATTTTCTAAACCTTGCATTAATAGTATATTTTAAACGTGTCATTATTACTAATACATTAACGTTATCCTTATGATAATTTTAACGTGTTTAGAATATACTAATAATAACAAGTTTAGAAGGTACTATTGCATGATAACTTTAATGTGCATTAATAATGAAAAATTTAGAATATGCAAGTAATGACGATTTTGTAATATTACGGTTAGATTTAATATGTGCTAATGTGGTAATAATGACAAGTTTAGAATACACTAAAAATAGCATTTTTGTAATATACAAAATATAAGTTCAGAAGGTACCTTAATGACAACTTTTAGAAAGTACTATTAATGATAACTTTAATGTGTACTAACATGAACAAAGTAGTATTTACTAATATGGGTAAGTTTAAAAGGTACTATAATTAATAACGTTAACTTGTATTAATAAAGACAAGCTTAGAATATACTAATAATGCCAAGTTTAAAAGGTACTATTAAGGATAACATTAATGTCTAGTAATAGTGGTAAGATTAGTATATACTATTAATGTGAAGTTTCGAAAGCACTAGTAGAGAAATGATAATGAAAAGTTTAGAATATGACAAGTTTACATGTTAATGAAAAATT
>NC_134795.1:38071851-38081851 GCF_046742065.1 Oratosquilla oratoria | reverse complement strand
CTTTGCGGACGACACTGCGCTTGTGGCAGGGTCAGAGGAGGGATTGAGGAAGCTGGTGGCAGAGTTTGGGAGAGTATGTGATAGAAGAAAGCTAAAGATAAATGTGGGTAAAAGTAAGGTGATGAGATGTACAAGGGGTGAAAGTGGCAGTAGACTGGAAGTGAACATTAAGGGAGAGCGACTGGAGGAAGTGGATAGTTTTAGATACTTGGGTGCAAGTGTAGCAGGAAAAGGTGGAGTGAAGGTGGAGGTAGAATGTAGATTGAGAGAAGCGAGTAAATGCCTTGGTGGTTTAAAGAGTGTAATGAGGAATAGACATTTGGGAATGGATGCTAAGAGGAGACTGTATGAAGGAGTGATTGTGCCAACAGCACTGTATGGGGCAGAAACGTAGAACATAAGAGAAGAAGAGAGAAGGAGTTTGAATGTGTTTGAGATGAGGTGTCTGAGAAGTATGGTGGGGGTTACTAGGCTGGATAGAGTGAGAAATGAGGAGGTGAGGAGGAGAACAGGGGTGAAAAAGGATTTGGGAGATAGGGTTGATGAAAGAATATTAGGATGGTTTGGACACATGGAAAGAATGAGTGAAGAAAGACTGGTAAAAGAGGTATGGAAGGCAGATGTGGAGGGAGTGAACATGAGGGGACGTCCTAGGATGAGGTGGATGGATGGGGTGAAGGGGGCTTTGGGGAAGAGGGGAATGTCTGTTGAGGAAGGAAGGGAGAGGACGGAAGACAGAGGTGAGTGGAGAATGGTTGTATATGATTGATGTTGTGACTGCATGAGGAGAAATGGGCGGGGGGGTGGGGGGTGGGGTAGTATGTGTGAGTAAATTTTGACGCAGCCCGAAGGGATTTCTCCCCGTCCTCGCCTTATATGCAAAGGGGGACGGAGAGGGGGGGTCGCCGATTAAATGAAGCGGCCTTGCTGTGGATGTACTGTGTCTTGCGACACTGCTTCTGACCCAGGGCGGTGGGCAGGGTGCAGGGATGACCCGTCATCCAGGAGGTGCTCAGATGAGAGGTAGGGTGGGAGGGGTGTGGAGGGTATTTAGGGATGAAATGGGTGGGAGTGTTTTATGCCTTTCCCTTTATGGCTACCTCCCTTGGAAGGGGGAAAAAGCCTTGGTATATGTATGTATGTATGTATTTATTTTGACAGCTTCTTTACTATTTTCGATCTAGAGCAGAGTTTCTCAACCGGGGTTCCGAAAAGGTCCTAGAGTTACGCGAGAACAAGTGATTCTTTTGATTTTTTATTTAATTTCATGACGTTATATAATCAAAGAAGCACGAAATATTCTTGGTTATTGTAATAATGTGATGTATACATCATCCTATTTAAAATATTATTACGATGAAATTAAAATGAGAAAGATATGTTTTTTTTTCAGTTGTTCCTTGAGACATGCAATTTATACTAAAGGTTACGCAAGGGTAAAAAGGTTGAGAAACGCTGCACTAGAGTGTTTATTTTTTCTTCCAACTGTATAAGTATTGCATAACTTCTTTGTCAAGTCTTGTGATCGCCGAATGGAAGGCGACCTACAAAATCTTCTCTTCCAGCATCTTCGGCTCTATTTTCTCTCAATCTGCATTGGAATGCTTCTTTATAGCCTTCATCTCTCATTTATCTGTTCAAAAAATCGTTTTATGGCTATACACTTCAGAGGTTTTGATTTGGCATGTTTCAGTTTGCCCACAACTAGCCTGTGGTCTGAACTGCATGACATCAATATTATGCTTTTTACATCTCCGAAAAATCTTATGTTTTAACATAAGGTGAATTATGGGCTTGTCGGTGTATTTTTGCTGTATGCTTTTCTACCCGTACTAAATCCTTTGCGATCTTTTTCAATGTGTCCATTCAGATCACCCATGATAACTACATTTTCGGCGTATGGTAAGTCGTTCTTAACATTCTGGAGGGATTCATAGAATACTTCTCTTTTTTCTGATGGTCGACTTTGAGCGGTGCGTAGACTTTTATGAAACTTTTTTTTTTTTTGTCAGAAAGCCAGAATCCTCTCGTTTTTCTGTTCTACTCTCGTGATTCTTTGTGCTAATGTCTGCTCTTGCATTATATACGAACTGATAGTTATCATGCAAAATCCTTCTGCCTTTTCTTGCAAGTCTTGTTTCACATAAAGCAAGTATGTCGACTTTCTTTTCCTTTATCATTAATATCAATTCCTCCTCTCCTCTAAATATTCCTACATTTAATGTTGCCATTGGCAAAAATTTCCTGGGGAAGGTTCTAGAATTATTCAATAGTCAGGGTCCATTTCCTTTCGATGGTCGATCGAGGTTGATATCAGAGTTCCGAGGCAAAAAGTTAGTTTTTTGAGTACTATTTCCCGGTTCACTAGGCTTATTCCACACCATTCGAGACTATTAATTTGGTACCACGTGGCGTCCATTCCCTTTTGGCTACAGGTCCACATGATGTGGGTCTCCGCCAGTCGATGTCAACTATGGATGTTGCGCTCCTCCAGGTCGCAAACCACGGCTATTTTTCATCACATGAGAAAATGGGTCAATAACCCCTGACGTAGATCGAAAAAAATATATTTTTGGCTGTCTTGAGTTCTATGACCAATAATAACAAGTTTTAGTTCCACGTCATCTGTGGGGAACCAAGAACTGAGTGATACAGGAAAGGGACCGCATGCTACTTTTTTATTCCTTTTACATTGAGACACACAACGAACATAGGTACGCATCTATTTGTATCACACACATACACACACACACACACACGCACGCACACACACACACACACACACACACACACACACACACACACACACACACACACACACACACACACACACACACACACGAGAGTAGAACAGAAAAACGAGAGGATTCTGGCTTTCTGACAAAAAAAAAAAAGTTTCATAAAAGTCTACGCACCGCTCAAAGTCGACCATCAGAAAAAAGAGAAGTATTCTATGAATCCCTCCAGAATGTTAAGAACGACTTACCATACGCCGAAAATGTAGTTATCATGGGTGATCTGAATGGACACATTGAAAAAGATCGCAAAGGATTTAGTACGGGTAGAAAAGCATACAGCAAAAATACACCGACAAGCCCATAATTCACCTTATGTTAAAACATAAGATTTTTCAGAGATGTAAAAAACATAATATTGATGTCATGCAGTTCAGACCACAGGCTAGTTGTGGGCAAACTGAAACATGCCAAATCAAAACCTCTGAAGTGTATAGCCATAAAATGATTTTTTGAACAGATATATGAGAGATGAAGGCTATAAAGAAGCATTCCAATGCAGATTGAGAGAAAATAGAGACGAAGATGCTGGAAGAGAAGATTTTGTAGGTCGCCTTCCATTCGGCGATCACAAGACTTGACAAAGAAGTTATGCAATACTTGTACAGTTGGAAGAAAAAATAAACACTCTAGTGCAGCGTTTCTCAACCTTTTTACCATTGCGTAACCTTTAGAATAAATTGCATGTCTCAAGGAACAACTGAAAAAAAACATATCTTTCTCATTTTAATTTCATCGTAATAATATTTTAAATAGAATGATGTATACATCACATTATTACAATAACCAAGAATATTTCGTGCTTCTTTGATTATATAACGTCATGAAATTAAATAAAAAATCAAATTGTTCTCGCGTAACCCTAGGACCTTTTCGGAACCCTGGTTGAGAAACTCTGCTCTAGATCGAAAATAGTAAAGAAGCTGTCAAAATAAATAAATGAAAAAATATATATATATAAAAGATAAAAAATAGAAAATAAAAAATCTGAAAATGGATGAGCACGAAGAGAATAGAAGGTTGAGAAAAGTATGTTCAAGCTAGAAGATAGGCAGAGAGAGTGAAAAATAATATTTCTTTGTCGCGGCTCGTGCCGCTTAAATTCTTCTTATCGGCTTAAGAAACCTGCACAGCGAAGCTATAGCGATAATCCCATACCACACTCCTGGTCATATGGCCATTGCCGAAGGTTGAGTGTGGTTTGAATTTTCCGCCAAAATCATCGGAAATTTAAAATTCCCGGCTCTGTGCAGGCATGCGCATTGTCGAACCCACCTCCCCCTCCCTATCCCCTCCCTTCTTACCCGGCTAGCCCGAGCCGGGCGTCGCGTCACTTCAATGAGAAATGAAGGCTTCGCCTGTGGGAGGAGGGAGGGACCCTAAATCTGTGCAGGTTTCTTAAGCCGATAAGAAGAATTTAAGCGGCACGAGCCGCGACAAAGAAATATTATCGGCTGAAAGAAACCTGCACAGCGAAGCTATGCATGAGACGAGGACAGGTGGGAGGAGAGGTGAAGCCTGAATCAAACCGTTATTACGTGTGTCTTTCCTATGGGAGACTTATTCATTTTATCACTCAGTAGAGGGGAGAAAGAAACGTCAAGTACCCACGCCGAAGAATGTGACATGCACAACATTGCACTGTTCACACAATGCGTAAATTATACGAAATTTGTATCCTGTTCAACGGTTCCTGGCCCCTCCCCACTCCTCGGTCGCCCTTTGCCCCCTCCACTTTTTTGAGATGAGAGGGGTGGAGCCGTTTCCATGGCGACACATGGGACAGGGGCGACCGAGTGGTAGAGACACCGTGTCCCCAAGGGAGTCGTCGATGTCCAGTCCCTAGGTCCCGCACCCGCTCCACAGAGTGGGTGCGGAGAAACTCCAGCGATGCCACAAAGTCCCTGATGCTGTGGGCGTGCGGGGCATGGCCCGGGTCGGCTCTCTCCCAAAAAGCGGAAGGGCAGGTGCGCCCGGGACCTCGGGGTTAGGGGAATCCTAAATTTCGAGTTGTAGAAGAGATGATCCTCAGAAATCTCTTCCGTGTGGTCCACGTAGTCTTCGAACGCACGGACCGGGCGCAGTGGATGTGGGCGTCCTCCCTCCCGGAAGGATTGTATTCTGAGAGGGCCGATCATGTCGTCCGCTCGGCCGTTCCTGGCCAGGAATGTTGGTGATGGAGAGAGGGTTAGGGCCGAGCTGTCCTCCTCCAGTTTGGAGACGGACGGGTGGCGGGTGATTGCCGCCAGCTGTGAAGCCCTGTAGTCCGTAGTCAAGGCGAGCAGAAAGGCGACGCGTCGAGGGAAGTGTTCTTCCTCCATAATGGCCCTTTCGAACGCCAGGTACTGCAGAACACGATGCAAGGACCAGGCCAGGACCGGTTGATGTCTCGGCTCTCTCGAGGCGCTGATCCCCTTCATTAGGAGGGTTCACGCCCTCTGTGGCACTCGGATGTTCATGCCAAAGCGTAGCGGATCAGTGAGGGCTGTATAGTGAGGCAAGATAGTCGCCGGTGCCCTGTTGGTGGAGGTAGCCAGCCAAGTCAGGAAGTCCGGGACCATGCTGGCGGAGATGGTCACCATCGCGCGTCTCCGAAGGCAGTTCCGGAATCTCCGTCAGCAGGACCCACACTGCCGCACTGAGGACGGAAGGTGAGCTCTGAGCATCTTGTCTGCTGCCTCTGTAGAGAAGAGTTGGCTGAGAGCTCCCCATAGAAACTCCAATTATCAAGTTGGAGTGACGCTTGGAGAGGCGCGGTAAGGCTGTTGGCTAGGCAGGCTGACCCCAGTAGAAGGGGAGAAGGGCCCCATCTCATTAGCTCCCCGAACCACGGCTGGGTTGGCCAGTAGGGAGCTATCAGGAGGACCTGACCCTTGAAGGATCTGAGGGTCTGCATCACCTTCAGGAGGACTAGTGTCGCTGGAGGAGGAAAATGAATACGTACCTCCAACTGTTCCAGTCCTCCGTGAAGGCGTCTGGGCCTCCTGTGCGTGTCCTTTGGATGCAGGTGAGGTAAAGAGGGAGCTGGGTCGTGTTTGGGGAGGCAAACAGGTCCACCTCTGGGGTGCCGTAGCGGAGGGAGAACGACTCGAACACTTGTGGGCGTAGTTGCTACACTACGTACATCTCTTGAAACCTGGATAGAGCGACCGGCGTAGGGCCTCCGACCGAAGCCAGAGACGCAACAACCTGTGGAGTGCTGAGGGTATCGGCCCGGGCAGGTCACGCGGGAGAAGCAGTATGCTCCTGTCGACCTCCCGTACCAGCCGTCGGCGCCCCAAGCGGCTCAGTGGAAGGGCCGGGGTCGCGAAGTTGAGGCAACCCCCCCCCCCGCCACCGAAGGAGGGAGGACGTGTGAGAGAAGCACGCTCTTTTGGTGCAGGGGAGCACCCGAAGGACGCTGACTGTGTCCTACTCAATCCCGAGCCAATAAAGTCTCTGTGTGGGAGCAAGGGCAGACTCGTCCCAGTCCACCCCGAACTCCACGTCCGCCAACACACTCAGAGCCACTGAGATGTCGGCCGATGCACCCTCCCCGGTGGGCAAATGCATCAACTAGCCGTCTAGGAACATGAGTGTGGAGACGCTTGCTTCTGTCCAACGTACGCTTACCACTCTCACTAGTTTCGTGAAGATCCTCGGGGTAAGCGAGAAACCGAAAGGGAGTATGCGAGGCCAAGTTCGTTTCCGAGCGACCTCGTCCGTGGGCGTTAGTCAAGAGGCTTCGTCCTGGGTGAAGACGTTCCCTGAGCGTCTCCCACGAAGACGGGCCTGGACCCTCGGTATGTATCCAACTCACCCCAAGTCTTCCCGCGGGAAGTCCTCGAAGCCCGTGGCGAGCGTCTTCATCCAATAGTGTGCTATGGCAATTTGTGACGTCTCATCACCCACAAGCGGACTTCTATATGTTTAATACCTAGTGACATCATGTGATTATACTGTGACGTCACCGGATTGATCATGGCGCCATAGGATCGTCTCGTGACGTCACAGGGACACAAATTGACGTCATAGGACTACATGGTGACGTCAATTTATCACATAATGACGTCATCTTATCATACCGTGACATCACTGAGTCACAGTGAGCGTTGAAATAAATTTTGACATGGTAAAATTCTGGACCATCATGACTGTAGATTAAATTAAGTTGAATAGGAAAAGTCATGTTCATTTCGACCTAAGTCACAGTGAGCGTCGAAATTAATTTTAACATGGTAAAATTCTCGACCATCATGACTGTAGATTAAATTAAGTTGAATAGGAAAAGTCATGTTCATGTTGACCTGAGTCACAGTGGGCGTTGAATTAGTTTAACATGGTAAAATTCTTGACCATCATGACTACAGATTAGCTTAAGTTGAATAGGAAAAGACATGTTCATTTCGACCTAAGTCACAGTGAGCGTCGAAATTAATTTTAACATGGTAAAATTCTCGACCATCATGACTGTAGATTAAATTAAGTTGAATAGGAAAAGTCATGTTCATTTCGATCTGAGTTACAGTGAGCGTTGAAATTAATTTCAACATGGTAAAATTCTTGACCATCATGACTATATATTAGCTTAAGTTGAATAGGAGAAGTCACGTCCATTTCGACCTGTGTTTTTTTTTTTTTCCAAGGTCAAGGCATTTTATTTATGTAATACCTAGCACTTTGCGCCAACTTAAACTGTACTATTTAAAACTGATTTTCCTCTTCTCATTACACTAAATGATTGTAGTTTCTTTGAACTAATTTATACTCATTTTAACTAACACTAGACTCCCTAAGTCTAAAGTTCTTTTGTGTTTTACTTGGGGATGGAACATCAGGTAAGTCATCTTTAAACTCAAGCCAAGTGAAGTTGATAAGAGGTTGGCTGTGGCTCATGAGAAGGGCTGGGTGGTGATTTTTTTTTTTTTTTTTTTTTTTTTTTTTTTTTTTTTTTTTTTTTTTTTTTTTTTTTTTTTTTTTTTTTTTTTTTGCTTAAGAAACCTGGAAGTGGTGCCGTGAGGTGTTAGAAGACCATTGAAGCTCGGAGGTATGGGGCTGCCGAGGCCTGATGATCCTCGGGGAGCCACCCTCCGTATCATAAGACACGTCCCCTTGTCCTCCAAGAGGCCCGGGTTCTTACCACGGACGACTTGAGGACGTATGGGGAACGGAGTACGAGTGGAAAAGGTCAAAGTCTACGCCTAGGGCCTGATAAAGAAAGTTATAAGGCGTTAAAAGACCATTATTGGTCGAAGGTATGGGGCTGCCGAGGCCTGATGACCCTCGGGGCGTCACCCTCCGTATCATAGGACACGTCCCCTGGTCCTCCGAGAGGCCCGGATTCTTACCACGGACGACTCGAAGACGTATGGGGAACGGATTACGAGTGGAAAAGGTCTACGCCTAGGGCCTCACAAAGGGAGCCATTAAGGCGTTAGAGGACCATTATTGGTCGGACGTATGGGGCTGCCGAGAGGCCTGATGACCCTCGGGGGCACCCCCTCCGTATCATAGGACACGTCCCCCTGTCTTCCGAGAGGCCCGGGTTCTTACCACGGACGACCCGAAGACGTATGGGGAACGAATTACGATCGTATAAGGTCAAAGTCTACGCCTAGGGCCTGACGAAGCAAGCTATGAGGCTGTTAGAGGACCATTGGTGATCGGAGGTTTGGGGCTGCCGAGAGGCCTGATGACTCTGGGGGGCGCCACACTCCGTACCATAATACACGTCCCCCTGTCTTCAAAGAGGCCCGGGTTCTTACCCCGGACGGCCTGGAGACGGGGACGTATTGCGATCGTATATGGTCAAAGTCTACGCCTAGGGCCTGATACAAACCGTGAGGCAATAGAGGACCGATGATGGTCGGAGGTATGGCGCTGCCGAGAGGCCTGATGACCCTGGGGGGCGCCACACTCCGTACCATAATACACGTCCCCCTGTCTTCAAAGAGGCCCGGGTTCTTACCACGGACGGCCTGGAGACGGGGACGTATTGCGATCGTATATGGTCAAAGTCTACGCCTAGGGCCTGATACAAACCGTGAGGCAATAGAGGACCGATGATGGTCGGAGGTATGGCGTTGCCGAGAGGCCTGATGACCCTGGGGGGCGCCACACTCCGTACCATAAGACACGTCCCCCTGTCTTCAAAGAGGCCCGGGTTCTTACCACGGACGGCCTGGAGACGGGGACGTATTGCGATCGTATATGGTCAAAGTCTACGCCTAGGGCCTGATACAACCCGTGAGGCAACAGAGGACCGATGATGGTCGGAGGTATGGGGCTGCCGAGAGGCCTGATGACCCTGGGGGGCGCCACCCTCCGTACCATAAGACACGTCCCCCTGTCTTCCGAGAGGCCCGGGTTCTTACCACGGACGGCCTGAAGACGGGGACGGATTGCGATCGTATATGGTCAAGTCTACGCCTAGGGCCTGATACAAACCGTGAGGCAATAGAGGACCGATGATGGTCAGAGGTATGGGGCTGCCGAGAGGCCTGATGACCCTGGGGTGCGCCACACTCCGTACCATAAGACACGTCCCCTGTCCTCCGAGAGGACCCGGGTTGTTTACCAGGGACGGCTCGAAGACGGGGACGGATTGTGCTCGTATAAAATCAAAGTCGAAGAATGGGACAAACCAGCAGCCAAGCGGAAAGCGATAAAACTAACAGACGATTAACCAGCAGGAAACGGGACCGCCTGCTCCCATGTGGGCAGCGAGTTAACCACTCCGTCCCGTTTACGCGATCTAAGTGACGCGACGCCCGGCTCGAGCTAGCCGGGTAAGAAGGGAGGGGATAGGGAGGGGGAGGTGGGGTCGACAATGCGCATGCCTGCACAGAGCCGGGAATTTTAAATTTCCGATGATTTTGGCGGAAAATTCAAACCACACTCAACCTTCGGGAATGGCCATATGACCAGGAGTGTGGTATGGGATTATCGCTATAGCTTCGCTGTGCAGGTTTCTTTCAGCCGATAAGTATCATTACTCGCAACATTTCTAGCTAATGGTTAAATGGATTTTTATCATGAGGACGCAAGCAGTATTTGGAAAACGCAAGGTTGGAAGCTAACAAATCAAAAGCTTATCCGGACCAATAATATTCATTCTCACATTTGCCATTTGCCCTTTCATAGCACCCGAGTGTATTCTTGGAATCATAGTCGTGTCAGTAATCTGTTGAACACTAAAGTCATTCCTATCATATTTTGCTTTCTCT
>NC_134795.1:37991851-38069351 GCF_046742065.1 Oratosquilla oratoria | reverse complement strand
GAACTACCCCATAATAACGAGCTCTTCCCCCCCGGGAAATATTATAATATATAAATAGAAATGTAACATACTTTTACATACCAACAAAGCATATTGTAAGAGACTGAATACTCCCACTAAAAACTGTACAAGTACGATTGCTGGGACCCGCCAGATAGTGCTCGGTCAGCCGTTTTTTTTTATCAAAAACCGAAGCACGCACCACAGGAGCGGAGGTCGGTCGATAACTTACAATGTGCACTGTAGTGATAAGGAAGATGTGATAAATTACTATTGATGTAAAACTTTTTATGTAGTGACAATAAGTGATTAAAGTGGAACTAGGTGACATATAGTGTTTGATATATTCGCCTACACATCTGGATAGGGACGGGACCACGTACGGACACATCAAATGGTGGCAGCGAACGTCCTACCCACACCTCTGAAGAAAACCGCCTGTCTCTGAAGAAAACACGTCCGAGTAATTCACCCCCGCCACCCGACTTCAGTCGAGCCAGCGCGGTCCATCGCTCGTCTAACTCAGAGACATATCCACCTCCTCGCACCTACCGCTCCCTCCACAACGGCCCGAGCGAACACATAGAGAGGTAAACCACCTCCCCACACCAACCGTTCCCTCCCAGACGCGCACCAACAGTCATTACACCTGCCTATTTAATCACGTCCCTGTCACCCAGTGCATATAAGTACGTGATATCGCCGACCCATCTCACAACTACCTACTGACTAAAGGTAACATAAATCCTTACAATTAATACCAATATATTCCGTAATAATAACCATACATTACCCATTCAAACCATCCCTGATACTCGCATTTTTTTCTACGCGAACATCATTCACCGAGCCCTCTGGACTTCCTTCGCTTGAGCACAGACCTCATCCGCCCCAGAGGATTCACACCGGCTGCGCACAGACCCGCGTAACAGCCACCTCATCCCCCAAGACAGCATACCCACCTTCCACAGCAACCGCTTTCACCAAACGTTGCTTTCGACTACTACAATCGAAACGTCAGCAAATATCCCAGCTGCACGTCATAATACCAATCGCTTCAACGCACGGTATTAAGGTAACCTTCATGCCTTTAGATACCCACGTGCTCAACGCACGTACACCTTAGCCATATAACAACTATGTAATCTCGCACTTATATTAGCATATTGTCATTTAGAATTTTTTTCTCTCCAAAAATTATCATTAAGTAATACTCTTTAATCTGCCAATTACCAATATACATATATATTCAACAGTTAATATTATTACATTATTACAATTTCCCTGTATGTATATAGCATATATACACCTTTTTCTTTTGGTTATTATAACTTTCTCATAATATAACCAGTAGCTCTCATAATTATATGTTTCAACACTAATTATAATTTGCCTAATTTTAAAAAACAACAACATATATTTATATATGCAATAACTTTTACTAGATTTGACTATTACATAATATCACATTCATATGCATTCTTCCAGTTAAGTAATTCTTGTTTAAACAAATAGCTCTTACATGTTTAAAATTAAACATTAAACATATTTTGCCTATCTTTAAATAAATATATATATATGCAATAACCCTTAATTGCTTTCACCCATTTATATTTACATAGAACTTATACATTTTTATCAATGTAACCTATTTTACTGCTGTAAATTTTTTTATGAACAACCATAATTAATTCTATTATAAGTATAATATCACAATAATTAACCACTTACTATATAATATTATTTCCACATTTTATTATTATTATATGTATATACATATTTTTATGATTTTACATATGTAATCCCATTATACTGTATAGCCGTTGACATACTATATCCCCCCTCCCATATCTAAGCATAACATATTACCCTTAGTTACTATATACCTATCATTCACATTTTAACAGTTTTTTTTTTCTTCTTAGATTACAAATCAAACCTAACTGTTAACTAATACATGACTTAACAACATGGCCTTTGCCACCAGATCCAAAATTAAACAAAGCTTACATAGCGTCTTCTCAAAGTCTAGAGAAGAAAAACAACAACATGACATATCCAGTGACACAGAGGAAATACACACAGAAAACTTAATTGACAATGACAAACCAGACCATTTTTACCTATATCCACAGGATGACAATACCTCTAAACAGTTAACCAATGACCAGTTAAATAATCCTGACAAAACTAATCCTAATGCAGATAATCCAATAGACCCTCTTTATGAGAACGATGTCTTACCTTTTTTCAACCAGCCTCCTCAAGTAGACTCCTTTCACCCCTCACAATCACAACCACCCATTCCTCCCATCCAACCAAATATGCAAACAAAACCTCCTATAAACCATAATCCATCCAACCCCCATATCCCAACACATAATAACCCCCCTCCCATTCAGCAGCAGTACCAAAACTTCCCCTTTCCTTCCCCCCATACCCCACCTGGTCAAACCCACTCCACACCATACCACCAACCACCACCTAACCTTCCTCCAAACCCACAATATTATCCTTACCCACAACCTCAACCAACAATAATTAACAACTATCAAACCATAACCCCCCTCACAGAAATCCCAACCTTTTCCCAATATAGTGGACTATCCATTACAGACTTCTTGACAGCATGTGACCTGTTCTTTTCAAAGAACCCCCAATACTCTGAGACAGATAAAATAAATTTGTGCCGTCAGAAAATAAACCCATCTGACATTTGCCGTTCAAAGGCAAGTATGCTAGACAGCTTAGTTGCATGTGGAATCACATATCAGGAATATAAACGCCACCTTCTTAAGGTCTTTCATAACAAACAACCAAACATTTCCTTCCTCATCACTTTCCTCAATAACACTAGAATCCAACCACATTCCATTACTAACATAATGGATTTCGTAGCAAACGGAATTAAAGAGGTCAGAGAAGACCTAGAGAATAACTCTCCTTGGACTCACACTGACCAATTTGGTCAAAATGTAATGCCAACAAAACACTTACTAACATTCCTTGAAATAGCTTCCTATCTCTCCCAACTCCCTCCAAAGTGTTTAAAGGAAGCCTCCAAAAGGGAACTAGACACTAGAAATCCTCTAGCTTATACCTATATCTTAGATATCATGAATGCTTGCAATGTATCCTTAGATACCCCCAACCATCTCCCCAGACTAAATAGCCTTCACTCACAGCAACCCCCTCCCACCAATCAAGGACAACCTTCTAAGTGGTGCTCCTACCATTCATCAAACAGTCACAACACAAAAGACTGCATACAGCAACAACAATACCCGCAGGTACAACACCACCCTATCCCTTGCTCAGTTCATGGAACCATTTCCCACACAGATGCCCAGTGTTGGACACAGCAAAAACAACACCCACAGGTACAACACCACCCCATCCCTTGCTCAGTGCATGCTACTACCTCACATACGAATGCTCAGTGTCAAGTTCAGAATCAAAACAAACAAGTTCCACCCCCCTTTAAACACCCACTCCTACCTACACCAACACATCCAATCAAATACTGCAACCTACACAAAACATCAACTCACTCCAACAAAGAGTGTTACCTACAGAAAACACAACAACAACCTCATCAGAGAACTAACCAACCATTCACCACCCCTCGACACACCCCTCGACAAACAGCTCCCTCCCACACATCACACTCAACCCAATATCACCGTTTGGGGGAACGTGTACCAGCCTCACGCACCAAACCACCATAGGAATATCTCATACACAACACAAATACCTCACCCTAGAAGTGAGTCTAGATCAACTTAAAGTTGACATGATGGTTGATACAGGAACAAACCTGAACATCATCCCAAGAGCTCTGTATGAAGCATTAAATGACCCACCCCAAATTCAATTTTCCAATATGGAAGGACTCCTAATAGAAGGGAGCACCATTTCACTTCACGACATGGTTGATCTGAGCATAGAAGTGAACGATTCCAAAGTAGGTTTCACACCTTTCCACATAGCTGATGAATGGAGTCTTGATCAACAAGGTATAATAGGATTACAGTCATTGAGGATTTGGAAAACTAAGATAGACTTTGAGACTAACAAAATCTCCTTCCGAGATGTAAATAATGAGTCAACAGTTCCTGAGACACCCGACTCAGACACACAACATCTCTCATGTCTACCTTCCTTCAATACTCCCAATCCCACTAACAGCTATTCCTTCCGACCACCCCCTTATGTCACCTCAAAGGCACTGATGTCTAACACAGTCATCATACCCCCTAGACATTCAATAACAGTCCCACTATACATACCCGGTGCAATCGACCATCAGGACGTCATAATCGACTCAGATACATCCAGGATTAACAACATAACCATTGAGTCCTCCTGGGACACAATATCAGAAAATAAACATACACTAGCTATGTTAACAAACATGTCAGACCAACACCGTAAAATCAGGAAGAATACAAACATCTGCGCAGTCCATCTCCATAATTCCCCTATCCAGGAACCACTGCCGCAACACATCAACCAAGTAAGACCAACACAACCCCTTCCCCCTATTCCCCCAGACCAAATCACGACATCAGCTGACGGAGAAAGTCATAACGAGCTATTAGCTCTCCTACAGAGGAATAGATCAGCTGTCGCCTTAGAAGGCGAACCACTAGGCAGATGTGATATAATCAAACATCACATCCAAATTCCCCCAAACACCCCCCCCTTCATACACCCCCGCTTACCGCATACCTCACAGTAGGAAATCCCAAGTCAATGACAGTGTACAAGAGATGATACACCAAGGCGTAATTTCCCATTCAGACTCCCCATGGAACAGTCCCCTCTTTTTGGTCCCTAAGAAAGACGGAACCTTACGCCCTGTTGTTGACTTCAGGAAAGTCAATAACCTAACTCAATCTGACCCACACCCCCTCCCCGCCATGCAAGATGTACTACAATGCATTGGCAACGGGAAATCTGTTTTTTCCACAATAGACCTCAAGTCAGCCTTCTGGCAGGTCGAACTAACAGAGGAATCAAAACCCGTAACTGCATTCTCCACTGATAAAGGGCATTTCAACTTTCAGCGTATGCCCTTTGGCCTTAAGAATGCCCCCTCAACCCAACAAAGGTTGATGACCCGCATTTTCAGTGACATGATAGGAGTCTCATTATTCGTCTATTTAGAAGACCTCATTATATATAGTCCCACAGAAAGAGACCACCTTAACACTTTAGAGATTGTCATCAAACGTCTCAAAAATACGGGATTAAAGATTCAATTAAAGAAATGTAGATTCCTCATGAAGGAACTCATCTTCCTAGGCCATAAAGTGGATGCAAAAGGGATTCACACAATCACAGATAAAATAGATACAATAAACAATTTCCCAACCCCCAGAAACGCCAATGAAACAAGAAGTTTCATTGGGTTAGCCTCCTACTACAGACACTTTATAAGAAACTTTGCTGATATTGCTTCCCCTCTGACCAAATTCACAAGGAAAGGCGAGCCATTTCAATGGTCAGAAACAGAACAGCAAAGTTTCGACACTCTCAAACACACACTCACCACAGCCCCTGTACTAGTTTTCCCTGACATGAAGAAAGAATTCTTTCTTTACACAGACGCCTCCTCTAAAGGAATAGGCGCAGTCCTACAACAGAAAGATGACAATGGCAAAGAACACGCCATAGCCTACGCAAGTAGAGTCCTAAACAAAACTGAAAATAACTACTCAACTACACACAAAGAAGGACTTGCAATCATATGGGCACTAAAACACTTTAAATACCTCATTTTAGGCTACAAGATTACCATACTAACAGACCACCAACCCCTAGTCTATCTTTTTAACTCCAAAGACTTACATGGGAGAGTTGCTAGATGGAAAACAACTCTCCGTGATTACGATCCCATGATCGTATACTTAGCTGGGAAAGCTAACGTAGTGGCAGATTGCCTAAGCAGACAAAACCACATCACACCCATAACCCAAACCATATGCATACCTATGCAACAACTCATATATGAAACGGACAGAGACCCAATATGGTCCCCAATAAAACAGCATCTCATTTCACAAACCCCCTTACACTCCCGACCACCTGTCCCTATTGAGGAACTCAATCTGGTCGACGGAGTCATAAGGAGAACCATTAATACAAGAGAGGTTACTGTTATCCCCAGAGCCCTAGTCCCCAAGCTCCTACACATATTGCACGACAGTGCAATGGGAGGCCACTCGGGCAGAGATAAGACACTAAACACTGCTAGACACACTTACTACTGGTCTAACATGAAAAGAGATATAACCACACACATAGATTCTTGTATAACTTGCAACCAATTTAGAGGCCCTAACCAGAGGGAAATCAACATAAAGGATATCCCACTCCCTGCTGAGCCATGGGAAACACTTGGCATTGACCTACTGAAAATGCCAACGAGCCATCAAGGTTCCAATTATGTACTCACATTAGTTGATTATTTCTCTAAATACACAATCTTAATACCACTCCAAGACAAAACAGCAGAGACTGTAGCCAAAACCCTAGTCAACAATATCTTTTGTAGATACAACATACCACACACAATGTTATCTGACAATGGCTCAGAATTCAAAAATGAGGTGATGCGCGAAATAGCACACCTCTACAACATTGACCAAACATTTGCCACTGCATACCACCCCCAGGGAAACGGTCTGACTGAGCGAACAAATCGCAAGGTCCTAGAGATTCTCAGACCATTGGTCAATGACCTCATGGACAGTTGGGAAGATTGGCTACCACAGGTACAAGCCAGTATAAATAGCACAGTCAATTCCGCAACAAAGATGTCCCCACATGAGATTATTTTCGGCAAACCAATGCGCCTACCCTACCAAATATTCAACCAACCACCCCCACCCTTATACAACCTAGATAACCTCGCACACTGCATCAAAAGAGGTATGCAAACAATTTACAAAAAAGTTAGAGCAAACCTGAAAGAAGCCCAGGAAAAGACAAAGACAAAACAACACAAACGGTCAATTCCACTTGACATAGCACCTGGCGACACAGTCATGGTAAAAGACTCAAGTAGAACAAACAAACTCAAACCCAAATTCCTAGGCCCCTTCACAGTCACAAGTTCACTCCCTAACAATGTTTTCCTACTAACAGATCCTTCCGATCACACCACCTTCACCATACATGGAGAGAAGTTGAGAAAGGTCAAACTGAACCTCGACCCAATCTCACCTCCCATCCACAACCCACCTATCACAGACACACACCAATCACCAAAACGCAAGTCTCATCCCATGACTCTGCGTCGACGCAATTAAACATGCACTCTAGCTCTCGCCCCTGAAGATGCAGGACGTCATGTATCTATCAGTGGAGTTTAAATGGCCCATTTCCAATAAGAACTCCTTTCCGCATAGCTATCGAAACTTCATCCTCAAAAAGTAAATACATCATTAATTACCCACCTTAAACATCGACTACTTTTGACATGGACTCACTCGACTTACATCATAGGATTCTTCCATATAACTCCACAGCCCTTTACCTCTTAATCATTCTCTTTATACTTGTGGTATTAACCAAATTCTCTTGCATGAAGTAACACCTTCCAAAACCTTTTCAACCTCCATACCCAAATTATTGTAAACCTAGATTAAGTTTATTCTTGTGTCTCACCCAATATCTTAAATACCATAAAAATTCTTACAGAAACTATATATACATACTATGAAATAAAACAAGTGCGATGTGACACACCAAACTGACCATAGAACAGTGTTTAGAAAATAACACTCCCTACAGTGAAAGTGTAAAAATACATGAACACCATAATATTTATAAAGTGATTCCAACGGTGTTCTCAAATATATAGTGATAACTTTCATATGATATTTAATATAACATGTAATCTGGTGAGACACAACGTTACACTTCTGAGACACAACATCGCTACCCCTATTTACAGTGCATGATCCCCCTTGGGACCTCAGATTCACTTCAACAACAACAACAACCCCCATCTTCACATTTAGTCAACCAGGATTTTGTGTCTCTGAAATTTTTTTCCTTTCCACTGTTCAACCATAGGTATAGATTTATTTTGTTTTCTTTTGTAAACCATGTAACCTAGGTGCCGGGAGCCACCTAACCCTAGGGGGAGAGCGATATGTATACGTCACATACACATGTAAGTATCGGTCAGTCATATGACCCACACACTCCTCCATCTCAACTACCCCAACCACACCCTGGACTATTGGCGCCACCATTTCCTGCCAAGAAATTGCCGAGGTAGGCATCACGTGAATCAACCAATACACACACACACGAACACACACTCATAAGTGCAATCAACCACCAACACATTACGTTACAGAACTACCCCATAATAACGAGCTCTTCCCCCCCGGGAAATATTATAATATATAAATAGAAATGTAACATACTTTTACATACCAACAAAGCATATTGTAAGAGACTGAATACTCCCACTAAAAACTGTACAAGTACGATTGCTGGGACCCGCCAGATAGTGCTCGGTCAGCCGTTTTTTTTATCAAAAACCGAAGCACGCACCACAGGAGCGGAGGTCGGTCGATAACTTACAATGTGCACTGTAGTGATAAGGAAGATGTGATAAATTACTATTGATGTAAAACTTTTTATGTAGTGACAATAAGTGATTAAAGTGGAACTAGGTGACATATAGTGTTTGATATATTCGCCTACACATCTGGATAGGGACGGGACCACGTACGGACACATCAAATGGTTAATAATAATAATAATAATAATAATAATAATAATAATAATAATAATAATAATAATAATAATAATAATAATAATAATAATAATAATAATAATAATAATAATAATAATAATAATAATAATAATGATGACGACGACGACGACGACGACGACGACGACGACGACGACGACGACGACGACAACGACGACAATAATAATAATAATAATAATAATAATAATAATAATAATAATAATAATAATAATAATAATAATAATAATAATAATAATAATAATAATAATAATAATAATAATAATAATAATAATAATAATAATAATAATAATAATAATAATAATAATAATAATAATAATAATAATAATATACGGTTTATTGGGTATAGCAGCATTCCTGCTGAAAATATACATCCTACAAGAAAATAACAATATAATACTATGACAGTGAGTAGACGTTATTACAAGCATACAAAAACTAGACAAATAAAACAGCAGGCATAGTAATAGGTACGCAGTGCAACGATGTAAATTCTAGTTGTTTATTAAGTCCACAAATGTCGGTATGGGGCTCTTCTTATACCGGTCGGCACACACACACACACACACACACACACACACACACACACACACACACACACACACACACACACACACACACACACACACACACACACACACACACACACACACACACACACACACACACACACACACACACACACACACACATACACACACACACACACACACACGACTCGGTGGCGTAGTTGGTAGAGCGCTGAACTGCCACCATGGTGGCCCGCAGTTTATGGTTCGAATCCTGCCCAGGGCCGAAATTATTTCGGTACCGCTGCGCTTCGGGTCGTTACTCTGACTCTCGTGGGCGGGGAGTTGGGTGTGTGTGTGTGTGTGTGTGTGTGTGTGTGTGTGTGTGTGTGTGTGTGTGTGTGTGTGTGTGTGTGTGTGTGCAAGATCATAGCATTACCCATAGATCGGACCTACGAGCTCTGAGCTCTCTTCCAGGAGGGAAATAGCTGTCGATCACGAGTCCAACACGTGATCCAAAGACCAAGTGAATACACACACACAATGACATGTTTAGAAGACACTACTAATGATAACTTTAATATGTATTGATACTCAAAAGTTTAGAATATAGTAATAATGACAAGTTTAGGATAATGATAAACTCGGAATATATTATTACAAAGTGTAGGATATACTAATAATGGTAAGGATACAAGGTCCTAGTAATGATAACTTCAATGTATACTAATAAAGTTTAGAATACCAAAGAAGATATGTTTAGTATTTACTAATAGTGATGTTTCGAATTTACGAACAATGACAACTTGAGAAAGTATTGTTAGTGATAACTAATGTGTACTAATAATGAGGGTTTAGAATATACAATTGACAAGCTTTAATGTTTACTAACAATGACAAGTGTTGAATATACCAATAATGACAAATTTAGAATATGCTAATAATGTCAGGTTTAGAATATACTTGTAATGACAAGTTTAGAATACACTAATACTAACAAATTTAGAAGGTATTATTAATGAAAAATTTAGTATGTACCAATAATAACGAGCTTAGAATATACTAAGAATCACAAGTTTAGAATAATGACATAATTAGAGTATACTAATGATAAGCTTAGAAGATTCTTGATAACTTTAATGTGGAAAAGTTTAGAATAAGTTGATAATGGAAAGTATAGAAATGACTAAAAATGACAACTTTAGAAGGTTCTATATGATAACTATAATTTGTACTAATAATGACAAGTTTAGAACGTACTAATAATGACAAACTTAGAATGTATTATAAATAAAAACGTTAATGTCTTCTGATAATTAATGTTTGGTATATACTAATAATGACAAGGCACTATTAATAATAACTTGAATATGTACATATATTCACATGTTATTATATGTTATTATTCACATGTTATTATAATACATGTACTGTATTATGCACACATAATCACATGTTTACAATATTGTAATAAAGTTTAAAAGGTTATATTAATAATAATGTTAATGTGTAGCAATAATGACACGTTTTAATTATATTGATTAAATACTAATAATAACATAATTAGAAGTTGCTATTAATGATAACTATAAAACGTACTAATAATGATTAGTTTTGAAAAAAGCTAACAATGGCATATCAAAAAGCCAGTAATAATGGTAACTTTAACATGTACTAATACTCACAATTTTAATATATACTAATAATGACAATTTTTAAATAATTATAAACTTTGGAATATATTAGTATTGCCAAGTTTAGAATATACTAATAATGGTTCTAATAATGATAGCTTTGATGTGTACTAATAATGACAAATTTAGAATAATAAAGAAGATATGTTAGTATTTACTAATACTGATATTTTTCGAATATACGAACAACGACAACTTTAGAAAGTATTGTTAATGATAACTTTAACGTGTACTAATAAAGAGCTTTTAATGATAACTTAGATATGTGTTAATAATAACAAGTTTATAATATACAAATTTTGACAAGTGTAGAGGGTACTATTGATAATGAATTGAATGTGTACTAAAATGACAAATTTAGAAAGATACTATTAATGATAACTTTAATGATACTAATGATACTAATGATACTAATGATACTTTAATGATACTAATGATACTAATGATACTATTAATGATAACTTTAATGTGTAGTTACAAAGACAAGTTTATAAGGTACTATTAATGATAACTTTAATGTGTACAAATAATGACAAGTTTATAATGCAGTAACAATGACAAGTTCAGAAAGTTCTATTACTGTAAACTTTAATAAAATCCAATATTGACAAATCTAGTAAACACCAATAATGAGAAGTTTAAATTATACTAAAAATGAGATGTTTAGAAGTGTACTATTAATGAAAACTTACATGGCAAATGGCAAATGACGACAAGTTTAGAACATACTAATGAAAAGTTAAGAAACTACTATTAATGATAACTTCAGTGTGTACTAATACTGTCAAGATTATGATATGCTAATAATCACAAATTTGAAAGGTACAGTAATTATATATAAAAAAAATGGCATGTTTAGAAGAAAACTTTAGAAGATAAATTTAGAATATACTGATAATGACAAGTTTAATATAATAATAATGGTGATTTTAGAAGGTGCTAATATTTGGTAATGTGGTAATATTGACAAGTTTAGAATACATTAAAGATAGCATTTTTGTAATATACAAGTAGATAAGTTCAGACTGTACTTTAATGACAACTTTTAGAAGGTACTATTAATGATAACTTTAATGTGTACTAATATAAACAAAGCACTATATACTAATAAGGGTAAGTTTAGAAGGTACTATAATTCATAACGTTAACTTGTACTAATAAAGACAAGCTTGGAATATACTAATAATGCCAAGTTTAGAAGGTCCTATTAAGGATAAATTTAATGTCTATTAATAGTGATAAGTTTAGTATACACTATTAATGAGAAGTTTAGAATATAATAATAATGATAAGTTTGGAAAGCACTATTAAAGATAAAATCTATGCGAAATGATAATGAAAAGTTTAGAATATGACAAAGGATAATTTAATTGATGATAAAATCGGAAATTTAAAAAGAAAACGTATAGCGTTTACCAAGTACTTTAATATGTACTAATAATTATTTTAATGAGTACTAAAAGTTAAAAATCTATAAAATACTAGTAATGGCATGTTTAGAATATACTTTTAATGATAACTTTAATATACACTGATAGTAACAAGTTTAGAATATACTAAGAATATCCTCTGCAATTGCCATTATTAGTGCATATTAAAGTTATCATTAATAGTACCTTCTAAACTTGCCCTTATTAGTACAAATTATGTGATTATTAATACACTTGAGTACATATTAGAATTATCATTAATAGTGCTTTCTAAACATGTAATCATCTTTCATATTCTAAGCTATAGGTACACTTTAAATTTATCATTAGTAGAATGTTCTTAAATTTCACTATTAGTATATTCTGAAATTGTCATTAATAGTACACATTAAAGTTATCATTAATATTATCTTTAATCTGATCATTATTTATATTGTAAACTTCTCATTATTAGTATGTTCTCAACTTGTTCTTATAAGTATATTATTAACGTATCACTATTACTATTCATTAAACTTACCATTAATAGTACTTTCTAAACTTGTCATTATTAGTATATTATAAACTTACCCATAATAGTATATTTTCAACTTTCATAATATTTTCTAATATTTGTTATTATCGGTATCCTCTACAATTGCCATTATTAGTGCATATTAAAGTTATCATTGATAGTACCTTCTAAACTTATCGATATTAGTATATTCTAAACATGTGATTATGAGTACATATTAGAGTTATCATTAATAGTACTTTCTCAGCAGGGTACTTTCATATTCTAAGGTTGCCACTATTGGTACACTTTAAAGTTATCATTAATAGAATATTCTAAAATTTCATTATTAGTATATTCTAAACTTGCCATTAGTAGTACACTTTAAAGTTCTCATTAATAGTATCATTAATATGATCATTATTAGCATGTTCTATAATCATCATTAATAGTATTAGTTATTATTAAGAGTATCTTATAAACTTGTCATTATTAGTATCTTCTATACTTGTCATTTCTTAACGTATCATAATCACTATACATTAAACTTACCATTAATAGTACTTTCTAAACTTGTCATTATTAGTATGTTATAAACTTACCCATAATAGTATATTCTCAACTTTTATAATTAGTACACATTAATGTTATCATTAATAGGAGATTACAAACTTGTATAACATTGTATATTCTAAAGTTGTCATTCTTAGTACATATTTGAGTTATTATCAAAAGAATCTTCTGATTTTGTCGTTATTGGTATATCCTAAACTTGCACTCGTTAAAATTATCATTCATACCATAATCTTAATTTGTCATTATTAGTACACATTAAAGTTTTTTATTAGAAGTACCTAGAAGTGTCATTAATCGTATAAACTTGTCATTACTAGGACATATTAAAGTTATCATTGATAATTCCTTTTCAACTTGTCATTATTAGTATAATTCAAACATTAATTAGTAATCATTATTAGTGTATTCTAAACTTGTTATTATTAGTCATTATTCAAAAACTCTAAACTTTTCTTTATTAGTACACATTAATGTTTCAATTAATTGTACTTTTTAAATATGACATTATGACACATTAATCTTGTCATTATTGGTATATTCTAAACTTTCTTTAATAGTACACATTAAAGATATTGCTAAGAGAATCTTAATCTTGTCAGTATCGATATACATTAAAGTTATTATTACTATTATATTCTAATCTTGACATTATTACAACACAATAAAATGATCAAAAGTACCGATTATTACCACATTCTAAATTTGATATTATTTGTGGAAATAAGATTTATCATTAATCGCACACTTCTTATTATCAGTATATTCTAAATTTGTTATTATTAGTAAACATTGAAGTTATCATAAATATTACCTTCTAAACTTGTCATCATTAGTATATTCTAAACATGTCATTATTAGTATATTCTAATAATCATTCTACATAGTATTCTAAATAGTATCTTCTAAGTCTGTCATTATTAGAATGTTCTAAACTTGTCATTATAAGATATCATTAATAGTACCTTTTAAACCTGTCACCATTAGAGTGTTCTATACTTTTCATTATTAGTACACATTAAAGTTATCATTGATAGTACTTTTTAGACTTCTCATTATCCGTATATTCTAAACATGTTAATATTGGTATGTTCTAAATGTGTCTTCAACTTGTCATTATTAGTATGTTCTAAACTTGTCATTAATAGTTCATATTAAATTTATCATTAACAGGACGTTATCATTAGTATATTCTAAGTCTGACAATTTTAGTATATGTTAAAGTTGTCATTATTCTAACCTTGTCATTATTATTATAATTCAAACTAGTATATTCTGAACATATCATTATTAGAATATTCAAAATTTATTAATAGTACACATTATCATTAATAGTATATCCTAATTATCATTATTAGTATATTCCAAATTTGCCATTATTAGTACACATTGAATTTATCATTAAAAGTACCTTCTAATCTTGTTTTTATTAATACATTCTAAATTTGACATTATTAGTATGTTCTAAACTTATCATTAGTAAAAAATAAAATAATTGGTAGTACCTTCTAAACTTATCATTAACAGTACCCTTTAAACTTGTAATAATTAGTATATTCTAAACTCGTCATCATTAGTTATTTTTTGTAGTATCTTCTAAACCTGTCATTATTAAAATATTGTAAACTTGTCACTGTAGGTACGCATCAAAGATATCATTAATAGTACCTTTTAAACTTGTCATCATTAGAATGTTTTATACTTTTCATTATTAGTACACATTAAAGTTATCATTAATAGTACTTTCTAAACTTCTGTATATACTAAACATGTCTTCATTGGTATATTCTAAACTTGTCATTAATACTTCATTTCAATTTTATCATTAATAGGACGTTTTAAACTTATCATTATTAGTATATTCTAATTTGGCAATATTAGTATATGTTAAAGTTGTCTTATTGTTATCGTTTAAACTAGTATATTCTAGACATTCTAAACTTGACATTATTATTATGTTCTAAACTTATCACTAGTAAAAATTAAAGTCATTAATAGTACCTTCGAAACATCATTAAGAGTACCCTTTAGAATATACTAATAATGACAAGTTTAATGTGTCATAATGTCATATTTAAAAGGTACAATTAATTGAAACATTAATGTGTACTAATAAAGAAAAGTTTAGAGTTTTTGAATAATGACTAATAATAACAAGTTTAGAATACGCTAATAATGATGACTAATTAATGTTTGAATTATACTAATAATGACAAGTTGAAAAGGAATTATCAATGATAACTTTAATATGTCCTAGTAATGACAAAATTAGAATATACGATTAATGACACTTCTAGGTACTTCTAATAAAAACTTTAATGTGTACTAATAATGACAAATTAAGATTATGGTATTAATGATAATTTTAACGAGTGCAAGTTTAGGATATACCAATAACGACAAGTTAAAGTCATTATTAGCACCTTCGAAACATCATTAAGAGTACCCTTTAGAATATACTAATAATGACAAGTTTAATGTGTCATAATGTCATATTTAAAAGGTACAATTAATTGAAACATTAATGTGTACTAATAAAGAAAAGTTTAGAGTTTTTGAATAATGACTAATAATAACAAGTTTAGAATACACTAATAATGATTACTAATTAATGTTTGAATTATACTAATAATGACAAGTTGAAAAGGAATTATCAATGATAACTTTAATATGTCCTAGTAATGACAAAATTAGAATATACGATTAATGACACTTCTAGGTACTTCTAATAAAAACTTTAATGTGTACTAATAATGACAAATTAAGATTATGGTATTAATGATAATTTTAACGAGTGCAAGTTTAGGATATACCAATAACGACAAAATCAGAAGATTCTTTTGATAATAACTCAAATATGTACTAAGAATGACAACTTTAGAATATACAAGGTTATATACAAGGTTATACAAGTTTGTAATCTCCTATTAATGATAACATTAATGTGTACTGACTATAAAAGTTGAGAATATACTATTATGGGTAAGTTTATAACATACTAATAATGACAAGTTTAGAAAGTACTATTAATGGTAAGTTTAATGTATAGTGATTATGATACGTTAAGAATATACATATAATGACAAGTATAGAAGATACTAATAATGACAAGTTTATAAGATACTCTTAATAATAACTAATACTAATAATTATGATTATAGAACATGCTAATAATGATCATATTAAAGATACTATTAATGAGCACTTTAAAGTGTACTATTAATGACAAGTTTAGAATATACTAATAATGTTAATGTGTAGTAATAATGACACGTTTGAAATATATTAACAACGTAAGGCTTAGAAAATACTAATAAACCTGACATGTTCTAAATTTGTCATCAGTAGTATATTCTACACTTGTCATTATTATTACAAATTAAAGCTTGTCAATAATTGCATGTTCTAAACCCTCATTATCAAATCATCATTAACAATACTTTCTAATGTTGTCATTGTTCGAAACATATCAGTATTATTATATACTAAACATATCTTCTTGGGTATTCCAAAATTTTCATTATTCGTACACATTAGAGTTATCATTATTCTAAACTTGTCATTATTGGTATATTCTAGACTTGTGAGTATCAATACATATTAAAGTTACCATTAGTAGTTTCTTCTAAACATGATATTGTTAGGCTATTCAAAACTAATCATTATTAGTACGTATTATATTTATCATTAATAGCAACTTCTGATCACAACCAACACCGATTGGGGGAACGTGTACCAGCCTCACGCACCAAACCACCATAGAAACATTTCACACACACCACAACTATGTCACCCTAAAAGTGACCCTAGATCAACTCACAGTTGACATGATGGTAGATACAGGAACAAACCTGAACATCATCCCCAGAGCACTCTATGAAGCATTAAATGACCCACCCCAAATTCAATTTTCCAATATGGAAGGACTCCTAATAGAAGGGAGCACCATTTCACTTCACGACATGGTTGATCTGAGCATAGAAGTGAACAATTCCCAAGTAGGTTTCACATCCTTCCACATAGGTATAATAGGATTACAGTCATTGAGGATTTGGAAAACTAAGATAGACCTTGAGACCAACAAAATCTCCTTCCCAGATGTAAATAATGAGTCAACAGTTCCTGAGACACCAGACTCAGACGCACAACCTATCTCATGTCTACCTTCCTTAAATACTCCAAATCCCACTAACAGCTATTCCTTCCGACCAGCCCCTTATGTCACCTCAAAGGCATTGATGTCTAACACAGTCATCATTCCCCCTAGAAACATTGTTAGGGAGTGGGCTTGTGACTGTGAAGGGACCCAAATTCTTAGGTCCCTTTACAGTCACAAGCCCTCTCCCTAACAATGTTTTTCTACTAACAGATCCTTCCGATCACACAACTGTAACCATACATGGAGAGAAATTGAGAAAGGTCAAACTCAACCTCGACCCAACCCCACCTCCCACCCACAACCCACCTACCGCACTCACACATAACTCACCCAAGCGCAAGTCTCATCCCATGACTCTGCGTCGACGCAACTAAACATGCACTCTAGCTCTCGCCCCTGAAGATGCAGGACGTCATGTATCTATCAGTAGAGGTTAAAATGGCCCATTTACAATAAGAACTCCCTTCCGCATATCTAATGAAACTTCTCCACTTCCTTCAGACCAATATAACCTTAGCGAGAGTCAGATAAACATATCCTCATTCACTGAGACATAACCTTCATCCTCCAAAATGAAATACACCATTATTTGCCCACCTTAACATCAACTATCTTTCAAGAATTTATTCTTAGCAACATACCTATGGACCCGATCAAGAGATTCTCCCTTTGGGAAATTTACCACCTCCCCTACCCCTACCCACCCCTACCTAAGATCCCCGATACCATCCTTCCAAGTAAGATAGACATGGTACACCTCCTGAATAAATCGACTACTCTTGACATGAACTCCCTCGACCTTCATTACAAAATACTGCACTATACTTCCACAGCCCTCTCAATCTTAATCATCCTCTTTATAGTTGTGGTATTAACCAAATTCTTTTGCACAAAGTAAGATCTTCCAAAACATTTCAACCCCATTCCCGACTTGTAAACCTAGATTAAGTTTATTCTTGTGTCTCACCCAATATCTTGAATATCATAATAATTTTTATTAGACACCATACATACTGTGAAATAAAACAAATGCTAAGTGTCTATGTCTTGTCCCATATTTACCATGCTGCAACTCAATTCACTAATTCCCTCAGATCTTCTAACATTCTCCACTTTCCTCTCATGATAAGGTTTGATCATGTTGACGAGGGATAATTGATTTTTCTTACGTACAATATAGTTCAGATCTCCAATTCTCTTTCAATTTTCCAAGGACCACAGTATCTTGCCTTCAGGGGGTCTCCCTGAATAGGTAATAACACTAGAACTTTATCACCTGGTCTAAACTCCCTCACCCTCGCCTTTTGATCGTACCAAGATGTCATCTCTCGTGCATCTTTTAAGTTTTCTGCAACAAGTTCTCTTGCCCTAACCAACCTAGTTTTGAATCCCGACACATATGCTAATAGATATGGTTCATCACTCTTGCCAAGCCACTTTTATTTCATCATACTCAAAGGACCTCTGACTTCATGACCATACACCAGTTCAAATGGACTAAATACAGTTGATTCTTGTACTGCATCCCTAATTGCAAACAAAGCCCAGTGGTACCCCTTCATCCCAATCTATTCCGAGTTCCTCACATTCTGAGGATATTCTTAAGGATTTGGTGGATTCTCTCCAGACTACCCTGGGATTGTGGATGGTATGCACTAGATAACCTTTGTTCAATGTGTAGGCCCTTTAAAATTTCTTGAGCATACTTGAAGTAAAGTTACTTCCTTGATCCGATCGGGTTACTTCCGTGAGTCCTACCCAAGAAAAGTATTTCACCAACTCTCTCACAATATTCTTGGCATGAATACTCCGGAGTGGAATAGCTTCCGGGAACCTAGTGGTAACACACATTATTGTTAACAAATATGAGTTTCCTTTAGAGTCCTCGGTAAGGGTCCAACACAGTCAATAATAATTCTGCTGAATGGTTTACAAAATGATGGTATGGGCTTTAACGGTGCTTGCTGGATTACCTGGTTTGGTTTACCTACTCTGATATATATCACAAGTTTTGCCAAATTCCGCAACATCCCTCTTCAGATCTGACCAATAAAAATGGGTCAACAGCTTCTCAGCAGTTTTCCTAACTCCTAAATGTCCTGCCAGACTAGATTCATGGGACATGGCAGCCAATGTATGCCTATATTTCTTAGGTACCACTATTTGTCGTTTCAATTTCCAATGGTCTGATGCGGGTACATTCGCAGGTCTCCATTTCCTCATTAACACATTATCATAAAAATAGAATCCGGTAGAACTGCCATCAGACACACCGTTTCTACTCGCCTCTTCAAGGTGGGGTCACCACATTGGGCGTCAATAAGTTCCCTCCTGTTAACATTAAAATCAGGAACTATCTCCAACCTCATTTCTATACTTTCATCTTTCACTCGCTAGGATTTCTCTCTCTCATCAAATTCATCGCCTAGGTCCATGTCCTCATCACAAGTCTCCTTATTCCTCACCATAGCTCTGGTTACTACACAAGCTGGATAAATCCTTTGGGTACTTCTGTCATCTGTGGTCTCTATGTCATTCTCTTTGATTGTGTTCACTCTACCTCCGCTTACAGACTCCTGACTCTCTACGGCTGAAACCTCTCTTCCGAAGTTCAATATTTGAAACATCTCCTGTAGAGTGTAAATTATCGGAGTTTGGGGACCACCGTACATTCATATTCTCATGTATCATACTTTCAATAGGGTTAGAAACCATTCTTGGTGCTGGGACCACTTTATCTCCAGCCAAATCATTACCCAACAACGTCTCTACACCATTTATGGGAACTTCTCTGACTCCCACTTTCACATTGCCACTAACATAACCAGTATCAATGTCTACGTAGTGCAATGGGACATTTAATCTAATACCCAAACCTCTCCCTCTAGCCTCCTCACCCATATAGGAACTCTCGGTCCACTCCAGTGGACTTTGGTTTGCTCCGGTATCCTTCAGGATTTTGATTTATTTCGTAGATCCATTAGGTAAAGAAATTGTTCCTTCGGTAATGAATGGTTGGAAACTCCCAACAACTGCTACTTTACTTTTACCTTAGATTCCACACCTAAACTCTCCTGTGGTTCCTCCCATGCCACAGTTAAACCAGCAGATTAAGATATTTTTCTACACTGATATTTGACATGGCTCATTTCTCCGCACCCATAACACTTCACATATGACCTCTCCTGCTTATTCACATAACCAGTGGAATTCTGCTGATGTCTTACAGGGTTATTCCGGGATGGGCTACTAGGTTTGTTTCTAATTTGATTCTGTGGAACATAGTTAAACTGTGTTCTATGAGGATTATAGTGATCTTGTTTGATATCTGAGTAGCCCTTCTTTTATAATTCTTTTCATAATTGCGACCTATATAATTTTTCATTCCACCCTGCTTGTAGTTCACTTGCTCAGTACGTATTCTCTGAACCACAGCTAATTGATCGGCTAACTTTGCTGCTTTCATCAAATTCTTAATTTGGTTTCTACAAATTTCATATTTTATATCGGGGTGAACGATATCTGTAAAGTGCTCCAACAAGACCAACTGTCTAATTTCCTCAAAAGTCTCTACTTTCTCCGACTTACACCATCGGTGAAATCTCTTGCCACACTCCCTAGCCAATTCAAAATAGGTTTAGTCATTAATTTTCTTTATGTCCCGGAATCTCCTTCTGTACACCTCAGGAGCTAATTCTACTGTTTTGGGTGCTGCTCCCTTCACAACATCATAATCCACATATTTCTCCACGGTTAAACGTGCAAAGGCCTCCCTCGCCTCCTCTAAATTTTGTCTGTACCAACATTGCCCAATCCTCCTTGTCCCACTTTCTGATTGTGGCAATTTTTTTTCAAACTGGATGAAGAAGTCTTCTACTTTTTCTATAAATTCAGGTAATTGATTAATCCTGTCATCTTTTCCTTCTTTACAACCTTTTACCATTGTTCTAGCCCCAATCTCAAATTCCTTTAGTCTCACTCCTTCTCTGCCTGAATCTGTTCTCTCTCTAACTTCAGTTCAAATTCTAACCTTAATTTTTCAAGTGCTAACCTCTCACTTGACTGTACTTTCTCTCCTAACTTGGAGGTTTCATCAACTGCCTCGATAACTCTCATCTCAACTAGTGCCTGAATGAGTTCCCTTTGTATATCTCCTTTTTTGCTACACTTTAAAGATATAAACAAATACTAATTGGTGTAGCTCGTCTACTGAACACTGATACAAACGATGAATGTCCATACTTTGCAGGAATTCTTCTACCTTTTCTGCAGTTTTGATTTCACATAACTCAGATTCATCATCTTGTGACATAGTTTAATTTCCCTTGACGGCAGTTAACTACCATACAGTGCCATTCAATCCTTGAAAGAGCTGTTCAGATCCCGGACGGGTCCCCATTTTGTTACATCTTTATCACCTCCGTTTACCTTAAATCTATGTTCACTCTCTGGTACAGCTTTCCCTCCTTAAATACTTGAAGACACAAAAACGAGGTGCATGACATTGAATTTTGGAACAACAGCTGAGCAATGTTGCTGCTTCAGCTGTACCAGGGAGAGAGGGAGCTATTCCCCACCACAGGATGGTGGACAATCACTATATTCCAATAACCGATAACATCGACATGCGTGGTCATTAATACAAATCGTACACTATTTGTACATCACAAGAAAACATAACAAATACCTTCTTGAATTCTTATACACCAAATAGAATATAATCTTCTGAATCATACAACATATACGTAAATATGTTAATTTCCAAAGGACTTGATCTCTCTTTGAAATGGGATGTACAAGGAGAACGGAAAGCTAAAGGGGGTGACCATCATATGCAGTATGGTAACACTGGTCAGTGATGCCACCCTATAATTAGTACCATATTTGCCCTTTTCCAATCAAGTGGAACTATGCCTTCTTTCAGTGTGTATTCACTTAGTTGTATTATACGGGAAGGGGAGCTATGCTCGTGGTGACTCGCTTTTGTATCTCGCAACATTTAGTTCTTAAATTCATGTATGTGTGCGTGTGTATGTGTGCGCGCGCGTGTGTTTTCCTAGTTGTATCTTACGGGAAAGGGAGCTACGCTCGTGGTGTTCCGTCTCTGTATCTCGCCATATCTAATTTACTATTAACTTATTGTATTGTATTTGCACATACTATTGTTTCGTCTAGTATGTTCCATATATCCACCATTCTGTGGGGGAAGCTGTTTTTTTTTTCATATCTTTCTTGTGTTTCTGTTATACCAATTTAGTAAATCGTCTCTATCAAGGACTTCTACACCTTTCATAATTCTAGATGGTCAACAAGTCACCTCTTTCTCTTCTTTGTTCCAGAGTTGGTAGTTCTAATTTTGACAACCTTTCTTCATATGACATTTTCGTAGTTGCTCTCTGGATAATTTTCTCTATATTCTTTTTAATTCTGGGTGACCATAGTGTCGCTCCATACTCCAATTTGGCCCTTATCAGTTTGATTGATATTTTCTTTACTATTTCTTCATCCAAGTAAGTAAAAGCCACTTTTATTGATCTTAGCAAGTTGTAGATTTCGCCGACAATTTTGTTTTTATGTTTGTCAGGGGACATATCTTTTGTGATGATCACTCCCAGGTCTTTTTCAAATTCCATTTTCGTTACTTCTTTTTCACCAATTTTATAATATCCTGATTTCCTTTTTTTACTTTTTCCAAATTCTATCATGATGCATTTCTTTATGTTGAAGTCCACTTCCCACTTCTGACTCCATTCCTAGACCCTTTTCAGATCTCTCTGTAGTAAGGCACAGTCCGTTTCAGTACTCACTTCCTTTAACAATTTTGCAACGTCTGCAAAGAAGTTCATGTACATGTGTGTTTATTTGAGTGATTGTAATACACTGAAAAGGAGCTATTGGAGTCATGTCTCTTATTATGCATATTTTTATTTATGATACCAACTTAGAATGTACCATCATTTAGACTATTCCAATTTTCACATCCCTATGGGAAACTGTATTTCCCCACATCTTTTAGGCATCTTTTTTTTTCTAGTTTGTTCACATTACCTTGTGATGCCCCTCAACCCATTTAGTGACATGCAAACTGCAATCAAGTTGCTTTCTCTCTTTGTTTCTTTAACAATTACATGTTCAGTGTTTCAGGTCTCTTTCAAATGGCTTATCTGTAAGGCTGGGAACTGTAGTGATTGTATTATAGTTTAACTGGGTAGTTAGTATCTGTGCATTAATGTTGTACGTCATACCAAGTGCGCATTTAGGCAAATGCATCAGTGCCTTATCTTTCAATGTATTTCATATATGCTTGTATATACTGTATTCTACCTGTACTCATTTACCTTTATCTGTACGCATTTTAGCAGGCATATGCTCTATATATTTATCCATCTCTATAATATAGCTCTATGTATATATTTTACAGGTATGTTCTATAACGTTAAGTTAAATCTGCCAACCCTGTATGCCTGAAAGATACCCAGGCCGATGCCTGAGGCTACGCCCAAAGCTAGTTGACTACGGGTTTATGTTACTGTTGGCCATGGTTCATGTGTTCCGTGATTGCCTAAATATATACCACAACCGCGTCGCTCAGTATTTTTATAATAATTTATCCACGTGCGACCCCACAACTGGTGACCACACCTTAATTGGTGACCTCGGAGTGACTAGATTACATGGATAAGTGTAACGAGTGGATAATGTTCAAAGTGACTGAGCTGTGTTTTACACTTTCATTGTGGTATACCAATAACGCTTAAACATTTCGTATGCCGTACCTAACGAATACGGTATCGAAATAAAGAAGCTCATCCTCTACGCATACTTCAACCTCCACACTGTTGACCCGGATTTCCAGACGCAATCACCATCCTATTCAAAGAAAAACGTGCCTGAGAACAATGCCATGACAGCACCTACGCATTCTATCGCCATGCCCACCAAGGTAAAATGAATACTATAAGGTAAGTTGAGCACCTCCACTGTGACGTCATAGGAAATTCAGAGGGTGAGAGTGAGAGGTGAAAGAAAATGTAAACTTTAAAGAAAACCATCTGTATGTATGGTCAACTTTTAAATTACACTATGATGTTCACATAATACTGAAATTACTCAGTATCACTTTCTTATCCTCAAATTATCAGTATCTGAGATATGACCGCCAGAAAAGTTATAAAAAATTTTCCCATGCTACATTAGGTGGATTTTATATGTAGACCTTTATCTCCACCAAGCTCAGTTATGTTTTAAGCGGTTTCTTTAGTCTGTTTATTTGCAATTGAATGAAAATTTCAGGAAATGTTGCTAATAAATAGTTACTTTCAAAATGACGGCTGCATACATATCCAGATGACCGAGTATTGTGTGTGCCAGATAATTCAATCTATTTCTTTCTATGTTCTTTATCTTTGGGTAGTGAAAAGAAATGTATATTTTTATCACCTTTCAGTCTAACGGCATTGCACTTCTGCACTATACAAACTGTTGGTATTTTCATATGTTAATTGTCTGCCTTAGCTACCCCTTTAATCAGATGATGGAGCTTTGCTCCACACACCGGTGTGTGAGTGATTGACAGCTCTCGACCCGCGGAACCCTGGTCTCGATATTTACGTTGACGTCATCATCTACCTGCGCAGTGGAGAGGTTTTCTGGCTCTCCCTCATCCCCCCCCCCCGCTAACGTACCTTGTAATATTCGTTTTACCTTGATGCCCACTACGTAGCACCAGCACATTCTACGACCTCGCACCCATCGACTACTACGTCATCATTTCCGGTAGCGGCTGCACTTTGACAGAACTTCTCCAACACGATGATTCCTGCTACTTGAATCCCAAGTTGTCCTGGCCAACATCACCGTCTTTACCACCAAGTTCCACCATACCGTAGCCAATTTAACCATTCGAGTCCTAAACCAGCTTAGTGACGTCGTAAACTCCACAGACTAGGACAGATTGAAGCAGGAGCTGACTACTGTCATCAAGTTCAATCAGGAGCTGTTTGATCCCCATGTGCATCAAAACCATATCATGTATGAAAAACCTGCCACGTTTCTCAGAACTACGGAAGATAGGAAACCAGCTTGGCGCGGACTACTAATTCTTCAAGTTCAATTACCTTAAAGAAGTGCCAAGTGACATTTAAACCTTTCCTCGTGACATATGAAAGCACCCTAGACGAGTTAGCCCGTGTCGCCGAGACATTGCTGGCTTATGGTTTCGGCAACCGTAGTGCTAATTTGTCAGTTGTAGGGAACAAACAAGTGTCTAAATCACCCAATAGTGATAGTGTAATGCTTAAAAGTAGTAACAGAAGCTTAGCTTCTATCAACATTCCCATAGGAGTAAGGCTGTTTCATGATGGTCGGTTGGTGTATACTTTCCACTTGCAGTAATATTTTGCGTGATTCATGTCTCAATTCTAGTCCCTCATCCCCAGCTCCTAAGTCTAGCTTGTCGGGAAACTCGATAGGCAGTCTGTAGAAGTATTCCTTGCAACCGCAGGATTGACATTTGTTATGAGCGCCTCAATAGTTTGCAAAAGCTATGAATTCCTCATTGATACCGGTTCACAAATATCCCTTTACCTTATAACTCAGAATTACTTATTTATCTTAGATTATCAGTGGTTCCTATTACAAATACTTCAGGGGCACGCAAATATATGTATGGTGAAGCAGACATGGAACTTGGAAATCGACATATTAGACTTTCTTTTCTATGGTCTTTTGTAGTTGCTGATGTGCACCCCATTATTGGAAGATATTTTTATAAGTGCTAAATCATTAGTCATATATTGTTAAAACCGGTATCTAGTTGATCCACCCACCGGATGCAACATTCCACTTAAGACCTCTGATATCCTTATCTTTTCACACGCGATGCATTAAGGGGAATTTGATTCAGGAGCCATTGCTCTTCTTTCAGAATACGCGATACTTACCGCATCATTGCAGTTGACAAATAGTTAACACTTGGTCCAGTCAAATTAGTATTTTTAGAGGAAAAATAATAAGCTTTTTATATTTCGCAGAAAGACTCCTCAAGGGTCACAATACAAAGATCTAAAGAGTTCCCCTCCGTCAGATGGGTGCAACCCCCCTCTTAGGAGGGAACTTTTTCCCATATTTACCGTTTTTTCTCCAAAACGGTGCATCATACGGATACAAGGTATGGGTACTAAAAATATATAAAAATAAAATTTCGCACAAATACATTTCTATACCTTTTTGCTTTGAATATTACAGTTTTTGCGCAAATGAGCCTGAAAGTAGAATATGCATTTTCGCCAAAATCTAAGAAAATGCATTTCACGCTTACATTTTGTTCAGTAACTCTTAAACTACTAATTTCTCGTCAAAATGCAATATAGATGACATTGTAGAGTGAAGAGTCTTGGATTGCTGACTATCTCAGTCACCGGTCTGCGAAAGTACGATTTCAGGGTCACATATCAGAGGCCAGAATGCTGGAGAATGGCACTCCACAGGGAGGGGGGGTGTCCTCAGCCCCACTCTGTTCAATGTGCTCGTCTCCAACATTCTGGAACTTCCTCTACCACATGGGTGCAAGGTCATCTGCTATGCAGATGATATTGCGCTTATAATTACTGGGAAAAGGCGGTGCTTCAGCAGGGCCCAGCGTTGCTTAAGCACTGTGGCGACCGAATGTTGCAGGTTAGGGTTAAAGATCTCTCCTACAAAATCGAAGGCCATGGCACTAGGACTCTGGAAAGAAGGGGAGCACTTCACCATCCAGGACCTTAGGCTGGACTGGGTTCACCAGTTTCAGTACCTGGGGGTCTGGATTGATGGGAGGCTCACCTTTCAGAAGGAACTAGCATATCTCAAGGAGAGACTGAAGGCAAGAACCACAGTTATGAGAGCAATGACGGGGAAGGCACTTGGTGCCACGCATCAGGTCCTTCGCACATTTTATGTGTAAGCAGTCCGCAGCTTGGTGGACTACGCTGCCCCAGCTCTCATAAATGTGGCGACTGCCAAGCTTGAAGACCTGGAGCCTTTCCAAAATGCCACAGCAAGGATTATCCTGGGAGCTCAACCTTGGACTAAGATCGTTAACCTCCAGATGGAGGCTTCATTGCCTTCATTAACATCACGGGTCAGAAGGCTTTGAGGTCGACTTTCTTGCCAAGATAGTCCAGAGCCCCAGGATAACTGAGCTGAGTCAGAGCCTTGTGACAGCTCTGGGGACGGGTGGATACTCTTATCTACTCCGGTACCTGGCTATCACAGGCGGCTGGGCTCCTGGACTCCTTCAGGCTCACCAGCACTCTCCTTGAGAAGGGTAGGGACTCTCCACACCCAGAGTTCAAGCCCCCACCACCATGGCTGTCGATACCTGCAACCTTCGTTGTCACAAAGCTTCCCAGTAAGAAGAAGTTATGTGATCAGGAAAGAGTACGAGCGCAGGCCCTATAAGGCATCCGCCCACTGTCGGAACCTGGAATGGCTCCGTAGACCCCAACAGGCCTCGTAGTGCGGGGGATGCTTTCGTGACGGATGGTTTGACCTTCGGCATGAGAGTATCCGATCACGCGTCCACTCGCCAAGCTGAGGTCATAGCGGTTCAAGGAGCGTTAGAGCATGCTCTAATATCTCGAGCTGGTCCTGTGGTGATCCACACGAATTCACAGTCTTTGCTAGGCAGCTTAAAATCGACACAGCCCAGCGACAATGTACGCCTACTGACCTCCATCCTAGCACTCCTGCTGAAGCTGCATCAGCAAGGCAGGAGTGTTACGCTCAACTAGGTGCCGAGCCACGTAGGTGTCCCAGGTAACGAGCTAGCCGACGCCGCAGCAGAAGCGGCGCGCCAAAGACCCGAAGTCGATGTTGTCGTCCCTCTCAGCAGAAATCAGTTGCGCCTACGCATCAGGGCTCTTAATCAGGTACAACGGTTCCTTCAGCACAGACTTGAGGCAGAGGTGTCAGAGAGGGCGAGGTGGTACAGGGCAGTCACAGACTACGAGCCCCTTGTACTTCCTCGCTCCACACCTAGAAAAGTGGAAACTCTGCTCTTCCGTCTGCGACTGGAGGACCGTTGTTTCTGGCAAATCAAGAGAACTTCAACACCTGCAGAAAGAAGATGCCACCACTGTAGCCACCCTCAAGCCACCCTCAAGCATTACCTCCAGCATTGCCCCGCAACTGTTTTTCTGAGGAGAGGGCCTCCGACAACATCTGAGTGTCTTGTGCGTCGCCTATGCCGCCACTTAAGCGATTACGAACTGCGTCGGCTGGTGGTGTGTCAGGCCCCCTATAAATATATATATATATATATATATATATATATATATATATATATATATATATATATATGTGTGTGTGTGTGTGTGTGTGTGTGTGTGTGTGTGTGTGTGTGTGTGTGTGTGTGTGTGTGTGTGTGTGTGTGTGTGTGTGTGTGTGTGTGTGTGTGTGTGTGTGTGTGTGTGTGTGTGTGTGTGTGTGTGTGTGTGTGTGTGTGTGTGTGTGTGTATTTCACTTGACAACACTACTTGTAACACCAAACACCGATACATCTGAAGGGTGCATTCGCCGAGATGTGCATACGTATTTTACATGTGTATGCACATCTTGTGAATGTATGAGTGTGTGTGGTTGGGCCCACACACACTCATAAGTCAAATCACCCTCCAAATGGGCTCATATTAAAAGCCCGGGGGAGCTTCACTCCCTAATTACTCAGAACAGAACAGATGGCTCTGTAGACCCCAACAGGCCCCGTAGTGCGGGGGCTGCTTTCGTGACTGATGGTTTGACCTTCGGCAGAAGAATATCTGATCATGCGTCCACTTTCCAAGCTGAGGCCATAGCGGTCCAAGGAGCGTTTAGAGTGTATACATCACCATTCTCATGCAACACCACTCGATGTCGCAATCACCACCAGTCTGGCTGGCGCCATACCATATCCGCTCAAATCGCTGAGTTTGCATGCTACCAGCCGAGCGCACCAGCCGAGCGCCCACAAACGGACTCACGAACACACACACATAATGGATGCCATTAGACACGACCCACATAACACACGGAAACATTATATATTAACGAACCACCCCCCTGGATATGTGTACATACCAAGTTCTAAAACAAATATAGTAGGTAATTAGTAGGATGTCCTAGCCATGTGAGGCGACGGACTTTCAAGGTAGAATTGTTAAACAAAAGGATGAAAGGCACCTCAAGAAAATGCTTACCTCGTCACTTCCGGGGACAAAAACCGAGTGCAGAGCTCCACGAGCGGTCGGTTGGTGACGTGCCCTAGTGATGAATTGTGTACAAACTGTGTAATTGAGTGTTTAAGACCATATAATAAACCAGAAAAACTCTAAAGTGTGTGGCAAGTATCCCTCCCCGCAGACCTCGTAGCGACCTCGCTACAAGAGCATGCTCTAATATCTCGAACTGGTCCTGTAGTGATCCACACGGATTCACAGTCTCTGCTAGGCAGCTTAGAATCGATACAGCCCAGCGACAATGTACGCCTTCTGACCTCCATCCTAGCACTCCTGCTGAAGCTACATCAGCAAGGCAGGAGTGTTACGCTCAACTGGGTGCCGAGCCATGTGGGCGTCCCAGGAAACGAGCTAGCCGACGCCGCAGCAGAAGCGGCGCGCCAAAGACCCGAAGTCGATGTTGTCGTCCCTCTCAGCAGAAATCAGTTGTGCATACGCACCAGGGCTCTTAATTAGGTACAACAGTTCCTTCAGCACAGACTGGAGGCAGAGGTGTCAGAAAGGGCGAGGTGGTACAGGGCAGTCACAGACTACGAGCCCCTTGTACTTCCTCGCTCCACACCTAGAAAAGTGGAAACTCTGCTCTTCCGTCTGCGACTGGAGGACCGTTGTTTCTGGCAAATCAAGAGAACTTCAACACCTGCAGAAAGAAGATGCCACCACTGTAGCCACCCTCAAGCCACCCTCAAGCATTACCTCCAGCATTGCCCCGCAACTGTTGTTCTGAGGAGAGGGCCTCCGACAACATCTGAGTGTCTTGTGCGTCGCCTATGCCGCCACTTAAGCGATTACGAACTGCGTCGGCTGGTGGTGTGTCAGGCCCCCGATAATTATCTATATATATATATATATATATATATATATATATATATATATATATATATATGTGTGTGTGTGTGTGTGTGTGTGTGTGTGTGTGTGTGTGTGTGTGTGTGTGTGTGTGTGTGTGTGTGTGTGTGTGTGTGTGTATGTGTGTGTGTGTGTGTGTGTGTGTGTGTGTGTGTGTGTGTGTGTGTGTGTGTGTGTGTGTGTGTGTGTGTGTGTGTGTATTTCACTTGACAACACTACTTGTAACACCAAACACCGATACATCTGAAGGGTGCATTCGCCGAGATGTGCATACGTATTTTACATGTGTATGCACATCTTGTGAATGTATGAGTGTGTGTGGTTGGGCCCACACACACTCATAAGTCAAATCACCCTCCAAATGGGCTCATATTAAAAGCCCGGGGGAGCTTCACTCCCTAATTACTCAGAACAGAACAGATGGCTCTGTAGACCCCAACAGGCCCCGTAGTGCGGGGGCTGCTTTCGTGACTGATGGTTTGACCTTCGGCAGAAGAATATCTGATCATGCGTCCACTTTCCAAGCTGAGGCCATAGCGGTCCAAGGAGCGTTTAGAGTGTATACATCACCATTCTCATGCAACACCACTCGATGTCGCAATCACCACCAGTCTGGCTGGCGCCATACCATATCCGCTCAAATCGCTGAGTTTGCATGCTACCAGCCGAGCGCACCAGCCGAGCGCCCACAAACGGACTCACGAACACACACACATAATGGATGCCATTAGACACGACCCACATAACACACGGAAACATTATATATTAACGAACCACCCCCCTGGATATGTGTACATACCAAGTTCTAAAACAAATATAGTAGGTAATTAGTAGGATGTCCTAGCCATGTGAGGCGACGGACTTTCAAGGTAGAATTGTTAAACAAAAGGATGAAAGGCACCTCAAGAAAATGCTTACCTCGTCACTTCCGGGGACAAAAACCGAGTGCAGAGCTCCACGAGCGGTCGGTTGGTGACGTGCCCTAGTGATGAATTGTGTACAAACTGTGTAATTGAGTGTTTAAGACCATATAATAAACCAGAAAAACTCTAAAGTGTGTGGCAAGTATCCCTCCCCGCAGACCTCGTAGCGACCTCGCTACAAGAGCATGCTCTAATATCTCGAACTGGTCCTGTAGTGATCCACACGGATTCACAGTCTCTGCTAGGCAGCTTAGAATCGATACAGCCCAGCGACAATGTACGCCTTCTGACCTCCATCCTAGCACTCCTGCTGAAGCTACATCAGCAAGGCAGGAGTGTTACGCTCAACTGGGTGCCGAGCCATGTGGGCGTCCCAGGAAACGAGCTAGCCGACGCCGCAGCAGAAGCGGCGCGCCAAAGACCCGAAGTCGATGTTGTCGTCCCTCTCAGCAGAAATCAGTTGCGCATACGCACCAGGGCTCTTAAACAGGTACAACGGGTCCTTTAGCACAGACTGGAGGCAGAGGTATCAGAAAGGGCGAGGTGGTACAGGGCAGTCACAGACTACGAGCCCCTTGTACTTCCTCGCTCCACACCTAGAAAAGTGGAAACTCTGCTCTTCCGTCTGCGACTGGAGAACCGTTGTTACTGGCAAATCAAGACGAACTTCAACACCTGCAGAAAGAAGATGCCACCACTGTAGCCACCCTCAAGCCACCCTCAAGCATTACCTCCAGCATTGCCCCGCAACTGTTTTTCTGAGGAGAAGGCCTCCGAGAACATCTGAGTGTCTTGTGCGTCGCCTATGCCGCCACTTAAGCGATTACGAACTGCGTCGGCTGGTGGTGTGTCAGGCCCCCTATAAATATATATATATATATATATATATATGTGTGTGTGTGTGTGTGTGTGTGTGTGTGTGTGTGTGTGTGTGTGTGTGTGTGTGTGTGTGTGTGTGTGTGTGTGTGTGTGTGTGTGTGTGTGTGTGTGTGTGTGTGTGTGTGTGTGTGTGTGTGTGTGTGTGTGTGTATTTCACTTGACAACACTACTTGTAACACCAAACACCGATACATCTGAAGGGTGCATTCGCCGAGATGTGCATACGTATTTTACATGTGTATGCACATCTTGTGAATGTATGAGTGTGTGTGGTTGGGCCCACACACACTCATAAGTCAAATCACCCTCCAAATGGGCTCATATTAAAAGCCCGGGGGAGCTTCACTCCCTAATTACTCAGAACAGAACAGATGGCTCTGTAGACCCCAACAGGCCCCGTAGTGCGGGGGCTGCTTTCGTGACTGATGGTTTGACCTTCGGCAGAAGAATATCTGATCATGCGTCCACTTTCCAAGCTGAGGCCATAGCGGTCCAAGGAGCGTTTAGAGTGTATACATCACCATTCTCATGCAACACCACTCGATGTCGCAATCACCACCAGTCTGGCTGGCGCCATACCATATCCGCTCAAATCGCTGAGTTTGCATGCTACCAGCCGAGCGCACCAGCCGAGCGCCCACAAACGGACTCACGAACACACACACATAATGGATGCCATTAGACACGACCCACATAACACACGGAAACATTATATATTAACGAACCACCCCCCTGGATATGTGTACATACCAAGTTCTAAAACAAATATAGTAGGTAATTAGTAGGATATCCTAGCCATGTGAGGCGACGGACTTTCAAGGTAGAATTGTTAAACAAAAGGATGAAAGGCACCTCAAGAAAATGCTTACCTCGTCACTTCCGGGGACAAAAACCGAGTGCAGAGCTCCACGAGCGGTCGGTTGGTGACGTGCCCTAGTGATGAATTGTGTACAAACTGTGTAATTGAGTGTTTAAGACCATATAATAAACCAGAAAAACTCTAAAGTGTGTGGCAAGTATCCCTCCCCGCAGACCTCGTAGCGACCTCGCTACAAGAGCATGCTCTAATATCTCGAACTGGTCCTGTAGTGATCCACACGGATTCACAGTCTCTGCTAGGCAGCTTAGAATCGATACAGCCCAGCGACAATGTACGCCTTCTGACCTCCATCCTAGCACTCCTGCTGAAGCTACATCAGCAAGGCAGGAGTGTTACGCTCAACTGGGTGCCGAGCCATGTGGGCGTCCCAGGAAACGAGCTAGCCGACGCCGCAGCAGAAGCGGCGCGCCAAAGACCCGAAGTCGATGTTGTCGTCCCTCTCAGCAGAAATCAGTTGTGCATACGCATCAGGGCTCTTAATCAGGTACAACGGTTCCTTCAGCACAGACTTGAGGCAAAGGTATCAGAAAGGGCGAGGTGGTACAGGGCAGTCACAGACTACGAGCCCCTTGTACTTCCTCGCTCCACACCTAGAAAAGTGGAAACTCTGCTCTTCCGTCTGCGACTGGAGGACCGTTGTTTCTGGCAAATAAACAGAAACTCCACCCCAGAAGAAAGAAGATGCAAGAACTGCAGCCACCCAGAAGCCACCCTCAAACATTACCTCCAGCATTGCCCTGCAACTGCTTTTCTGAGGAGAGGGCCCCCGACAACATCTGAGAGTCTAATGCGCCGCCTATGCAGCCACCTTAGTAATTACGAATTGCGTCGGCTGGTGGAGTGTCAGCCCCCCCCCCTTTAATTATATATCTAATACATGTTCATGTCACACTTTAGTATTCACTGTTTATGTTAGGAAGGGTGTATTCACCGTGATGTGCATACATATAACACATGTATTCACATCTGGTGGGTGTGGTCAAAGCCACACACACTCATACATTGAATCACCCTACAAATGGGCTCACCTTAAAGCCCGTGGGAATCTTTTTCCCGAATTTATTAGAATAGAATAGAATTCCTCGCGGTCAGTCTGGTCTAGACTGGTGGCGCGTTGCAACACTGGACTACAATTGATCAATACCTGGTACACAGAGAGAGAGGAAAGTGAGAGGGATGAAAGATTAAGAATTGTAAAAACTGCAGCAACAGTAATTCGTGAGGATATTAAAACAAGTCCTTACAATATCACAGATTATCCAGATGCTACAGACTTTACGAAGAATGCAAACGATGTAGTGCCTGAGACACTGCGTGCCTTTTTAGAACTAGTTATTCATAAAGACAAAAAGAGTGAACAGGAAAAACTAGAAAAGAAGTGTACATCAATTGCCCACGCAATAATTACTGCAACTCGTCCACGATAATTTTTGTCCTGCTTATTGCTTGATTTGGCTGTGTATTTATTTCGGAAAACTGGCTCTAGAACCATTGTCAACACGGTATCAAACTTTGGATTTTGTTCTGCCTATAATGATGTCACGCTATTTGGGTCATCTGCTACAACTTCTTGGAAACCAGATGTGGAAGGAGATTCATTTTGTCAGTATGTATTTGATAATGCAGACTTTAACATTCAAACCTTGACTGGCAAGGGAACGTTTCACTCAATGGGTGGAATAAAGTGCGTAACTCCATCAAGAACTGTAAGAAGTCAGGAAATTAATAAATTGCGAAGTATTCCATCCTCTAATGAGATTGCTGCAGCTGGACAAATTCAAATAAAAAAGTATGGAGGCAAACAAAAAGAAGGTTTGAATGCCTTAGAACTGGAAATTGTGTCCAACAGTGAAGCTGTACAGTGTGTTTCAACCCCAGCACCAAAGGATGTTTTGTGGATGTATGGAAAATTTCTCCAAACCCCTTCCTTCCCATCATGGCAAGGTTTCATGGAGTGTATAACACAAAGTCATTCTAATGATCAGTCAAAAATTCTTGCACTGCCTTTCATTAGCCTACCACCAACTGAGTACAGTACAGTGATAAGTGCTTTAAACTATGCTGCCGAGGAAACAAACAATAAAAACAAAGCAAGTAACATGCTTTATAACTTTTGACCAGCCACTCTACATCAAAGCCAAGGATATAGGGGCCTCAAGTCCAGATGGTGAACTTAGCAATGTAATTGTAATGCTAGGGGGATTCCATCTCCTTATGTCTTATCTTGGGTCTGTGGTAAGTGCCAAACACGCAGTATCTTGGTAGGAGTTTATTGCGGAGGTCTACACACAAGTAATACAGGAAGTGATCTGTCACAAGCGAATGCTTGGGGGCCTAGCTTGGCATTAAGACGCGCCCGTGGCCTACTTTCTGTTACATTGTTGCTAGGCGGGAAAAAGATTGGGCAAAACAATACATACTAACATATCTAGGTATATACATAGAAATATACAGCAACAAGAGAACAATTACATATAATGATGAATATGCATGCAAAATGGTTAAGGGTAACATATATTTAGTTCCTTAATTCTACGACGTGTACAATTGGCATAGACGCATACGCGTTTAGCGTACGCCTAATGACGTATATATATTCGGTTATATAATTATGTATAGGGCACTTATATAATGTAATGACTACATAGGCTTACTTATACAATACATTTACAATAGATATATGTTGATATTAAGTACTCATGTATAATAAAGAAGTGTGACATATACATTAAAGGAGATACATATACAATAAATATATACAATAATTAAGTAAGGAAGGGCTTGGCTACATTACTCCCCCCTTAAGAGTGTAGCGTCAGTGAAGAAAGTCTTTAGTAGTAGTAAAAATCAGATTTATTGTGAAATCTGACTTTTCTGCCCGCACGACTTGTGTATGGGAGGGCGGAAGTATGAGGGTGGGAGGGAGGGGAAGAGGTGATAGGGTGGCCAAGGTCATTGGCATTTGTGGGTGGTATGGGATTCGGTGGGATGACAGTTGAAGTGTCAGAAGTGGACGAAGTAGGAACAGGAGGAGTGGAAGGTGTTGAGGGTATGTCTGGGGTTACATGGAGACGGGTCTTAGGGCGAGGAGAAACTGGGAGGAAAGCTGGTTTCAAACGATCAATGGAAACTGAGGTTTCGCCTTGAGGTAGGTTAAGGATGAAGTACTTAGGTTCACGTCGAATGACGTCATATGGACCAGAGTACGGAGCCTCCAAACTCTTACGAATTCTGTCGACTCGTAACCAAACTTTAGAGCAAGAGTGAAGGTCGTGAGGGAGATAGGGTGGAGGTGGTGTATGGCAGTCACCGGATGCGAGATCTTGGAAATTGACAGACTGCATTTCCTTGATGAGACGGAGGATGGTTGTGTCATCCGAGGAGTGGGTGTGTTCCTGAGTAATGGCGACAGAAGGGCATAACATATGAGCGCCAGTAACGGCGGTAAATGGGGAAAATTTGGTGACGTGAGGTGTCATGCGATAGCCAAGAAGGACGATAGGTAAGGAGTAAAACCAGTTATCTTGCCTAGCGCGGAGAGCTGATTTCAGAGAACGGTGGAAACGTTCAATCATGCCGTTAGCTTGAGGGTGATAACTAGTAGTACGCATATGGTGGAAACCAATGATAGATGAAAGCTTAGAGAAAAGTTCACTCTCGAATTGGGAACCTCTATCCGTGATGACATGAAGTGGAACACCGAAACGGCATATCCAGCCATTCACAAAAGAGATTGCTACAGAAGTGGCAGTAGTGTCAATGAGGGGAATTGCTTCAGTCCAACGAGTAGCTCGGTCAATGCAAGTCAACAAGTATTTGTATGGGAGAGGGTAAGGATAGTTAGGAAGAGTAGCAGGGGGCAACGGTCCTACAATGTCGATGTGTACCGATTGGAAGCGGTCAGTAGGAGTAGATATAGGAGAAACAGGAGAGGAAGTGTGGCGGGTAGTCTTAGACTGTTGACACCTAAGGCATTGTCTTACAAATGTCTTTACATCTCTGTCAATGTGTGGCCAGAAGTAACGTTGTTTTACCAACTTAGAGGTGGACTGAACACCAGGATGAGAAAGGTTATGCAAAGAAGAGACTACGTCATTACGTAAGGGTAATGGAACAAAAGGTCGAGGAGTGTTAGAAGAGGTATCACACCAGAGTGTTAAATCAGAGGGTAAAGTGAATTTAGAGAGTCTAGGCTTGAAAGTTTCCAGTTCGTCATCTGTTGTCTGACTTTGAGCGATGCCACTTAAGTCAAAAGCATCGAGTGTAACAGCGCACGACGTGCGAGATAAGCAATCAGCGACAACATTGGTGTCGCCACGAATGTACTCGACTGAAGAAACGTATTCAGAAAGAACAGAGAGTTGTCGTTGTTGTCTGTCAGTTTTAGCAAGAGATTTAGAGTAAAAGGCAGCTACGAGGGGTTTGTGGTCAAGAAATAGGGTAACTGTATGTCCGTCAATGAGAGTCCTGAAATGCAAAACTGCGAGGTAAGCAGCTAATAACTCGCGGTCGTAGGTGGAATAGATGCGTTGTGCGTCAGAGAGTTTCTTCGAGTAGAATCCTAGGGGCGTTGGCTCGCCGTCTATAACTTGATAGAGAGCGGCGCCAACGGCTAGGCTTGAACTGTCAGTCACGAGTTGGTAGTTTGTCGGTAATAGGGAAGGGTAAGCTAAGGTTGGACAGTCCAGTAAGGCTTGCTTCAAATTATTGAAGGAGTCCTTTGCTGCGTCAGTCCAAGTGAGACACTTTGAAGAAGGATATTGTTTAAGAATCTCAGTAAGGGAATAGGCTACGGTTGCAAAATTAGGAATCATGGGCCAAATTTTTTTTTATCATACCCATGAAACGGCGCAAAGCCTGTAAAGTCTGAGGCAAAGGGAAATCGGAAATGGCCGTAGTGCGGTCTTTAGGTGGCTTAATCCCTTGTGAGCTAATCTCGTAACCGAGAAAGGTAAGATTTGACTTGAAGAATTGACATTTGTCAAGAGAAAGTCGCATGTTATGCTGAGCCAAAATAGAAAGAACAGTTTGAACATCTGAAATATGTTCTTCAAGGGTCTCACTAGCAATCAGTACATCATCAAGGTACGTAAACGTGTTGTTTACGTTAGCTAAGAGGGTATCTATAAAGCGCTGAAATGTGGCTCCAGCATTTTTCAATCCAAAGGGCATGTACAAAAATTCAAATAAGCCAAATGGCGTGCATATCGCAGTCTTAGGAATATCTTGTTCAGCTACAGGAATTTGCAGATATGCACGTTGTAAGTCTAACTTAGTGAATATAACCTTATTCTTAAGTGACATGGTGAGAGAGCGCAAGTGTGGTATGGGATATTTGTCATTTACAGTTACATTGTTGAGACCTCGGTAATCTCCGCAAGGTCTCCAGGAATGTGGTTCTTTCTTGGGAACCAAATGAAGTGGGGACGCCCAAGGTGAGTTGGAGCGTCGTATGATCCCTGCATTAAGCAAAAATTGAAACTCATCCTTTGCCGCTTTGAGCTTCTCACCTGTCAATGGCCTTAATTTACAGGATATAGGGGAAGAATCACCTGTATCAATATGATGATAGGTTGTAGTTTCTACTGGTGGAGGATCAGACAGTTGTCGGGGCGCGGTAAGTACGGGGAATTTTGAAAGAAGAGCAATGGCTCTTAAATCAATATCCCCATAATGTACCGCATGTGAAGAGATAGGAAGAGGAGAAGCCTTAAGGGGAATGGTGCATGCAGTGGAAGGATCAGAGAGGAGGCAATTTCTACAATCAACTACTAGTGAGTTATGGGTTAAAAAATCGGTACCAAGAATTGGGCGGACAACATCAGCAACGACGAAGGACCATGGGAAAGAACGTCTGATACGTCGAATCCCAAGTTCCACGTCGACTTCGCCGTACGTACGAATACGGGTACCGGAAGCAGTAGTAAGTTGTACTACCGTGGAACGGAGCAGTGGAGTTAAACGTGAGTCGTAGGGAATGAGCGAGACTTGGGAACCGGTATCTATAAGGAATTCATAGTTCTTGCAACCTATAGTGGCACTAATGACGAGAGGCAGTCCTGCGGTTGCAAGGGATACTTCTACAGACTGCCCATCAAGTTTCCCGACGTGTTAAGCTGAGGTCCTGGGGATGAAGAACGTGAGTTAGGTCGTGAACTGGGGCGTGAACTAGGTAACACGTTAGCACTAGTGTGGGACAATATGCACCATTGTTTGCAAGTTCTAGCACTGTTGCCGTAGAAGAGGTGGTAACGGCACACTCGTGGTCTTTGACCGTCGTAGAAGGGAGTTAATCCGAGTGGAAAGGTAGTGGGTGTTGAAACACGTGTAGTGGGGTTACCACTACGAAACACTGGCACACTATCACTCTGTGGAGCCCTTGGCACAGGCTTGTTCACTGATGACGCACTTATCCCTTTGTTTCCGTGGCCATGGGCCATGAGAGTGTCAGCGACACGGGCCAACTCATCTAGGGAACCGGCATGTGTAACAAGTAGTGGTCGTATGTCACTTGGCACTGCACGTAAAAACATTAGGCGGATGAAGTCGTCGTCGACACCGAGTTGCTTACCTATGGTGCGAAGTTCTCGTAGGAAGGTCGTCGGCTTATCATACATTATATTGTTCTGATGGACCAAGGCATCGAAGAGTTCCGGCGGAGACCTGGTAAGGACGTCGATTAGCGCCTTCTTCAAGCGGTCGTAGTCACCGGAAGTAACGACATCGTCGTCGAGCTGGTTGAGCACAGGGATGGTTAAGTTCGCAAGTGCATGGTTGAACTTAGTTTGGGGGACGGTTATGTTAGCTAGTGCAAATTGCGCCTCTAGCAACGAAAACCATCTTGCCGGCGATGCTTCGTCGAATGGTGGAGGTCGAACAGCGACGGCGGCGGAAGTCGTGGAATGCGTAGAGGAAGAAGTGCTTCCTGCTGCTGCTGTCGTCGTTGAAGTGGCTACAGTGGTTGTAGGCGGAGAAGGGGAATTCATGTTGTTGTTGTCGGATGTTTCCCAGTATACGTGTTGCGTATCGTATACGTGTTGCGTGTAGATCAGGACTGTTAACAATGCCGCACACTCCGATTATTTCTTGCGCACTTTGAAGTTCGTAAATGCGTAATTCCATGCGCGTGCCGAGTCACAGTTTATGAATACGCATAGGCACTTAACCACGTAATGTGTATGACCCTAAATCACTTAGGTATGGAGCACTGGGTATTAGGGTCACTTGGGCACTGTCACTCCACGAGGTCACCACTGTGGTAAGTGCCAAACACGCAGTATCTTGGTAGGAGTTTATTGCGGAGGTCTACACACAAGTAATACAGGAAGTGATCTGTCACAAGCGAATGCTTGGGGGCCTAGCTTGGCATTAAGACGCGCCCGTGGCCTACTTTCTGTTACATTGTTGCTAGGCGGGAAAAAGATTGGGCAAAACAATACATACTAACATATCTAGGTATATACATAGAAATATACAGCAACAAGAGAACAATTACATATAATGATGAATATGCATGCAACATATATATTTAGTTCCTTAATTCTACGACGTGTACAATTGGCATAGACGCATACGCGTTTAGTGTACGCCTAATGACGTATATATATTCGGTTATATAATTATGTATAGGGCACTTATATAATGTAATGACTACATAGGCTTACTTATACAATACATTTACAATAGATATATGTTGATATTAAGTACTCATGTATAATAAAGAAGTGTGACATATACATTAAAGGAGATACATATACAATAAATATATACAATAATTAAGTAAGGAAAGGCTTGGCTACAGGTCCATTGGATACATAATGGAGGACAGTGGGATTTCAGAACTATGGTCAACTGTTTATGGTTCTTCATCAGTGCCACACATGCTGTCAGGGCATGCATATGTTCGAGCTATTAGAGCTCACATGCTGACATACTGTGCCCTGGCAAAACTCATACTGTACTTCAAGAAGTTGCTATTGACGATAGTGACAGACAGCATGTAGAACAACTTCTTTCATCATTCAAGACCCATCCTCCATCATTCAGTGCAGTTGAAAGTGACGATGTTCTAAAAAGAATCCAAGTAAACTTGAATGATCACATGTCTAATATTTTGGAAAAAGGAAATGCGAAATGCATTTTTTTACATATCGGCGAAAATGCGTCCCCTACTTTCGGGCTTATTTGCGCAAAAACTATAATATTTAGAGCAAAAAGACATTGAGAAAAACTTGTGCAGAATTTAATTTTTCATTTCTTTGGTGCCAATACCTTTTATCCATACGATCTACTCCTTTGGAGAAAAAACAGTAAATATGGGGGAAAGTACCCTCCGAAGGGGGGTTACCCCCCAAAAAAGGGGGTTGCACCCATCTGACGGAGGGGAACTCTTTAAATCTTAGTTTTGTGATCCTTGAGGAGTCTACCAAATATAAAAACCTTATTATTTTTTCCCCTATTTGGCCTTTTTTCATCTAATTTGCCTGTACAAACCTGAAACTATATAACATCGTATACGTATAGACATGAGTGACTATGCTCCAATTTCAAACTTCATTTAAGGCGAGACCATAGACAGGTGAGAAGTTCAAGGCTGCTAAGGATATATATATATATATGTATATTGTAGGATATATATATATATATATATATATATATATATATATACATATATATGTATGTATATATATATATATATATATATATATATATACATACATACATATACCAAGGCTTTTTTCCCCTTACAAGGGAGGTAGCCAAAAAGGAAAAGGCATAACATCATTCCCACCCATTCCAACACCCCTCCACCCTCCCTCTTATCTGAGCACCTCCTGGATGACGGGTCATCCCTGCACCTTGTCCACTGCCCTGGGTCAGAAACAGTGTCGCAAGACACAGCACATCCACAGCAACGTCGCTTCATTAAATCGGCGACCCCCCCTCTCCGTCCCCCCATTGCATAAAAGGAGAGGACGGGGAGAAATCCCTTCGGGCTGCGTCAAAATTTGCTCACACATACTACCTCACCCCCCATCCCCCCGCCCATTCTACCTCATGCAATCACAACATCATCCATATACAACCATTCTCCATTCACCCCTATCTTCTGTCCTCTCCCGTCCTTCCTCAACAGACATTCCTCTTTTCCCCAAAGCCCCCTTCACCCCCATCCATCCACCTCATCCTAGGACGTCCCCTCATGTTCACTTCCTCCACATCTGCCTTCCATACCTCTTTTACTAGCCTTTCTTCACTCATTCTTTCCATGTGTCCAAACCATCCTAATATTCTTTCATCAACCCTATCTCCCAGCTCCCTTTCCACCCCTGTTCTCCTCCTCACCTCCTCATTTCTCACTCTATCTACCCTAGTAACCCCCATCATACTTCTCAGACACCTCATCTCAAACACATTCAAACTCCTTCTTTCTTCTTCTCTTATGTTCCACGTTTCTGCCCCCAGAAACTCCTTCATACAGTCTCCTCTTAGCATCCATTCCCAAATGTCTATTCCTCATTACACTCTTTAATCCACCATGGCATTTACTCGCTTCTCTCAATCTACATTCTACCTCCACCTTCACTCCACCTTTTCCTGCTACACTTGCACCCAAGTATCTAAAACTATCCACTTCCTCCAGTCGCTCTCCCTTAATGTTCACTTCCAGTCTACTGCCACTTTCACCCCTTGTACATCTCATCACCTTACTTTTACCCACATTTATCTTTAGCTTTCTTCTATCACATACTCTCCCAAACTCAATGACCAACTTCCTCAGTCCCTCCTCCGATCCTGCCACAAACGCAGTGTCGTCCGCAAACAACAGCTGGCTCACCTCCCACTTTTCTCCATTTTCTTTAACCATCTCCAATCCCTTGCCCACTACCCTTACATTTACCTCTCGCACCACCCCATCCATGTATAAGTTGAACAGCCAGGGCGACATAACGCATCCTTGACGAAGTCCCACCTTTACCTCGAACCACTAACTCTCTCCATTTCCAATCCTGACACAAGCTCTACTACTCTCATAAAAACTCTTGACAGCTCCTAGAAGCTTTCCTCCTATCCCATATATCTGCATAACCTCCCACAGTGCCTTTCTGTCTACCCTATCATAAGCCTTTTCCAGATCCATAAAAGCAAAAAAAAAAAAAAAAAAAAAAAAAAAAAAAAAAAAAAAAAAACATCCTTCCCCTTTCCTATAGCTTTCTCACATATCTGTCTTACCACAAACATCTGATCTACACAACCCCTACCCGTCCTAAATCCACACTGTTCCTCACCAATTACTCCCTCTGTTCCTCTCCTAATCCTCTCAATCAAGATCCTCCCATAAGCCTTCCAAACTACACTTAACAAGCTAATCCCTCTGAAACTATTACATTCACAATTGTCCCCTTTTCCCTTGGAAAGAGGAACTATACAGGCACTCCTCCAGTCCTCCGGCACTCTACCCTCTCTCCAGCAAACATTAAATAACCTCACCAGCCAGTCCACCATCACTGTACCTCCCTTTTTCAGACATTCTGCATGGCATCCATCCAGACCAGGTGCCTTACCTGCTTTCATCATCTTAACAACTGCCTTCACCTCATCCTTCCTTATTTCTCCTCCATTCTCCTCACTCATCACGGTCATTTTCTTCGCATTTCCCACTGCAGCTATCTTTCCCTCCCTATCCTGCTTCACATTTAGCAACTCCCTAAAATATTCTGCCCATCTTCCCCTTACTGCCTTCTCTCCCATTATCATCTCTCCATCTGCACCTTTTACCTTTTCTTCTCTACTTGATTCGCCTCTTCTTCCTCTCTTAATTTCTTTCCAAAACATCTTTTTATTACTTTCAAAATTTTCTGTCATACTCTTACCCCACTTCACATCTGCTCTCCTCTTTGCCTCCTTTACCTTTTTCTTTACTTCTCTTTATTTTTCTTTGTACCTCTCATATGACTCCCTCATCCTATTTTGTAACCAATCAGTGAAAGCTCGCTTCTTCTCTTCTACAACCTTCTTTGTTTACTCATCCCACCATTCACTACCCTTTCTTCTATTTCCTCCTGTCCTTCTTGTTCCACACATCATCCTTGCACACTTTATGACTCCCTCCTTGAACCATCCCCATTCCTCTTCCACACCCAGCACCACCCTATCCTTTACTCCCTCCCACTCCTCCTTCAGCTTCTTTTCGTACTCCTTCTCCTTTCCCTTTTCATTCAAAGAGTTCACTCTAAGAACCTCCCTACCTTTTGTCCCTTTCCTCTTTCTCCATCTATCCTCCACTCTAAACTTACCTTCCATCAAAAAATGATCTGATATTCCCCCACCCTCTCCCCTTAGCACATGTACATCCTTAACTCTTCCTATCATAGTCCTATTTACCACTACATAATCCATCAACGCTCTATCTACCACCCTTTCCTCCACCACCCTCTCCCATGTGTACTTATGCTTGACTTTCTTCCAAAACACTGTATTTGCTATCATCAACTCTCTTTCTAGACACATTTCCACCATCAACTCTCCACTACGATTCTTTCCTGGAACTCCACATTTCCCAACCACTCCATCGATTGGATCATTTCCTACCCTAGTATTAAGGTCTCCCAGTACTATTACATTGACATTTCTTCCTAAACCCTCTATGCACTCATTTAAATCTATCCAAAAGGCCTCCCTTTCTTCTACACTCTTCTCACTGCCAGGCCCATATGCACTTTCCAGTTTCACCTTCATCCACATTATCCTTGAGGAAACCTCCTTCCACTCCACTACCCGTTTACCTATCTCTTCACTTACTAGAATAGCCACCCCTTCCCTCCCTCACCCTCTCTTCACTCCTGATAACCTCCCAAACTTACACTCACCCTTTCCTTTCAACTTAGTTTCACTCAAAGCCAACACATCCATTTTTCTTCTCACAAACATACTACCTATCTCTTCCCTTTTACTCTCATCTGTACCACATCCACGCACATTAAAAGACCCAAACCTTAGGGTGCTGGTCCGAAAACTCCCAGACCCTCTTATGCCTTCTCTTTTTCTTTTAGGAATGTCCCCTGTGGGGCTACAAGGAGAAGGATGCCTAGTTCCAATCCCCGTCCCTTTCTTCTCGCCTCTTACGATCCAAGTGGAAATACTTGGTGGCAGTATTCTTTTCCCCCACCACAGGGAATTCCCCCACCATAGAAAAAGAATACTCAGAGAAATGGTACAGGACAGCAACAAGGGGTTGGGGGACAGCATAACGGAGGGACAGTCGTAGTATAAAAGTTTCATTATTTCTGTATGAGCAGAGTTTTCCTCTATCATAGACAAAATGATGTGTGGCTCTGCTCCGTAGGGGCGCCCCATATAGACCCTAAAGTATCAACTGCATGCTACTTTGCTACAATAACAAGCTGGGATTATTCGGTGTTCCAATTCACTTTGAGCGTCTTCAGTTCATTTGGTTCCGAAGAAAGAACTAAATTCCTAGAGACCTTGCGGAGGTTACCGCAAACTAAATAATGTCACAGTTAACGGGAAATATTCCATACAACACTTTTGCTCTCTCACTATGTCACTTTAAATCCCGGTCATGTCAGCTTCTGAAATCACTGGGTCCAGCGAAATTGCTTGATTGGAGAGCACTAACTACTAATTCTCGCTGTTTTCAGCTACTCGCACGTTCGGTATTCCCTGGCAAAAGTGCTGATGATAGCGATAAAAACAAGTGGTTATGAGGAAACTTTCGTTTATTCAGCATATATGGAACTAATGATATATTCCATTTTTAAAGGCTAAAAAAAAAATATATATATATATATATATATATATATATATATATATATATATATATATATATATATATATATATATAAAACGACAATACAAGAAAATTCCCAAATCCAAATTCTAATTTGATGGGAATATACCATGCAGATCTCGTATCATCTCGGTGGTATGCAAGCAAAACAAGACTCATAAATATGCCAAAAACATGGCACGTCAACTCCACAGAAACCTTTTGTGGCCTTCTCACGTCGAAATGATCTAATATTTGATGTCTGACGAGTTAGTGTAGCCTGCATATGTGGTAAAATCCCTGTGCAACTTGCCAGAAGAGCATAGATGCCTCCAAGACCTGTTCACTGAAAATAATCCTGGAAATCAAGACTCGGTACCCAATAATGAACGATTTGACTGGAGGTAAGGCTTCTTTCACAATGGTTTGTGGTGAATGGGGTGAGTATGGGTGCGAAATTGGCTCTCCCTCTACGGATCAAAGGTCACCTGTAGAATGTGTGGACGTGGCATCGGGCAGAGGGGAAGAGCAGTATCGTGTGCGAGAGGGGAAAAGGCGCGGGGGAGAGAAGTGCAACAGAGGAACGATAGAAGATAGGCAAGCCTTGTAATAGGATTAGACTGGTATCATTAGCGAGAGAGTAGTTAAAAGAAACGTTGTCGGTCTGTCCTGCGACGAGGAGCCCATGGGTCACTGCTAAGGTAAGTTGAATTGCGCACTTTTACTCTACAATCTAGGCCATTGGAGAAGGCGAATAACACAAATGGAGAACCATTCAAGATGAATAATATAACCATAAAGACGTTCGATGGTAGTGGGGATGTCATCGCCTGGCTTAAAAAAAAAAAAAAAAAAAAAAAAAAAAAAAAAAAAAAAAAAAAAAAAAAAAAAAAAAAAAAAAAAAAAAAAAAAAAAAAAAAAAAAAAAAGCTGGGCTAGTTAGAAGGGGACGCAATAGACCTAGAAATTAATTACACAGATTAAACAGACGCGGAGATGATACGGAAAAGACTGAAAGAGGCTTTCCCGCAGAGCATCTTTGACACGTTTGGTCAGCTGTGAAAAATACAATGGATAGGCGAATAGGTTGATGTGTTTGCCAGCGAAATTAAAAAGGTTGGCTGGACTGGCGAGATGGAGAGGCGAAAACTTGGAACAAGCAATTAAACTGGCATTTGTGAATGGTTTTCCAGACATTCTGGTAGCCCGAGCTAGAATCCTGACGAAGGCAGGAAAAGATAAACACTTAACCGTGATCACAGCGATCAATAGGCCTTCCACTAGACCAGTGGTTTCCAAACTAGGGGGCGCGCACACCTAGGGGGGCGTGAAGTCATCTGCTCAAAAATATTTGTTTAATTAGAATAATAAATTCATTCAAAGAACAAATATCTGCCATTACATACATGCAAAGTATAATTATAGCAGTCACTCCAACCCGTTTTCCATTAAGCTAGTTCTCCTTACACGTTTAGGACACGTCACCGATATCAACCACACTGACACCACTGAGGGACTCGGGTCACAAACTCCCAATACTTCAATCCTAGAATTTCTAATCTTGTGAGGAAGAAGCAGCAGCATCCATCTCACTATGTCAGAGTGAAAAGCTATCCCTCTAATAATTTTGGATATACTTAGAAATTGATTCATCATCCAGCTCTAATATCTTTAAATTACTATTGTAATAATTAAAATTAATTATAATGAAATCCATAAAAAGGACTGTATTCGTCAACAAACACATGTAAAAATGTTACTATGTCACTTATATTCCTACTCGCTATCGGAAAGAAGGGATCAAAAACGTTTTTGTTTGTTTTCCTCGCGCCCGCGTGTTCAGAGAGGGGAAAAATGCCACGTAGGCACTCCAAGACAGCCAACCCAGGCTATTAATATCTTCGTCAAATTATCCCTTTTAAAAGGTAAGAGTTAAAGTCAGAACCAGTTGTTAACATACTTAAAGATCCCACGTCCGATATAGAGAAAGGAAATGAGACGTAAAAGGGGAGTGCAAGTTACACGGATGCCGGCAATAACCATACCTTGTGTTGTTGCTATGTGTTTGGATAATCCTTTTCGTTCTCATAACTATATATACTCTGTTTATGAAAAGTAAAAATGTGCCAAAAGTTCTCATTTATATATATATATATTTTTTGTTAGGCATTAGAGTGTCACGAAATGGCTGCTGTATGGGTTAGCCTACACCTAACCTACCATAGCATAGCCTAAAATCATTTGTAAACCTTAAATAGGGTAATTTAAAGATTTCTGAAGAGGCCTAACCTATGTTATATTACAGGAAGAGGCATATTAACTTCATGTTACCTCGTTTTAGTCTAATAAGGATTTCTTCTGCCTCACGAATCTTTCAGATACCCTACTCCATTTTCACATTTATGTGGTATTTTTTCTGAATAAGTTGTAAATTTACAGGGAACCAGTATGGGAAACCAGAACTAGTCTCGGAACTGGTCTTGGAAACCAGTGAACCGGTCTGGAAGACCGAATGGGACGCAAGTTCTCAATTCCCTCCCTCCCTCGGTTTGGGAAGCGTTTAGACTGATGTGAGAGAAATAAAGGCAGCAATGACCGGCGTGTTTCCTTTCAACCACGAATGGAAAGTGGACTAGGACCCACCTATCCAATGCCCCAGGTCTTACCATACGACTAACCTGCAGCCCAGTCCAACCCCTCATCCTTCGGTTTGTGTCATTGGAAGTCAAGGAGTAGCGGAATAACGCTCGCTTCCTCCAGAAGATGGGTGGCAATCTGTAGCATATGAATTGATGATCTATATATACAACAATTGTTTTTATTTTTGTTTTTTCTGTCGCGGTTCGCCGTGACAACTAAATTAGTTCATAAACTGTGCCTTAGTCTCATGAGTCTTTCCAAATATTATATGTCATGTTTTCAAATTATCTATTCTTAAAATTGCAATTCAATTTGCCAATTTGCTAATGTTCAAACTTTTTTTCGCTACCTTTGAACCAAACGTTTCGTTTTTAGTTACTTAGAAAAATGTCTTGTAATGTACTATTATTTGTTTGAGTGGCTTTCATTATTAAGATTTAATACATACATACATACATATACCAAAGGCTTTTTCCTCCTACACGGGGGGTAGCCAAAAAGAAATCTGTTTTCCTGAACAATGCTAAGAAATAAATGCAAGAATCATTTCACATGAATAAAAGTGAGAGTGGGGGGGGGTGTGCGGGTCTACTGGAACCAAAAAGGGAGCGTCAGGTAAGTTAGTTTGGGAACCACTGCACTAGACCAAGCGGGATGTCAGTACGGTTATTCTCCTAATACGAGAAATTGAGAACCACAAAGACGCAGGGATCAGAAGGAGAAAACCTCGAAAGTTCAGGGGTGACTACAGCTGGAAGAAGCTTCTAGACGATCAGATGTGATCAATGCCGAATGCTGAGACATATAGCGAGGAAATGTGGAGAGAGGCCGAGACAGATCATCTGTTACCAATGTGGCGAAACAGGGCATATGTCTAGACACCGATCAGGGAGACGAACGAGGGACGGCTGTTGTGTTAGCTGCCGCCCAATCAATATAGAATCGACGCTCATAAGCATTATGCCGATCGTGGTTGTCTGGTTAACGGGAAAACGTGCAAGAGCGCTAGTAAATTCCGGTTGGACCCCGATTGTAACGGATTCAGACGGAAAGAGATGACCCTGATGACGGTTGTTGGAAGGGAAACAAAGTGCGAAGGTGCTCAGGAAGTCGAACTGGTGGTGGTGTTTGTTCTCAAAGCAATCATAGAGGGAATTGAAGTGGTGCTGGAAAATGGATGCAGTTAAACAGTTCGGTGAAGTTACGCTTGTTTTTGAAGAACAGGGTCGGTTGCTACGAATATACTTTCGGGGAGGGAAGGAGGGAAAACTTTGATACCCGAAGCACAACGGCGGAGGACAGAATCTAATTTTAGGAAGGGATGCCGGACAGAATATCGATGAACGACGGGAGGCCGGTGTGGAACGCAGTGACATAGAGGGGCGGGGGGCAAGGTGTACACGAGTTTTTAAAAACCGTGTACTTTAATGCTTGTAGTATTAGGAACAAATTCCAAGAAATGCAGGCGTATGTCAAAAGCGAAAATCTCGATATGATAGGAATAACCGAGACATGGTTAAATGGTGGAGAGTTTGAAGCTGAATTTAATATTGCGGGATTTCAACACTTTCATCAAGATAGAAACCACAAAAAAGGTGGGCTTGTTCTGTTGTACGTTAAAAGTAATGTCCATGCCTGTGTTTTAGAGAAAGTAAAATAGGATGCATATGATAGTTTGTGGGTAGATTTAACACAAACAAATGGACAAAAAAATAATAATAATAATAATAATGTAGGTGTAATATATAGGCCAAAGACATTATCATTAGCAGACGACAAACTGTTGTTTCAAGAACTGTCTAGTTTCTCCAACCGCGACTTATTGATAATGGGTAATTTCATTTTACTGACATTGATTGGATGGCCCAAGAACATGGCCATATAGGTAGTCGCTTGATAGATTTTCTCGGCGACAATTAATTCAGCATATAAAAGAACCCACAAGATTCAAACTGCTAAAAAAGAGAGAGAGAAAAAAAAATAGATACTTGTGTTTCTAAAATACCTGATTTCAGTAAAGCTCAGTTCATAGGACTACGTCAGGAGCTTCAGCTTACAGATTGGGAGGCAAAATTAAGCGAAAGACCTGTAGATTAGATGTGGGAAATATTTCAAAATACGCTTACTAAGATGATTCATACCTACATCCCATTTAAGGACAGACGCCCCCCAAATCAGGCTCGCCCAAAATGGCTTGACAAAGAAACTGAAAAAAGTATTGCTTAAAAGAGACAGGCTTATAAGAAATACAAGTGCTCGGGTGCACCTTATGTATTAATACAGAGATATTAAAAAAAAAAAAAAAAAAAAAAAAAAACGAAAGCGACAATACGAAATGAATATCGCTGATAAATCCAAAGAGAATCCCAAAGAATTCTATAGTTACATTGGAGATAATAAGGTTATTAAGAATCACATTGGCCCACTATTATCTGCTGACAGTCAACTTAAATATTCAAATGAAGGAATGTGTGATATTTTAAACAACTATCTTAGCTCAGTATTCGTAAACGAAACACCTCAAAGTGAACTCCAAACTGAAACCTGTGAAAAGTCTAGGGTAAACTTATTACGGTAAATATAACAAAAGAAAAGATTAAAAGGTGTATAGAAAAACTTAAAATTAAACACCAGGGCCTGACGGTTGGCACCCAAGAATTTTAAAAGAAAAGAAAAATGAGATTATTGTTCTATTAGAAATTATTTTCAAGAAATCCATCATATCCGGAGATGTCCCAAAAGAATGGAAGCTAGCCAACGTTACTCCCATATTCAAAAAAGGTGACAAAAAGAAACCAGATAACTACAGGCTTATAAACTTGATTTCAATCATAGGAAAAATTATGGAAACTATCATCAGAGATGCTATCGAACATCATTTAGAAAGTAACTGTTTGATATATGATAGCCAGCATGGGTTTAAACGGAAACGTTCATGTTTGACTAATTTACTCGAATTCTACAACTCAGTTATCTCGAATTATGACAAAAGAAACAATATAGATTTAATATATCTAGACCTTGAAAAAGACTCAGAGGTGACTTGATACAGGTCTTTAAAATTCTAAAGGGAATTGACAACATCAAAAGTGACAAAATTATCACACTGAATGAGAATCAGACAAGAAACAATGGTCTCAAACTGTCAGAAAATATATTTTATTTGGAAGTTGATAAAAACAACTTCGCCAACCGTGTAGTTAATGAATGGAATAAACTTCCTGCGGAGGCAGTGCAATGTAGTTCAGTTCGAAGCTTTAGGAATCACTTAGTTAAACACCTAAGTAAGAAACTGTTATGTCTGTCATTTATTTTGTATATTTTATTTTTGTTATAATTTGTTTGTTTGTTTATTAATATTTGCTTGATTTACATTTATCATTAGTTATTTATTATTATTTACTATTTACGTGTTTGCTTATTATTTAACTATACCTATGCATTTATTTATTTGATTTATTATTATTTAAATCATTATATTTTTATCTATTTTTTATATATTTCTTTTTTTCGCATCCGACCTAGTTATGGAGCAAAAGGTCTCCTGTCGGCATGCTCCGCCTTTGTAATCCTCTGAACTTTGAAACCCCGGAAGGAGCCAGTGGAGAACGGAATTTTGCCGCTAATGGCAGCGGTGCAGCCGACCGATAACAAAGTACGACCGATGTTTGACTTCAGAGAGCTTAGTCAGTGTTGCTGTGTGGCTGGGAATCTAAATTAAATAACTGGAATCAAGTTTGCTCTTTATTGAGAGCTCAACAGAGATCGTAAACAAACCAAGATTGACGTCATAGTATAAGTACCTGAACAAAAACAAAAGACGTCTACATAGGATCCAAACATATAAACAATACCAACAGATGCTATAGAGCATCAAAACATATTTCAGAGTATTAAACATGAGAATCACTCGGTATGTAAGGAACCTACAGCACAAGTATACAATTCTTATACACTAACACAAGTCTATTGTGAAATAAGAATAATGCAATAATACAATTAATCTCAATTTACCACAGTCAGTTTGTGAGGTGTCATTCTGGCGATGATTTTGTTACTTGTAGACATATGTAGCGAGACTTTTCATATATCAACAAAATGAGTGGAGCGTTAACAAGTGTAGATCTGCGGGCGGTATACCTGCAAATTCACGTGGCACAGAATTTGTGGAAACACCAGCTGATATAATACAAGGGCAAAACATACTGCTTGACCAGACTGGGATTCGGGGTATGCTCAGCTCCGTGGGTCATGACGAAGATTCTGAGGGCGATGCTGAAGAAGACTGAAGTGATGGAGATGGGCACAGATTCATAACTCGATGACATAGTAGTGGACGATACTGTTGCACCAGCATCAGACGTAATAGAACACCTAGTTCGGTTTGGATTGGTCTTGAAGGAACCGGAACCGATGGAGAGATGGTTTTGGAACTGCGACCAAGGAGGATGGAAGTTGAAACCTGATATTCATGAGAGGCGGCAACATCCCACACGTGACGGACGAGATGAGCACGCCACACGGGTTGGCTCCGTGTGGCGTGCAGCTATATTAAGCGACGGTCAAGAGGAAAATATTGGGGAGGCCAGGTCGACGAGGGCGCGGTCCGAATGGTGCGTGATGTACGACGAGTGAGGTGCGACTATCCGGTAAAGGGACAATGGCGTGCACCACAACTGGACAGAGGTTTGATATGGTGCGACGTGAACAGCATAACAACCGGTGTGGTCCTGGAAAAGGAGGTGTGGCAGTTGAAGATAGGGCTTGGCAGAAAAAAATTACTATCATTACATTAACGTATCGAAGTTGGATGTGGTCGTAAAAGGGGTTGATTTGGCACTGAAATGGTGACTACGAGGGATCGAAATCAGGACAGATTCGGCAACGGTTGTGGGATGGATCACCCCAATGCTACCTGCTGAGAAAAGAGTGAGCACAAAGGGGGCAGCAGAGGTCATTGAGAAACGGCGCCTTGGAATCTTGAAATTGAGAGATGAGTTCAGCGTGAAGGTGAACATAACCCAAGTACAGTCAGGAGAGAACAAAAAGGACATTCTAACCAGTCTAAGGAAATGTTGGCTTAGAGTACTGGAAGAGCAGGAAGAGGAAAGGGTTGAAGTGTGAGCAGCAGGATCCCTAGACGTGGAGGAGCTACATGAAGCACATCATCTAGGTGTTGACAGGTCGTTATTCCTGGCCAGGAAAGTTGACCAGAATATAACGATCTGTGAGAGCATGTATCCGATGTCAACCAATAGATCCAGCTCCGAGACCGCATGCAACGGGGGAAATCAGCTTAGAAGAGAACTAGAGGAGATTAACGGTTGACGTAACACACTGCCGATTGGTCATATATCTGTCGATGGTCGACTGTGGTCCCGGACGATTCGCCATCTGGCGGGAGCTGAAGACGGAAACAGGAGAGGAAATTACGCAGGTAATGAATAAGACATTTCTGGAAAGGGATCCAGTTGATGAAGTCTTGGATAATAACACCGAGCTTCGATCACAAGTGCTGAAAGAAATTCTGGACAAATGGAGCACGAGATGTTTCTTTAGGATTGCTTAACGGCCGCGCGGAAATGGAATAGTGGAATGACACCATTGCACTTTCAAGTCCGTCGCCGAAAACACACTAATATTGCCTATGGAGACATTTTTCTGGCATGAAATGTCCCCTAGGTCAGGTCAAAACGAAGAATCGGTTCCACAGAGGGCCGTATTCAAGCATGAATGGCGACATCCAAGAGTGGCACTAACGCTACCGGTTAATGTCGAAGAAGGAACTGCTTCAATACAGATGGGGGAGGAGGTATGGCAATAGACAGGGCTTCTGAGAACGGGATGAAGTTTTCGTTCTTTATCTCATGCGCCACTCTTCTTATGGCGAATTCTGGACAATCGGGGTATGCATAGGAGTGGTTTCTGCAGTAGTTGATGCTGCACATCTGGGGGTCTTGCGCCGGTATTCTCCTTTTGAATGTCCCAGTATTTGGCACTTGGTGCACCTTTTGACTGGGGCGATGTACGGGACCACTTGGTGAAGTTTGTATCTCAACTTGACAGCTGGAGGGAGGGAGGCCATGAGGAAGGCCACCCGTACAGACCCGGTCGGGGTACCGTCCTGGGTTGTTAATCTCTTGATTAAATCGACCCGGAGGTCTTGGGCCTCCAGGTCTGTTTTGAGGAGCTGTTCGGCGTTTTCCTCGAAGGTTACTCCCGTGATAACTCCTACCACAACTGTCTTCGGGATCCTTGTCAGGATCCGTACAGGTTTGTCGCGGTCGGCCGTTAGACTGGAGGTGCGGAGTAGTTTACCTTGCTGCACCTCCGTGGTGCACCTAACCAACCACTCGCCGGAGGACGTTTGCGTGATGGCTTCAACTGGTCCAAATGTGTTCTTGATTGGCAGGACCTGTCTCCAGGAGCCCAGTTTTGCGAAGCGGGTGGGGTCATCGGCTGGTTTGACAATGACCGGGAATATTGTATTTCCATTTTCATAATTTATGGAATTAGGAAAGTAATGCGTAATTGGAAGTGTGTATGTTCGTATGTATGTCTAATTATTCTCGAAGTTTCCGTGAAGTCGTAGTGATTGCCATTCCTGAATGCTTATTTAATTATCAATTCAATTCTTGTAATGTGAAAATGGGATGAATGTGTAATAGGATATCTTTGTACATATATGTATATTATTTTATTATTTTGGGTGTCTGTTGTTTTCTGCGTGAAAGGGAATAAATGGAACTAATTGGAAAAATGGCAACTAAGGTTAATTTCCTGCGTGCCCAGAAGGACGCGTCACTCAGTCAGAGCTCGAGCGTGTACTGGATAAGAAATAAAGCAGTGACACGTGTCCCGTGTCTTCAGCCTCCTTATTCTAAATGTTGAATAAAACCATTCAACAGATGGTGACATTCAACAGGAAGCGAGAAGGGCCTATCTCTGGGCGTGGCTTCTTTTTGTGTTTCCTCCTGTTGGAGACTACCATCCATTCTCCTCTTGATGGCTCAGGAGGGGAGGCGGCTGCTGCAGCATATGATCGTCGTGGTGGCGGTTTTCTCTCCTCAGTGGCGGCGCTGGTAGCATCCGCAGCTGATGGGGGGCTGGGAGGCTGGTTGGCTATGGGGCCTTCTGGTTGCGGGGAGAGGTCCGCCGGCGGGGAGGGGTCGTCGTTCATCTCCTGTGGAAGGTCCCACGGGGTTTGGGCACCTGAGACTGGGGCAGCGCCCTGGGGGCGCTTACAACGGTGGAGAGTCTTGGGAATGTCCTCTTCATCTTCGCTGGAAGAGAAGATGCTCCTTGAGCCGGTGGGTTCTTCCATGGCGTACTGGTTAAGTTCACCAGGAGAGCGACCTTGGCTCTTCAGTAGTTGAGGTCGACTGTCTGCCCCCAAGAAACCGTTTCTGCCGCCTTTTATGCCGGCTGGGTCAGGAGGCGGTGTGTGCGGGGGGTTTGCACACGGCACGCTCTGGGCCGGATGCAAATGCTGCGTTCAAGCGGTTGATCTCGCCCACTAGGCGGACTGTTTTACCACCATCGCACATTCATTATTCCAACTTTTGTACCAGATATCAAAGATTGTTTGTATAATATGTGTTCTTATTTGACTTTTATCATTATTATTATAATTATTATCATTAGATACAAATAAGGTCAGTCCCTCAGGAGAGTATACATTTTACATATTGGATGATTTTATTTAAGTTTCTAAATGTTTGGTTTATCTTTATTTCAGATGAGTTGTAAATATACCAAAAACATAATACATCAACTTAATTGGTCCCATGATGCTACCATTAGTCTCCAAGAAAAAGTGTATGAACATGAAGTCCTTTGGAACATCAAACATCCCCTCTATCCCAAGAAGATGCTGAAGAGGAGTTTTTTTTTTAGGAGATAAAGAACCAACTGATTCAGTCACCCAAGAATGGCTTCTCTGATTGCAAGTAATTCGCGATCTTTTTTATATTAAGTTGGTTTCTTTGTCTCAAAAGAATAAATCAAAATATATAGTATGAACAGATCCGTAGGCTGCCCTAAATGTTGGGGGGGGCGAGTAAACAGAGGAAAGTCCTATTTTACATTATTTTGTGATATGTCTCATCATCGGCCTCCGTCAGTCATGACTGACCATGGATAAATATATCCGTCCATTTGTTTTCCAGACTGTCTGCTCTGCTTGAGCAAGCCTCTTATAACTGTAGAGACCGATGCGAGAGTGACAGTCACGGTTGCATAGGTCGCATATACCTCTCCAACGTCGGCTGTGCTGGCTAGGTCACGTTTGCCGCATGGAAGATGGCCGAATCTCAAAAGACAAATCTAACGGAGAGTTTGCCACAGGACAGAGAAGCTTAGGCCACCCGCAGCTGAGGTACAAGGATGTGTGCAAGAGAGACATGAAGGCGCTCGGTATCAACACCAACTTCTGGGAGGACATCGCAGTCGACCGCACCAGCTGGAGAAACACACTTCTCAAACAGCTGCTGACTGGTGATGAAAAGTCGTCTGCTGTGGCAACAGAAAAGCGAGCTTGCAGAAAGGAAACGACAGTCAACAGACGAGAATCAACACACAGATGCGATATGTCTCAGACATTATACATTTATAATCCCTCTCGAGTTACAAAAATTTCCTCTAAATACATTGATCTAGCAGTACTCAGTGAAGGTGAGTACATTGGTGGGGTAGTTACCAGAAAATATGGAAGTAAAACAAAAATAATAATAAATAAAAAATAAATCCAGAAAGGGCAATTACCCCCACCCTATTCCCCCAGAAGCTACGGCCCTGATGAAAGAGAAGGGCAACTGAATGTTGGAATCAGTTTATTTGATGTCTGCAATACTTGTAATGAAGCTTAGCAGTGTGTGATAGGTGAACTGATGCACCATAGACTTCATCATATATAGCTGCTTAATGTGTGGTACAAAGGAAAAAGAAGAGAAGCAAAACATAAGATAAATGAGGCAAAAACGAAAGCAGATATAAAATGGGGAAGGAAGATGACAAAAAAATTTGAAAGTAATAAAAGGATGTTTGGGATGGAAGTTAAGAGAGAAAGGGGAGGCAAATCAAATAGAGAAGAAAAGGTAAAAGGTGCAAATGGATAGATGATAATGGAAGAGGAGGCGGTAAGGGGAAGATGGGCAGATTATTTTAGGGAGGTGCTAAATGTGAAGGAGGATAGGAAGGGGGTGGTGGTAGCAATGGGAGGCTCTAGAAAATGTGTGATTGGTGAGGAAAATGGAGGAGAAAAAAAATTAGGTGCAAGTAGTTATTAGAATGGAACAGGTAAGACACCTGGATTAGATGGGTATCATGCAATGTCTGAAGAAGGGAGATACATTAGTAGTGGACTGGCTGGTTAGGTTGTTTAATGTGTGTCTAAAAGAGGGTAGAGTGCCAGAGGACTGGAGGAGTGCCTGTATAGTTCCGCCTTACAAGGGAAAAGGGAACAAATGTGAATGTATCAGTTGCAGAGGGATCAATTGTTGAGTGTAGTTAGGAAAGGTTGTAGTAGTGTTTTAATTGAGAGAATTAGGAGAGGAATATAGGGAGTAATTGGTGAGGAACAGTTCGGGAATAGGGTCAGATTTTTGTGGTAAGGCAGATATGTAGGAAAATGTATTTTTTTTTTTTTTTATGGATATAGAAAAGGTTTATGACAGGGTAGACAGGAAGGCACTGTGGGAGGTATTGCAGATATTTGGGATAGGAGGAAAGCTGCTAAGATTAATCAAGAATTTTTTACGAGAGTAGTAGAGCCTGTGTTAGAATGGGAAATAGGGAGAGCAAGAGGTTTGAGGTAAAGGTGGGACTGCGTTAGGGATGTGTCATGTCACCGCAATTGTTCAATACGTACATGGATGGGGTGGTGTGGAAGGCAAATGCGAAGGTAATGGGCAGGGGATTGGAGATGGTTAAAGAAAATGGAGAAAAGAGACCCAATTGTTGTTTGTGACAACACTGTATTTGTGGCAGGGTCAGAGGGATGATTAAGGGAGTTAGTGACGGTATGCAATAGGAGAAAATTGAAGGTAAATGTGGGTAAAAGCAAGGTAATGAGATGTACAAAGGTAGATGATGGCAGTGAATTGGAAGTAAGTCATAAAGGAGAGGCTGGAGGAAGTGAATAGCTTTTGGTATTTAGGGTCACATTTGGCAGGAAAGGGAGGAGTGGAGGTAAAGGTTAATTGTAGACAGAGAAGCAAGTAAATACTTCGTGAGATTAAACAGTTTTATGAAAAATGTGCATTTGGGGATTGATGTATAGAGGAGATTGTATGAAGGGTTTGTATAGGGTAGGTTTGTATAGGGTTTGTATGACGGGTTTGTATAGAGTAGATTTGAAATTTAAGTGAGGCAGAGAGGAAAAATTTAAATGTGTTTGAGATGAAATGTCTGAGAAGTATGGTAGGGGTTACTAGACATAGAAAGAATGAGTGAAGAGAAGGTTTGGAAGGCAAACGTGAAGGAAGTGAACTTAAACAAGGAAAGGAGAAGTCAGGGACTCAGGGGATAGGGATGAGTGGAGAGTGGTTGTGTGTACTGTAGGTGGTACTGTTATCCAAGGAAGGGAGAGGTGTGGGAGGGGGGGTTAGTTGGGTGCTCATGTCATGTGTGAATGATATTTTGACACAGTCAGAAGGGATTTCTCTCCGTCTTCTCTTTTTCTGCATGACGAGACGAAGAAGGGGAAGGGTCGCCGGTTAAGTGAAGCGGCCTTGCTGTGAATGTAGTGTTTTGCTACATTGCTTCTGACCCAGGACAGTGGGTGGGATACAGGGATGACTTATCCATGAGGAGCTAAGATGAGAGGGAGGAAAGGGTGGTGGAGGGGAGTGGAATGGGAGGGAGTGGGTACGTGCCTTTGACTTGCCTCCTTGCCTTATTAGGGGGAAAAATCTCTTGGTATATAGATAGTGATGCCTACCTTAATTATTTCCTAAAGAATGACCCTGCCTTTAATTTTGATCTTATGAAATTATTACACAACTTTGAATAAAAACTACTGTTTACACAATCAAACAGCATGTTCATTACTCCAACTATTGTATCAGATATTAAAGATTGTGATGCCTACCTTAGTTATTTCCTAAAGAATAACCCTGCCTTTAATTCTGATCTTATGAAATTATTACACAACTTTAAATAAAAACTACTGTTTACACAAACAGCATGTTCATTACTCCAACTATTGTATCAGATATTAGAGATTGTGTATAGTATGTATTTTAATTTTCTTTTATCTTTATTGCTATTCTTATTCTTATTATTATTATTATTATTATTATTATCATTATCATTATTATTATTATTATTATCATTATTATTATTATTATTATTATTATTATTATTATTATTATTATAATTATTATTATATTATTATTATTATTATTATTATATTATTATTATTATTATTATTATTATCATTATTATTATTATTATTATTATTATCATTATTATTATTATTATTATTATTATTATTATTATTATTATTATTATTATTATTATTATTATTATTATTATTATTATTATTATTATTATTATTATTATTATTATTATTATTATTATTATTAGAGATAAATAAGGTCAGTCACTCACGAAAATATTCATTTTACATATAGGCTTATCTTACTGGGTTTTCTGTATGTTTGGTATTTCTTTATTTCAGGTGATGTGTTTGGTAAGTTTGCGATCTTCGCAGCAACTTCCATAGGGTATTATGGAAAATTCACAACACTCCTAGTTGCTCGAGTGGCAAGCCGGAACCAAAGCGGCAGTGATGGGCGCGATAACGAAAAAATGTATTATGATAACCGATAAATCGATAACGATAACCTTATCGGCGATAACCGATAATCGATAACGGGCGATAAATTTATCGCCCGATAAAGTGATAACCGATAAATCGATAAATCCAAAATTCCGATACTAGGGATAACGATATTGATATTTCATTAAAAAAAAAAAAAAATCGATAAATCCGTCTTTATTCTTATCTTTCTCTTAGAGAACTTAGAAAAATCTTAGAAAAAAAAATCAATGTTTATCCTGTCTCTTCACTAATGAAAAGTAACTTAATTTGCACAGCCACAGTCTAGGCCAGGTTCTGCAGCATGTTCCCCTTCATCAACATTCGAAACTGTAGAGATTAATGGGTGGTATTACCCAAGATCTATATATACCAGGTCTAACCATTCCGACCGAATTTCGAGAGAGTTGGCGCAGCGGGCCCGTGACATCACCTGGCTGCTCAAAGTGGGGTTCGCGCGTCCCGTTGCTGTTAGTTGATGTTGGTTCGTTGTACGGGCATGTCGCTGCCTCCGCCCGCACCGCTCCACGCAATTAGTTATATTCTGACAATGAAGATCTATATATACCTGTATATATAGATCTTGACAATATGGCTTATTGTACCATTAAGGGTTGTGGCTCAAACCAAAGAGGAATTAAGCCAAATGTTAATTTTCATCGTTTCCCTGCAAATACACGTGTACACATATAAGCACACACGACGATATCTCCCCGTAAAATACAAGTATATAAACACACACACACACACACACACACACACACACACACACACACACACACACACACACACACACACACACACACATATGTGAACGTGTACACATATACTGTAAGTACACACGACGATATCTCTCCTTCCCGTAAAATAAAAATATAGAAATACACACACACTCATTATTCAAATTTCTCGGTGGCGTAATCGGTTAAGAGTCAGGTATTCAATGTCAAGATATCGGCGGTACCTGGTTCGAAGCCAGGCCAGGATTAATTTTTTTTTCAGTCTCGCTGCGCTTCGAGTCGTTACTCCAACTCTCGTGGGCGGGGAGTTGGAGATATGTGTGCGTGTAAGTTCATAGATCGGACATACGAGCTCTGAGCTCTCTTCCGGGAGGGAAATAGCTGTCGATCACGAGTCCAATACGTGATCCAAAAGACCAAGATGAATCACACACACATGTGAACATGTACACATATAAGTACACACGACGATATATCCCCTTCCCATAAAACACACACACACACACACACACACACACACACACACACACACACACACACACACACACACACACACACACACACACACACACACACACATGTGAACGTGTACACATATAAGTACACACGACGATATCTCTCCTTCCCGTAAAATAAAACTATATAAATACACACACACACTTCTTAATAGTCAGACGACTCGGTGGCGCCATTGGTAAAGAGTCTGGCATATATTGCCATAATATCGGCGGTATTTGGTTGGAATCCTGTCCAGGTTTAATTTTTTTTTTTTTTTTTTTTTTTTTTTAGCCTCGCTGCGCTTCGAGTCGATACTCCAACTCTCGTGGGTGGGGAGTTGGAGATATGTGTGCGTGTAAGTTCATAGATCGGACATACGAGCTGAGCTCTCTTCCGGGAGGGAAATAGCTGTCGATCACGAGTCCAATACGTGATCCAAAAGACCAAGATGAATCACACATACATGTGAACATATACACATATAAGCACACACGACGATATATCCCCTTCCCATAAAACACACACACACACACACACACACACACACACACACACACACACACACACACACACACACACACACACACACACACACACACACACACACACACACACACACACACACTCCTTTCACGTGTAGCCCCTGTTCACCTAGCAGCGAGTAGGTACGGGACGTTAGTCAAGGAGTTGTGACCTTGCTGTCCCGGTGTGTGGTGAGTGGTCTCAGACCTACCCAGAGATCGGCTAATAAGGAGCTCTGAGCTCACTGCCGTAGGATGGTGTCTGGCTGTCTCGACAGAGACTGCAGCAGATCCGAGGTTAATATACACACACATACACACACACTGATAATAGCAATGAGCTAGAGAGAGAGAGAGATAACGGGGGGGAAATATAATAGTTCCAGTCTTCCTTAGCGTTTCACAGTTTTCTTCAGTGTTTCACAAAGAGAAAACGGAAGCAGCCAGATGACGTCAGAAGCTGCGCAGAACGGCTCAAGCGGTTAGACCTGGTGTATATAGATCTTGGTATTACCATCTCACGCAGTGCGTGTGGCGTACAATTCAAAATCTTGGATTATCGTTGTTATAAAGATGATAAGGACTTCCGTTTGTTCTGTGGAAAATTGAACGCCTTAGCATTCCTGCCGGTAGATGAAGAAGTGGAAGGATTTAATCATCTACGGTAGATTGCTCCTGCCGAGGCATCCGATTTAGTTGACTATTTTGGATCTACGTTTATAGTTATAAAAAGATTCATGCTCCAGGAGGACTTTTTCGCTTTAAACGTTGTGGTCCTCGGTATCCGCCTGAAACATGGAATGTTAACTCGACAACATTGAGTGATGGAGATAGAACGAACAATCTTTCCAAAGCCTGGAACAATAAATTTCTTGTTCTAGTTCGCGAGCAATTGTCTTCATCAGGAGAACTGTACAACTGAAACTCTAATGTCGCAAACAGAAGCCGGAAATCCACCTTTGAAACGAGTTAAGCGTAAATATGTGCAACTTCAAAATAGACTTAAATACTTGTGCGAACAACATAGTGATGGCTTATCAAATGTCAATGATTTCCCCCGTCGTATTGGAAGAAATCTGCGATCATGCACTGAAATTTTCAATACACTGTGTCTCTCATGATGATATCTGTGCTAGAATATTAATAAATACCGGTAATTCTACTCTGTCTTACATAATTATAAATTTATGAAAATGACAAATTTTATGATGAATGATTATATTACATTGTATTGAAAACAATGTATTTTATATAAGTGTGTATACATGTATTTTGTATTGAAAGGATACCACTTGTAATGATAAAAATTATATATACATACATTTCAATCTTTCCTTTTTTTCTTTGCGGATATTTCTTCGGAATATTTGCATCATGGGCTTTGGCATTCTGATTGTCAGTCAGGCTCTTATGGAATGTCGAATGGAGTACCATGGGATTTAAAAAAAAAAAAATAAATAAATAAATAAATAAAGGGGTAACTTGAAGGGTCAGGGCGAACACAAATTGGATGAGTTAAAACACAGATAAGGTAAATAAAAGGAAGATGTCGATGGACACCACCTTCCTGGGTGGACTATGTACACTTTCTATGGAACATGAGTGATGAAAGCATGTAAACTGAATTCATAGTTAAAATAATTGCCAATTATTCATTCCTCTTGAACAAAAAGTATCAATTGTTTTCATTGATCAAAACAAAAACTAATTAGTCTTAATTAGTTCACTATTAATTAGATAATTTGCCCTATGATGCTTAGTACCATAATTTAAGTATTTGAATGTGAACTGAATTCGATTTTAATGCACTCAACTAGTCCTTAACTAAACCCTTTAATTAAATACCAGATGCCAATTGCCTTGTGTTGTGGCGTACACGTTGTTTCACATTATGATAGGTGGATACGTACCATATATACGTGAGCATACACCCAGTCATATGACCCATTTACATCCTCACCCAACCACCCCAACCTCACACTGTTTCCTGTCTCGAGATTGCTGAGCTGAGCATCACGAGGTCCAATGCAACACACATCTCGCTGACCCAAGCAATCTCTAGCATCCCGACAGCCAGGCAACACACACACACACACGAACTCACACTTATAAGTGCAGTCGACCACCAACTCATAACATTACAGAACAACCCAATAACAACGAGCTTTTCCCCCTTGGAAATATTATATAATAAATAAATGGGATGTAATTAGTAATTAAGTATGAGAATATTGGTTGTGGGAGGCCGAATACTCCCATTGAAAACAGTGTAAGTACAATTGCTAGCACCTGGAAATTTTGCATATCTAGCGTTTCCGCCGAACGAAACTGAGACGCACCAGGGGGAGGAGGGCAGTTGGTGCGATGACAGGTATTGTGCAAAAAGGCTAGTGATAGAGACAATTAACTGTATAAAATAGAAAAGACATGTAGTTAATACCAGTGTATTGTGAAACAAGTGAATCTTTTCAATAAAGGAAAGGAACTTTCTACGAGTTTGGATTAACCATCCCGACTTCTGTAAAATGTATGCTTTCAGCACCAGTTGAGGATACATAGGTGAAAAATCAACAAAATCTTTAAATGATAAATCACAAAATGTTTTTCACCCAATTCTTCTATTGATTCACCATCACACATATACCTCATTTTAGCAGCACATCAATCAACTTGGTATATGTCATACCAGGTGTGAAATATAAGGTACCCTAGAGTCTCTAATCCTCCTATTCTTATCTTATCATTTATATATGGTTCTATTAAATCACCCATTGGTAATAAAATAATAAATACTAATGTTTCAAGCTGATTATCCTATTTTAACTTGAAGACTAGGAAGACTAAATGTCCACATTTATCTTTCAAAAGAAGACTAATTGTCAGAAGACTAATTAATGGAGGACTAAATGTCCAAAGACTAAATGGGTGGATAGCGTTTCATCAGGCCCAGCCTGGTGTGGAGAGGAGGAAATGTGATCTTTTCTCGACTGACGATTGGATCATTGACAATATATGACATATCAGCTTCCAGAGTCTCACTGAGGGCCACTCTTTCTGGTTCCAATGCTTGTCTCTAGCTCGGCTGTCCTACATGCAAAGAAAGCAGGGATACTTTGTAAATCCTCTTTGTTGACCAAGGAGAAAGTTCACCATTTTGAGGTCCACGCAAATTGTCCAGTTGTGCTCGTGGTATTTTAGTATATCTATCACAATTTTAATGTCATTATGCTCCTCTCGTAAACATACAGAATGACCTACTAGAACAGCTGCATAGACATTACCATTATATGTAGTAGAACTCATTTCAGGCTGCGCTTAGAATTATCTAGAAATAATCTCCAATCATTTTGATTACACAATGCAATCCCTAATTCCTGGAGAAGACCCTATATACTATGGCAATAAACAAACACTCTCCTCTTGAGAAAAAAAAAAAAATCCATAAAAACCTGGTTTGGTTTATCTTGCGACCTAGAAACTGAATTTTGGAGAGACCCAAATCACACACAAAGTCATTCAGCTTTGGCTAAACTGCTAAGGAGCTGATAACTGATGTAACATAAGAAGGATTGTCGGAATCTGCCAGTATTTCTTGAGTTCCATCGTCAGTCTCTGGCATTTCGTCGCTACCCTCTTCTTCAGATGGAGACAACCCAGTAAAAACTGGAATTGGTAGCTCATCAGAGTGAAGAGTAAGTCGAATATCTGAAGGGATGCTAGGATAAGTGATTTTATGTATGTTTTTCTTGCCAACGCCTTTTATATTGATCAGACAAAAATGGCAGTCAGTCGTGTGATCCTTTGGTTTCCGCCAGGTCATGGGAATTCCCAAAGGTAGCCTTTACGGTTCCCTGTCGTCCAGGCACGCAGCATTTCTTCTCAGTTTATGACACGCAGTGTGTGGGGTCCATTTCTTGTCTTGGTCACTAAGAGTAATCCAGAAGTACACTTTATAGACTCGCCTCACAGACGATGTTACATTGCGCCTTTGACGAATAAGCGTGAAGTATCCACAAATATAACAGAAAGCATCAGGTTTGTACACACATTGATGTCTCCTTGTAGCCATGATCGAATCTGAAAGAAAAACAAACAAAACTGTATATCCCTATTGATACCATAAACGCGTAAATAATTTATTTGGCCGCAAAAGGATAGAATATATATATACATACATATACCAAGGCTTTTTCCACCTACACGGGGGGTAGCTAAAAAGAAAAAGGCATAGAAACCACTTCTACCCATTCCATCCTCTACATATTACATTCCCCTCCACCCTCCTCCCTCCCTCTTATCTTGGCACCTCCTGTATGACGGATCATCCCTGCATCCTGTCCACTGCCCTTGGTCAGAGGCAGTGTCGCAAGACACAGAACATCCACAGCAAGGCCGCTTCATAAATTCGGCGACCCCCCCCCCTCTCCGTCCCCTCATGCAGAAAAGGAGAAGACGGGGAGAAATCCCTTCGGGCTGCGTCAAATTATTATTCATACATACTTCCTCACCCCCTATACCCCACCCATTCCCCCTCATGCATCACAGCATCATCCATACACAACCCTTCTCCATTCACCCCTATCCTCTGTCCTCTCCCGTCCTTCCTCAAAAGACATTCCTCTCTTTTGTAATGCCCCTTTCACCCCATCCATCCATCTCATCCTAGGACGCCCCCTCATATTCACTCCTTCCACCTCTGCCTTCCACACCTCTTTTACTAATCTTTTTTCACTCGTTCTTTTCATGTGTCCAAACCATCCTAATACTCTTTCATCAACCCTATCTCCCAGCTCCCTTTCCACCCCTGTTCTCCTCACCTCCTCATTTTTCGCTCTATCTAGCCTAGTAACCCATATCATACTTCTCAGACATTTCATCTCAAACACATTCAAACTCCTTCTCTCTTCCTCTCTTATGTTCCATGTTTCTGCCCCATACAGTGCTGTTGACACAATCACTCCTCTTAGCATTCATTCCCAGATGTCTATTTCTCATTACACTTTTTAATCCACCAAGGCATTTACTCGCTTCTCTCAATCTACATTCTACCTCCACCCCACTCCTCCCTTTCCTGCCACATTCGCACCCAAGTATCTAAAACTATCCACTTCCTCCAGTCTCTCACCCTTATTGCTCACTTTCAGCCTGCTGTCAATCTCTCCCCTTGTACATCTCATCACCTTACTTTTGCCCATATTCATCTTCAGCTTCCTTTTTTCACACACCTTCTCAAACTCTGTCACTAACATCCTCAATCCCTCCTCTGATCATGCTACAAGCGCAGAGTCGTCAGAAAACAACAGCTGGCTTATTTCACACCCTTCTCCATTTTCTTTAATCATCTCCAACCCCTGACCCACTACCCTTGCATTCACCTCTCACACCACCCCATCCATGTATAGATTGAACAGCCAGGGCGACATAACACATCCCTGACGAAGTCCTACCTTTACCTCAAACCATTCACTCTCTCCATTTCCAATCCTAACACAAGCTCTACTACTCTTATAAAAACTCTTGACTGCTCTTAACAGCCTTCCTCCTATCCCATATATATGCAGTACCTCCCACAGTGCCTTCCTGTCAACCCTGTCGTAAGCCTTTTCCAGATCCATGAAAGCCCCCCCCAAAAAATCCCTACCTTTTCCTATAGCTTTCTCACATATCTGTCTTACCACAAAAATCTAATCTACACAACTCCTACCTGTCCTAAAACCACCCTGTTCTTCACCAATTACTCTCTCATAAGCCTTCCCAACTACACTCAACAAGCTGATCCCTCTGAAACTACTATACTCACACTTGTCCCCCTTTCCCTTGTAAAGTGGAACTATACAGACACTCCTCCAGTCCTCCGGTACTCTACCCTATCTTAAACAAACATTGGAAAACTTCACTAGCCATTCCACCATCACTGTACCTCCTTTCTTCAGATATTCTGCATCGCATCCATCCAACCCAGGAGCTTTACCTGCTCTCATCATCTTAACAACTGCTTTCACTTCATCTTTCCTTATTTCTCCTCCATTTTCCTCACTCATCACTCTCATTTTCTTAGCGCTTCCCACTGCAACTACCTTTTCCTCCCTATCCTCCTTCACATTTAGCAACTCCCTAAAATACTCTGCCCACCTTCCTCTCACTGCCTTCTCCATTATCATCTCTCTATCTGCACCTTTTACCTTTTCTTCTCTACTTGATTTGCCTCCTCTTCCTCTTTTAATTTCTTTTCAAAACATCTTTTTATTGCTTTCAAAATTTTCTGCCATACTCTTACCCCATTTCACATCTGCTCTCCTCTTTGCTTTCTTTACCTTATGCTTAACTTCCCTTCTCTTTACTTTGTACTTCTCATACGATTCCCTCGTCCTAATTTGTAGCCAATCTATGAATGCCTGTTTCTTCTCTTCTACACCCTTCTTTGTTTCCTCATCCCACCACTCACTACCCTTTCTTCAAATTACATGAAAATAGAACATACAGAACAAAAATATTTCCTGATTTTGAAATCAGCAGATATAAAATGGTAAGAAACAATAAAGAAATCTCATGCAACTGAGATTAAAAAAAAAAAAGTCTTGTGTAACTTATTGTAAGTTATAGATAAAAAAAAAAACGCTTCCAGGTGGTGTTACTATTGGAATTATTTTTGTAAAACATGAACATGAATGTAGAGTTATTGTCAAGCTTATAAATTAGATTTCATGAAATGTATTTGCTAACTTCGAAAGTGCAGAAGAAAACAGGCATTTAGAACTCTGAATAGTTTGAGTCCTATAACGTGGGATTAATGTGTGGCGATCACCAGTGTAGCTATGCTACTGCGAGAAGAGAAAGAGGTTTTGGTGAGTTCGTCTCCTTTATTGTAAGGTACATGCGGCGCGGGTAGTGACCCGTGGTGCGTAATTACATAATTGTACTGGATTAGGTTAGGTCGGGTCAAACAGGGTCTTAATGTCAAAGGAGCGTCAGGTTTAGCTATGTGGGCGACAACGCGCGTTCCATGCCACGTGGTTGTCGCGGCTGTATAAATGAAATGCTCACGAAGTCCACAAACTACAAATGGGTACAACAAGAAATTACTGTCAAGGATAAAATGAAAGACTGGGGAGTTACCATGAGTATAAAGGACACTTCTTACTCGTCACTTAAACAGAGCAACACCAACAGCTAATCTGGCAGAGTGGATATTTAGGATTTTACAAACAAGGCCTTTCTACTGCATCCCCTCCTTGCAATATCTGGATGTGTGGTTGTCCAAGATATCGGACTAGCCATCAACATCGGTTACCTTAGTTATAACTCGAACATATTTCTCGACTGGAGTATGGTATTTTGTGTCTGTGGGAGGTGCTAACCCACTCCGTGATCAGATCAGGTGTCGTGTAGATGTTGATGCCAAGGGCACGGTAGAGCGTTAGGGGTCGGTCTGCTGAGGCTTGGTTGGTGGAGCACTCTGGGTCAGTCTGCTGAGGCTCGGTTGGTAGCACTAGGGGTCGGTCTGCTGAGGCTCGATTGGTAGAGCACGGGTCTGGTTGACAGGTAAGGATTTCGTCGTCTCTTTGAGTCCTGGTCGAGGCGCAGATATTAGGAGGGATATCCACTCGGAGTAAAGCCCCCGACCGATACTTACCTCGCACCTGTGACTTGGACATCACTGAGTGGTACATCAGCTTCCTCCGGGTATCGCCACCGCAGTGGCATACTGTGAGCACCGTCTCCTGTGTTTATGTATGAACCGTTCCGGACCACAGGCAAAGTTGAAGTCCGAATGGGTACCAGCCCCGCAAACCACGAAAAAAAGAGAATACCAGATGTTATTTATTTACTTATGTATTTATTTACTTGTTTATCTATTCTTAATCTTAATTATTTGTCGTTTCTTGATTACTTTCTGTTTACTTTTTTGGGAGGGGAAGCGATGTAGTCTAGGCAGAGCAAAGGCATACAGGGAAGAGGACTTGTTGTGTTCTTGTATGAAGGGCAACCTAGGAAGGAAATAAAAACAGCGGTCTTTTATCTGTATTGGTTGAATCAGGCGAGAATGTGGAGAGCCTGTATTTTGGAGCTGGTGTTAGGAGAGAGAGAGAAGGTCTTAGATGCTAGGAGAGAGGTCTTGGAGCTAGTCGAGTTGTTGCTGTTACTGGTGGTGAGGCTGTTCTATGGACAATGGACTACCCAGGACAGACCACCCGCTCGCGCGGGATCGGTAGCTGTAGGAGGGGAAGAGATGTCTGTATGAAAATGAAAAGACAGTTATGTATAAAAGAGGGCTATTGCCACCAGGCTATTTATTTCATGGCGTCGTGGCTTAGGAGGGGTGGGCAGGAGACTTGGGGTTGGAGGCTGAAATCAATGCATGTAACCGTGAGGTTATTTTAGGGATATTTATTAGTTTTAACCTCATCCAACAAAGTTAGAAAGGGAGTAGGAGGTTTAGTCGTAGGGAAAGACAGAAATTCTGGAAATTATTTTAGTAGTATGTAAACTGAAATGAGATGCAGTAGGTAAGTTAGAAATGAAAATAATTTCAGTAGAAGAAAAGTTTTTGCACATTGTAACGTAATATTAGATATTACGTCATATGTGTAATTATGTTATAGAATTGTGTTCCTTTGTATTACATAACTATGTTCATATTTCTTATCTATGTATGTATTGTAACAATGTTAAGCAGTAACGCCCGTCCACTATATGTAATCTTGCCTACGTGCGGAGAGGTGCGCACTCTTGTAGAACAAACAGACAAGCGAAATCCTGAATAGTTCGGAGCGCACAGATTTGACAGTTACTAAATAAATAGATTGTTCAAGCAAGTCGAGGGTCCTAAAACTACCCATGTTGACGTGTTAACTTACCCTCCTCCTCACCCGCACCCTTAACCGGAAGTATCCCGCTTCCGGTCCAATGGTATATAAGCGGTTGAAACCGCTCATTCCTTTTCATATTCCCACATATTGATCTCTTGATAAAAACTAGGTTTAGATTCATGAGACGATTGGTGTGAAGTGATCACCCTTTTTGCCTACATTACGTGTCTGATATACATTGCATTACTTTACTTATATTTGTACTTATTACTTATTCTGATGCATGTTCCTGATCTCTTTGTACTTAGATAGTACCATATTGTATACTTATCTTGTGTTTCTTATTTGAACGATAATTTCCATATTCTTATAATCATGTAACGGTCCCATTGACCCTACTGCCCATTCTCTTTTGTGTTGATTGCCTGTAAATATTTTCCATTAATAATTTCGTTTACTAGTTTTATCGCTAGTTTAATATTCCTTTCCTGGAATCTTCTTTGTTACCTTTACTTCTAGTCTTACGAATTATCTAGGCCCTGACCAGATAGTTCAGTCCTACAGTGGCTTCTAGAAGTGAGCTGGTTCTTAAGCACTTAGACGTTATACGTAACGTCTCTTCACATACCAGCCGCCCGTAACAAAGTGGCGACCCTTGCCAAGGATATTGGATCAGGTATTTAACACATTCTTATAGAGATGGATGATATAGTTCAAGAATTCGTTCAAAATCCCAAGGTAAGTTTCTTAAAGAAACAAACTAAAGACACTTTGATAGAAATAGGCAAGCACTTTGGAGTAGACATTGATACAAGTTTGCGAAAGAAAAAAATACTTCAGGAACTCGTTGAAAATCTGATCGAAGATGAGATCTTATCTCCAGAAGAGATTACAGCTATACAAATTCCTTCAAATAGGTTAGAAATAGAGGCACGACTAACCGAACTTAAGATTAAGGAGATTGAATTAAAGGTCAGGAGAGTAGAAATTGAGGAGGAAGCTAAACTGAAACAAATGCAAATTGAGGCAGAATTTAAAGCTAAAGAGGAGGAAACTAAACTGAAACAAATGCAAATTGAGGCAGAATTTAGAGCTAGAGAAGAGGAAGCTAAAGTGAAACAAATAGAAAGAGAGGACGAAACTAAAATCAAATTGGCAGAATTTAAAGCTAGAGAAGAGGAAGCTAAAGTGAAACAAGTAGAGTTAGAATTAAAGAAGACAGAAGTAGAAGCTAGGATTGTTGATAGACAACCCGTAGTTCAGGAAGGTCATATAGATATTTCAAAGTATGTAAAACTTCTACCCAAATTTTCAGAAGGAGAGCCAGAAATTTTCTTTCTTCAGTGGGAAAAATTGGCGCAACAGTTACAAATCCCTAAAGAAAATTGGCCATTAATCATTCAAACACAATTTAAGGGTAAGGCTCAGCAAATTTATACTTCTCTTTCAGAAGCAGAAAGCGAGTATGATAATATGAAAGCTTGTATTTTAAAAGCTTATGAACTAATACCAGAGGCCTATAGACAGAAATTCCGTAATTATAGGAAGACACCTCAGTTAACATACGTAGAATATGCGGCTCAACAAGAGAGGTTATTCAATAGGTGGTGTTTGGCTAGTGAAACGGACACCTTAGATAGACTTAAACAGTTGATTTTGTTGGAGCAGTTTAAGAATACCTTAGAGACAGATCTTAGGATTTTTATAGATGATCATGTTCCCGAAACTTTAACTAAAGCTGCTGTATTGGCTGATGAGTTCACACTAAATCATAAACCTAAGTCAAGACAAATGGAATCCCAAAAGTCAAAGTCACATATTCCAGATTCAACAAAATACTCTGATCCTTGGTCCCCAAAGAAACACTTTGAAAATCAGTCTAGCCCATCACATTTCAGTTACAGGTCTGATTTCAATCAATATCCTCCAAACCAACCTTGGCAAAGAATGGAAAGGTTTAAGACTAATCCCCCTGTAACTTGTTCATATTGTAAACAGGTTGGCCATCACATTTCTAATTGCAGAAAGAGACTGACACCCACATTCTCCAATAAGACACCAACTCTTGTAAGTAATATAAAATCAGATGATTCAAAATCCTCTATTCAGGATACACTACCAAAGAAGCCGGTATTGTCAAGTAATGTAGAACCCCCCTCATCAGATCATGATCCTTGTTTCAAACCATTTGTATCTTCAGGAACTATATCTCATAGTAGTAGTTCACAACAATATCCTATTTCCATACTCCGAGACACAGGAGCAAAGCAAAGTCTGATTTTAAATTCTGTCTTGCAGAATCTGGGTGAGTCATATACAGGTTATGATATATTGATAGAAGGAGTTGGAGGAATTGTAAAATGTCCATTACATAATGTTTTCTTGCGGTCTGATTTAACAACCGGAATGGTTAAAGTAGCAGTAGTAGACTCTCTTCCCATAGTAGGAATATCCTTATTGTTGGCCAATGACATCGCTGGAAGCAAAGTCATTTCTCCCTTAATAACAAATAACCCTAAGACCTCAGTAGAACCTTCAGATAACTTACAGTTGTTTCCCGCTTGTGCTGTAACCAGATCTCAGTACAAGAAATCTGAAGAGGAGACCTATAATTTAGAATCCCTATTCTCCCAAACTGACCCATCTTCTTCTTCACCAGTTTCTCTATCTAGAGCAGAATTAATCAAAGAACAGAAGTCAGATCATTCTCTTAAAAATTTGTACGAGATTGTTTCATCTCCAGAAGAAGTTGAAAATATGTCACGAGGTTTCTATATAGAAAACGGAGTCCTAATGCGAAAATGGAGAGCATCCACCGCAACCGCTGACCAGCCATGGCAAGTAAGGAATCAAATAGTCCTCCCTCTTGGTTTCAGGAATAATGTTCTAAGATTGGCTCATGATACTCCCTTAGCAGGTCACTTAGGGGTAAGAAAGACCTTGTTCAACATAACCCAACATTTCCATTGGCCCACGGTTGTCAAAGATGTTGCCCAATATTGTAAAACATGTCATACATGTCAACTTGTAGGTAAGCCCAACCAGAAAATTGTAGAAGCTCCACTCCATCCCATTCCTGTAATGGAAGAGCCATTTAAAAAAGTTCTTATTGACTGTGTAGGACCTTTACCTCCTTCAAGTAAAGGAAATCAGTACATTCTCACAATCATGTGTATGAGCACTCGTTTTCCAGAAGCAATTCCTTTGAAAAATATTAAAGCTCAAAACATAATCAGAGAAATGTTGAAATATTTCACTATGGTAGGATTTCCTAAGAACATTCAAAGTGATCAAGGAAGTAATTTTCTTTCCAACAAGTTTAGAGAAACTCTTGTAACACTAGGTATAAATCATGTAACTTCCTCCGCCTATCATCCTCAATCACAAGGTGCTCTAGAGCGCTTTCACCAAACGCTCAAGACAATGTTAAGAATCTTCTGTGCCGAGAACACTCGAAATTGGGAAGACGGACTCCCCTTTTTGTTGTTCGCCACCCGAACAACAATTCAAGAAAGCCTTGGATTCAGCCCGTCAGAATTAGTCTTCGGTCATGAAGTCCGTGGTCCCCTAAAGATACTTCATGAACAATGGATGAAAGAAGAACCACCAGTTCCTTCTTTGAAATACGTGTCCCAGGTCACCGAGAAGTTGTTAGAAGCTTGGAAGTTGGCAAGAGAGAACTTGACGAATGCTCAACGAGTAATGAAAGGTCGGTATGATAAAAATTCTAAACTTAGAACTTTCTCTCCAGGAGATCAAGTGTTACTTTATCTTCCCATACCAGGAGATCCATTGCAGGCTAAATACAAAGGACCCTATGAAGTCTTGTCCAGAGCCAGTGATCTCAACTACATAATCAAAACTCCAGACAGAAGAAAGAGTTCCCGTCTCTGTCACATAAATACCTTAAAACCTTATCATTCCCGAGATCCAATTCCAGCTTGCAGCTCTACCACAATAGAATCGGAAGAGCCTCCTGATAACCTGCCTAATCCTCCTGAGATTCCCTTGGAAAACTCTCAGATACTACAAAATCTTCAGATAAAAGTAGGACACTTATCTGAGAAACAAGGTAAAGACATTCTTTTCCTCTTAAGAAGTTTTCCAAAATTATTTCTAGATTCCCCAAGATTCACTTCTTTGATAGAACACGAAATAATTCTAGACTCGCCAAGGGCTATCAAACAAGCCCCTTATAGAGTCAATCCAAAAAAGAAGGAGTTCATAAAAGCAGAAATAAACACCCTGCTTCAACAGGGAATAATTGAACCCTCCAGTAGTCCTTGGGCATCTCCTTGCATTCTTGTCCCTAAATCTGACAATTCTTATCGCCTGTGCATTGACTACAGGAAAATCAATGCCCATACTAAGGCCGATGCTTTTCCTATCCCTAGGATAGATGATATCATAGACAGTCTAGGAACTGCCAAGTACGTATCCAAGTTGGATATGTTAAGGGGATACTATCAAATCCCTGTACACCCTCGCTCAAGAGAAGTTACCGCTTTCATTACGGAAGAGGGATTGTTCCAATTCAGAGCAATGCCATTTGGGCTTAAAAATGCCCCTGCCACTTACCAAAGAATGATAAGTAATCTTGTTGCAGGATTGCCAGGAGTAAAAACTTATCTAGATGATGTGATAATATTTAGTCAGTCTTGGACAGAACACATTGAACACCTAAATAATTTCTTTTATAGAGCAGACCAAGCAAACCTTACCATCAATTTGTCCAAATGTGATTTCGGACATACACAGGTCCCCTATTTGGGATTTAAAGTTGGAAATTCCCAAGTGTTTCCAATAGACGCCAAGATAAAAGCCATCAATGATGTACCAACACCCACTAATCGTAGAGAGGTACGTCGATTCCTCGGAATGAGTGGCTATTATCGCCGTTTTTGTCCAAATTTTTCAGATGTAGCAGAACCATTGACTGACCTGTTGAGAAAAGACCACGACTTCGTGTGGACACCTACCTGTGAGACGGCCTTCAAAAACCTGAAGTCCCTTCTCACTAACGCACCAGTTCTAAGGGCACCCGATTTCCAACGACCCTTTCTTCTGCAAGTCGACGCCAGCGACACCGGTATCGGTGCCGCCCTCTTGCAAGAACACAATGAAGTTCTTCACGCTATCGCCTACTACAGCAAGAAGCTGTCCCCTGCGCAGAAGAACTACTCAACAATTGAGAAGGAGACGCTCGCTTTGGTCCAGGCCCTTATCCACTTCGAAGTCTACCTGGGTTCCTCAACTACCATTCAAGTATATTCGGATCACAACCCCTTAAAGTTCCTACAGACTATGAAAAACAAGAATCCGAGACTTACACGTTGGAGTTTATTTCTCCAACCCTTTAATCTAACAATTCATCATATAAAAGGCGTCTTTAATGTTTTAGCCGACGTCCTTTCTAGAACATAGCTTTTCAACAGAAAGTGAAAAGCTTTCCCAAACGGTGGAGGTGTAACGTAATATTAGATATTACGTCATATGTGTAATTATGTTATAGAATTGTGTTCCTTTGTATTACATAACTATGTTCATATTTCTTATCTATGTATGTATTGTAACAATGTTAAGCAGTAACGCCCGTCCACTATATGTAATCTTGCCTACGTGCGGAGAGGTGCGCACTCTTGTAGAACAAACAGACAAGCGAAATCCTGAATAGTTCGGAGCGCACAGATTTGACAGTTACTAAATAAATAGATTGTTCAAGCAAGTCGAGGGTCCTAAAACTACCCATGTTGACGTGTTAACTTACCCTCCTCCTCACCCGCACCCTTAACCGGAAGTATCCCGCTTCCGGTCCAATGGTATATAAGCGGTTGAAACCGCTCATTCCTTTTCATATTCCCACATATTGATCTCTTGATAAAAACTAGGTTTAGATTCATGAGACGATTGGTGTGAAGTGATCACCCTTTTTGCCTATATTACGTGTCTGATATACATTGCATTACTTTACTTATATTTGTACTTATTACTTATTCTGATGCATGTTCCTGATCTCTTTGTACTTAGATAGTACCATATTGTATACTTATCTTGTGTTTCTTATTTGAACGATAATTTCCATATTCTTATAATCATGTAACGGTCCCATTGACCCTACTGCCCATTCTCTTTTGTGTTGATTGCCTGTAAATATTTTCCATTAATAATTTCGTTTACTAGTTTTATCGCTAGTTTAATATTCCTTTCCTGGAATCTTCTTTGTTACCTTTACTTCTAGTCTTAC
>NC_134795.1:37956851-37989351 GCF_046742065.1 Oratosquilla oratoria | reverse complement strand
CTTGAAGGTACTTCCTTGCAAGAATATAGGCGCCCAAGTGTAAAGCAAGACCCTGACTCCATGTGTTGAAACCTTGGATCTTGGGGAGAGAGTCGGGGGCTGGATCACCCATCGAAGTCAAGCAAATGACATTAGTACCGTGTCTAGCGATCTCTAACAAGGTGCGGTCCAGCTTCGGACGTTCTTGTAAAACACACATAAATCCAGTCTATCCATGGAAATGGTTGGCTTCAGTGAGTCTTAATCATTGGAGGGAGTTTTTGGAAGGAAACTTAGTTAACCTTTGGGGCTTGAAGGGTAAGCACTTTGCAATCTGAGGAGGATGTGCTACCGTTGGACTGGACCATATCAGCGGTAGTGCTGGTGAAAGGAATTATGTCCCGCAGCGTCTCCTTTGTGAGCTTTGTCAGATTCAACTTAGGCCTCCCGGTCGAGCTGACTCGTGGTATGACCACACGCCACGAGAGTTCGGAGGAGGTTTTGGCTGCCTCTGACGAAGAGGAGCGAGGGGTCAGGATTGGGGAGCGTGAGCGATTGCTACGAGTGAAAGATTCAAATCTGGATGTCCTGGACTTGGGGCGTAATGGCCTTGGGTTAGGGTCTTGCGCAGCCTTCTTGAGGGGTGGAGGAGGAGGCGGAGGAAGAGGAAGAGGACGAGGAGGAGGAAGAGGAGGGAGTGAGAGTGGATGGAGTGGGGGTTGAGGCGGAAGGGGTGGAGGCGGAGGAGGTGAAAGGGGAAGCAGAGGAGGTAGTGGTGGGAAGGATAGAGGCTGGGTAGGGATAGGAAGGGTTGTCGGGACCAAAGGGAAAAGCGTCAAGGACGTGCAGCGGGATGGGGAAGGCGGGTAAGCCGAGGTGTGTGAGTGTTGTTGACAGCATCTTCTGCACCTGCTCTTTGCTCTTGGACATGATCATTGCTGAGTAAACAATGGTCAGAGCAAGGACGTGGGCATCCCTTGCTTGGTCGCATCTTGAATCTCCAGACGGGCATTGGAGATTATCGGCTGCTTCCCCTTCCAGGGTACTGCCGATGATATCTCCGACCATGTCAGGGTTTCCGATACAGGTAGAGGGGGTGCACTCATCCTTTCGAGAATGTTTGGACTTTGATCTCTGGGTCCGAGGCTCTTTGGGGGCACAAGAAGGCTCCTGGTCTGGGGCCGCGGCATGGGAGCTTGCCCTCCTCTTTACACCTGGGAGGTTAGGGCTGGAGTGGGTTCTGGGTTTGGGGGTAGGGGTTAGGGGTTTTTGACTTGGGTCGGTCAGGGGGAGGAGGAGGAAGAGAAGGAGGGTTTGGTTTGAGGCAGAGGTGGAGGACTAGAGGGCTGTGCAAGCAGGGAGTGGGTGATGGGAACTGACCTCGCCACAGGTGGTGCGGGCTGGGTAGTGTCAGCTGCCTTTTTGCTTTCGGGGCAGGAATTGGAGATGGCACTGTGGGTTTCTTCACAGAGAAGACACTTGAGCTTCGCAGCTGTACATTCCCTGTAACGATGTCCCTCGGATGCATACTTGGAACACCTAGTGAGCTTGGGCTGAGGACAGGATTGTAATTAGTGCTTCAAGGAGTAGCAGATCAAGCATCGTCTGACCCTAAGCTCCTTTACCTATCTTATCTGTGATGGGGGCACGTGCATGAAACTGATTTTGAGTCTGACCTAAAGAACTTTCTCCAGATCTGACTTAGATTTAAGAGAAATTTGACGATGTCAGAGGCCGGAGGCCGGAAGGCGTCGACAAAATCAACACGCGCATTCTTCTCCCTTAGGTCACGTAGAATGATGTCCTTGTCTCCATGAAAGTACAAGAACGCTCTCACATGATCGTGAGTAGGAGTGACTCTGCGGGGAGAGAATCCCAGCTTCTCCAGTCTTCCAACAATCCTTTTCTCAAAACAGGCGTCGAGACTCTCCTGATCCATCAGATGGAAAAGGATATTAATCCGATCCGTCTGGGCGAAGCGCACAGGAGTATTGCCTTCCGCACCGCTTAAATGGTTGGCATCGTCAATGAGCGAGACGCCATCCGGGCGCGAGCTGCCTCTCACAAAAACAACTTTGAACTTAGTCTTCATGATGAGGGCGCTTGGCGATAAACCCGTAAACGAAAAGCAGACACGTCAAAAAAGGGAAAAGCAAAGAAAGCACCTTCGAGAAATACATATAAGACACGAACTTCCGCGTGGCACTAAAAGAAGAAAAGTACTGATGGCGGGCAATGCAGTTGTGCTGACTTTAGCAAGTCAATAGCTGGTTATTAGTGTCTTGTGTATTACCTGTGACCTAGAAGCAGGTACAATTAAGTGTTTTGTGTTTTATCTCTTTTCCTCGAAAGGACAACTCTGAGAACAGCGATTACATGTTTTCGGAAGTGTTTATGTAAAAAGTACACCACTGAATAACAATGGATATTAAGCACTTTTATGTCTTTTTGTTTACCCTGAGAATATGATGTACTTACAAAGAATGGAGAAGTGTTGCTATCGTTGAAAGTCTTGGTAGAACTAGGAGTCAAGGCAGAAATACGCGTTAGATTAGGTACGGAGCGATGCTAGGGGAGACTGTTCTCCTAGGCGGCTGTGTTGGCCGACTTTTAAATCCTGATAGCGGCCCACAGTCAGGTCCCTGTTTCTGGCTAGTCTTCTGATTGGTCGCCTTCCCTTTGGCTATGGGCCAATTGCGAGCCCTGGTGAGTGTGCGCGCTTCCGCTCGCGTTGGTGACGTCATCAGTCCCGGCTCGGTCTGCATGGGAGCCGGTTGTCTCGGACGTGGTCGGTGTTGGAGGATGGAATACCGCTACTACAAACTATGGGCCTGGGTAGGTGTTGAGACTGGAGAGACATCATCACTTGTCTTAAATGTGATTAGCAAACCTGTTATTTCTATGCCGAATGGACGGGCACAATTGGAACGCCTTAAAGGGTTGAAGGGCCGAAGAGTGCGACAAAATTGGGTTGATGGCGGAGCTCATAACAAAAGAGATCTTGTAGTGATGACAAAGAATGGTGGGTATTTAAAGGGTGTTATATGCTTCCTGCACATATTCTTTCACATAGATACTGTGGATATCATCTTTGCCGAGTTGTAGGTTGGGAAAGTGTATGAAATCTAGAACTAGAACCTCTGTGGACGAAATGCTTTCGTCTGCAATCAGTTTTGCCTTGTATGAAGGTCAGATCAAATAAACCATGCCTTGGTTCGACTTCGCCGATGGCAGGGTCCGAACCATTGCGGCGAAGGTCAAGGGGATGGTGGTTCGAACTATGCCACCGGCAAAAATTAACCTTTCGATAGGGGTGAGTTGGTGACATTGAACCATATCATCATGGTCAGATTCCAAGGAGTTCATCTGCCGGTTCTTATCTTGTATACTAGATTTTTCAACATGCTGATGTGTGTTCAGTGTTGGAATGAATCCTCATGGTATTTAGTATTGTTGAAGTTATCACTAGAATTTGTCGATATTTACCAACTTTACGTTCCATCCAATTTCTCAAACTAATCTGATAAAATTTGTATTAGTTGATTTGGTTGGAAAATTCTTTGATAAAAGCATAGGGCAAAAATGAAGGCTTTGGCCACAGCTACGAACCTCCTCGTGTACACTTCTCACTTTTGTGACTTTGAGCTCACCAGGTTATAGACACAACTAGATGAAGAGAGTGGTTGATGTAAACAGAGTGGGTCCCTGCCTAGACTGTTATTGTTTTGTATAAGGTAGTTGTAGCAAAATAGGTATTCATGTAAGAATTGCAAAAGTGATGCATAATTAGAAGTGTGTGTGTTCGTATGCGTGTGTAAATTATTCTCGAAGTTTCTGTGAAGAAGTCGTATATTTCATTTCCTGTTTACTTATTCAATTATAATTTCAATTATTGTAATGTGAAAGTGGAATGAATGTGAAATAGATTATCCTTGTAATTTATACAATATTAACTTATCATTTCGAGTGTCCGTTGTTTTCTGTGTGAAAGGGAATAAATGAAACTAATTGAGAAAATGGTAACCGTAGGAATGAATATGCCCAGTGAAGGGACGCGCAGTGACGCGCAGTTGTTAGAGTGGTGAGCGTGGAAGCAGTGTATTATGCAGTGTTCCAATAAACAGTGACAAGAAACTCAATAATTTCTTTATTGCTCACCAACCTATGTTGAGTGTTACATCGCATACAACACCCAACACTGTTGATATATAAGCCGCTGGTAAATTCGTGGGGGAATATGTTCAGCTATATCATTAGATTGATTAGGATGAATAAAAAGACACTAAAGACACTTCCCTGGGCAGTTTTTAATCAATGGGAAAGGAATTGGGATATGAAGATGGCCAAGGCTTCACAAACACCTGGAAGTTTATGTTGAAATGTTGAGTCAACTCTTGAGAAGCTTTCTATCGCTTTGATTGATTATGGTGATGATTAGATTTTTCAGTTTGTGTGGGAGAGGGACCATTGGGATTGTTGGGGTGGGAATGCAAGAAGTGGGAAATGGTTACTATGTCTGGTATTACAGACAGTATTACAATCAGTAGGTTCGATATGCACTGATATAGGTCAATACAAATATAAGAATTTGAAGGTGAATAACACCACTTGACTGGTTTCAAGTTACGACACCAACTCTTGCGTAAGATACATATTGAAGCAGGTTGAGTGATGTATTATTCTCTAAATAAAGGTTCTTCCAGAACCCCACATTTTCCTTCCTTCATCATTGTTTTCGAAGTGCATTTTTTCAGCATAAGCTTTGATAAATTGGTCAACAGGGGCCTGTAGAAATGTGATCATCATTTTTAAAGTACGGTATTCAGTGCCTGCTCTTATTAGCTCTATCAGTTGTATGTTAGAACTCAATCATTACATAAAATGTTTTTTCCAATATGTTGACAGATCGTGGTTTAGTATATTCAAGTGTCATGTTGGTACACCATCCACCATTATAATGCTGAGAAACTGTGTTAATAGTCAAAATATTATTTGGCACATCTACAATGAAATAACTTTCAAATCATAAAAATGTTTCATACCTTCTATTAAACATTCTACGAGTATTATTTTGGCTGTAAAGTAGCTGACCAGGATAAAAAGGTGGGCCACCGTATTTGTTGTGTCACAGGTGTCAGACTACTCATTTCATGGACAAATTTTTTGTTGTTGTATACCTTTTGCTGGCTGTTCTTTATTAACCCCTGATCACTGGGGTTAGTTGAGAAGAGCAAGTCATTACCCAAGCAGCCCACAGGCCAATATAAGTGTTAACATTATTCACTGAACTATGTTAAATACACAACAGATATATTGACAATAATTACATACTTACATATACCAAGGGCTCTTTCCCTCTTACTAGGGAGGTAGCCAAAATCAAAAGGCATAATTCCATTCCCACCCATTCCACTCCTATCCACCACCCCTCCCTCTCCATTCACCTATGCCTTCCATATTTCTTTTACAAATCTTTCTTCACTCTTCTTTCCTTGTGTCCAAACCATCTCACTACTATTTTATCAATTCTATCTGCCACCTCCTTTTCCATCCCAGGTCTTCTCCTCACCTCATTTTTCATTCTATCTAACCTTGCAACCCCTATCATACTTCTCAGACACTTCATCTCAAACACAAACGAGATTAAGGAAATGAAAAAGGATATAAGAGAGCTGAAGAATGATAATGAAAAGAAGAGAATTAATTATACTACCAATAGCGAAAACTTAAAAAAAAAAGAGGTAGACAACAAAAATAAGAAATGACTGAAAAATCGAAGATAACTTAGATGAGGAAAGTATCCAAAAGATTAAGAAATGGAAGGAAAACATTGAAAATAAAGAACTTGTTTTCAAAGAAATAGTCCAACAACAAATGCAGGAAAATGCAAAAGACACAATTATCCAAGTAATTAATGAAAAAGCAAATTGGGTCAGAGACACAGTGGATAGGAAAAAAATGTATTGTGGTATATGAGCTAAAAGAAAAACATGGTTTAGCGAGGTACATGAGAGAAAAAGAAGAAAAAGAGACAGCAATAGCAATCCTAAAAGAAATTCAGGATAAAGCCCAAGATGCTCATAAAGACGTTGACCATACATATAGGATTGGTCACTATTCTAAGGATAGAACTCGGCCCCTTAAGATAAAACTAAGATCACAAATGGTAGTAGAAGACATATTTGAAAAAGTAGGTAACTTGGCAAGGAGTGAAAAGTACAATAAGATATGGATAAAAAGAGAAATGAGTATTGAGGAATTAGAAAAAGAAAAGACACTAAGAGATGAAGCAAAGGAAGAAAAAACGCAAGGAGAACGGAGACAGAAAGCAAGGAATTCCATTGGAGAGTAATCGACATGAGACTGAGGAAATGGTACATCAGAATGGGCGAACCAAAGACAGAAAAAAAAATGGAGAAAGAAGAAAATTGAAAGTGGCCTATACCAACATCGACGGATTAATTTCAGGACTGAATGAACTTAATGATTACCTGCTAGAAGAAAAACCAGACATAATGGGAATTGTGGAGACTAAACTAAGGGGTGAAATACCATCCATCGATGTTGGACATGGACTATACAATTACTGGATTAAAAACAGAGACAAGAAACAGGGAGGAGGAATCATTATCCTGGCCAAGAAAAACTTGAATGTGACAAAAATTGCGGAGGGCAAAGGTAATGTAGAACTGATCATGATAAAAGTTGAAGACAGGAACATGAAAAGTAGAAAGTTTGTGGTGACTTATGCGCCCCCAAAAAACGAACACTTGGAAAGAGAACGAGCATACGAAAATGATAGAAGATACAAGGCAATCATTAAATGAGATACTAATGGGCGTAATCTGGTAATTATGGGGAACTTCAATTGTAAAGAAATTTGTTGGGAGAACATGACAGTGAGAGGAGGAGACGACTTGTGGGGTAATGTACTACTGGATATGACCATGGAATATAAAATGACTCAGTGGGTCAGTGAAAACACCAGATACAGAAATAACGAGGAGCCGTCGAAACTACATCTAATATTTACAACAGAACCTGAAATTGTGGATAAAATCCAATACAAGACACCAATTGGAAAGAGTGACCATATACTCAGTGAAACTGAACTAAAGGAAGAAATAGACATGGAGAGAAATGAAAAGCATGGGAATGGAAGATTGATGTACAACAAAATGGACTTTGCAAAACTAAAGAAAACCTTCCAGAATGCAAATTGGGAGAAATTTTACAGGGAAAAGACAAAAGTGGAAGAGAAATGGGATATCTTGATGGATAATTAGAATGAAGGGGTGAATAGGCACGTACCAAGATAGAAGCTAGAGAAAGTGTACATTAAATGCTGGTTCAACAAAAGATAGAGTGAGGCAAAAGACAGATGGGACAGAGCTTGGAAAAGGTGGAGAAAAGATAAAAAACCTGGAAAATGGCAAATTTATATAAACTAAAGAAATGAGTATGTTAAAGTGAGAAGAGAGGAAAACAGAACCATGAAAAGGATATTATAGAGAAATGCAAAGAGCAACCCAAGCTATTCTATCGATACATGAATGGTAAACTTAAAAACTAACAGGAAATGGTGAAACTACGCCAAGGGAATATAGAATACACAGAAGAATTAGAAATGGCCGAAGTCATGGATAATCACTTCACATCTGACTTCACTAGAGAGAAAGCACAATATTGGGACGAAGGTAATGAAAAGCAATCTCCCCCATGAGCGAGATAACAATAACACAAAAAGAAATATTGGAACACCTTGACATCAGGAAATCACATGGCCTGGACGGAATTGCAAATTGGATTCTAAAAGAAGGCAAAGAAGAACAAACAGACAAAATACATAAGTTGCTCACTTAAAGAAGGAAAAATACCAAAAGACTGGAAAAATGCTAACATTGTACCAATATATAAAGGAGGAAACAAAGAAGAACCAACTAACTATATGCCAGTCTCGCTAACAAGCACTCTAGCCAAAATTTGTGAGAAAATCATCAAGAATAGATGGGTAAAACACCTGGAAGGCAACAATATATTAAACCCAAGACAATTTGGGTTCAGACAAGGAAGATTATGTACCATAAACTTAATATGTTTCTACTCAAGAATAAAAGACATAGTGCAAGAAAGGACTTACAAAAAGCTTCTGACAAAGTACCACACAAAAAATTATTTTAAAAAAATGGAACACATAGGGGGGATACAAGGGAACCTACTAAAATGGACGGAGGACGTCCCTTCATGTTCACTTCCTCCACATCTGCCTTCCATACCTCTTCTACTAGCCTTTCTTCACTCATTCTTTCCATGTGTCCAAACCATCCTAATACTCTTTCATCGACCCTATCTCTCAGCTCCCTTTCCACAACCGTTCTTCTCCTCACCTCCTCATTTCTCACTCTATCTAGCCTAGTAACCCCCATCATACTTCTCAGACACCTCATCTCAAACACATTCAAACTCCTTCTCTCTTCCTCTCTTATGTTCCATGTTTCTGCCCAATACAGTGCTGTTGGCACAATCACTCCTTCATACAGTCTCCTCTTAGCATCCATTCCCAAATGTCTATTCCTCATTACACTCTTCAACCCATCAAGGCATTTACTCGCTTCTCTCAATCTACATTCTACCTCCACCTTCACTCCACCTTTTCCTGCCACATTTGCATCCAAGTATCTAAAACTATCCACTTTCTCCAGTCGCTCTCCCTTAATGCTCACTTCCACTCTACTGCCACTTTCACCCCTTATACATCTCATCACCTTACTTTTACCCACATTTATCTTTAGCTTTCTTCTATCACATACTCTCCCAAACTCTGTCACCAACTTCCTCAGTCCCTCCTCTGATCCTGCCACAAGCGCAGTGTCGTCTGCAAACAACAGGTGGCTCACCTCCCACTTTTCTCCATTTTCTTTAACTATCTCCAATCCCTGACCCACTACCCTTGCATTTACCTCTTGCACTACCCCATCCATGTATAAGTTGAACAGCCAGGGCGACATAATGCATCCTTGATGAAGTCCCACCTTTACCTCGAACCACTCACTCTCTCCATTTCTAATCCTGACACAAGCTCTACTACTCTCATAAAAACTCTTGACAGCTCCCAGAAGCTTTCCTCCTATCCCATATATCTGCATAACCTCCCTCAGTGCCTTTCTGTCTACCCTATCGTAAGCCTTTTCCAGATCCATAAAAGCCCAAAAAACATCCTTCCCCTTTCCTATAGCTTTCTCACATATTTGTCTTACCACAAAGATCTGATCTACACAACCTCTACCTGTCCTAAATCCACACTGTTCCTCACCAATTACTCCCTCTGTTCCTCTCCTAATCCTCTCAATCAAGATCCTCCCATAAACCTTCCCAACTACACTTTACAAGCTAATCCCTCTGAAACTACTACATTCACACTTGTCCCCTTTTCCCTTGTAATGTGGAACTATACAGGCACTCCTCCAGTCCTCCGGCACTCTACCCTCTCTCCAGCAAACATTAAATGTTATTAATGTAAATAATAAATAGATAAATAAATGCATAGGTATAGTTAAGTAATAAATAAACAGGTAAATAGTAAATAACAATAAATTGACATATAACTAATAATAAATGAGAATCAATCAAATAATAATAAACAAACAGACAAATGATAACAAAACAAATAAACAATATAAAATAAATTATATTACAGCATCTTGCTTAGGTGTTTATCTAAATGATTCATGATTCTTAAAGCTTCGAACTGAACTACATTGCACTGCCTCTGCAGGAAGTTTATTTCATTCATTAACTACACGGTTGGAAAAGTTGTTTCTACCCACTTCCAAATTAAATCTATTTCCAGACAGTTTAAGACCATTGTTTTTTGTCTGATACTCATTGAGTGTGTACATGAATGGGGTTATGTGGGAGGTAAATGCAAGGGTAATGGGCAGGGGGTTGGAGATGGTTAAAGAAAATGGAGAAAAATAGGAGATAAGCCAGTTGTTGTTTGATGGCAACACTGTGCTTGTAGCAGAATCAGAGGAGGGATTAAGGAAGTTAATGATGGAACTTGGGAAGGTGTGCAAAAGGAGGAAGTTGAAGGTAAATAAGGGTAAAAGTAAGGTGATGAGATGGACAAGGGGAGAGGATGGCAGCAAATTTGAAGAGAGTATTAAAAGAGAGGATACAGGAAGTAGATAACTTTAGATACTTGGGGGCGCATGTGGTGGGAAAGGAAGGAGTGGAAGTGGAGGTAGAATGTAGATTGAGAGAAGCAGGTAAATGCCTTGGGGGATTAAAAAGTGTAATGAAAAACAGACATTTGGGAATGGATTGTGATTGTGCTGACAGCATGATATGGAGCAGAAACATGGAACATAAGAAAGGAAGAGTTTCAATGTGTTTGAGAAGTATGATGGGGGTTACTAGTTTGGATAGAGTAAGAAATGAGGAGGTGAGGAGGAGAGTGGGGGTGGAAAAGGAGTTGGGAAATAGGGTTGATAAAAAAGTATTGGGATGGTTTGGACACATGGAAAGAACAAGTGAAGAAAAATTTGTAAATGAATTATGGAAGACAGAGGTGGATGGAGTGAACAGGAGGGGGTGACTGAGAATGAGATGGATGGATAGGGTGAAAGGGGCACTGAGAAGGAGAGGGATGTCTGTTGAGGAAAGAAGACAGAAGATAAGGGTGAGTGGAGAATGGTTGTATATGGATGATGCTGTGATGGGTAGAAGAGAGTGGGTAGGTGATGGCGGGGTGGTTAGGAAGCAGTTATGTGTGAAAGATATTTTGACGCAGCCCAAATGGATTTCTCCCTGTCTTCTCTTTTTCCACATGAGGGGAGAGAGAGAGGGGTTGCTGATTAAATGAAGTGGCCTTGCTGTAGATGTGCTGTGTCTTGCTGCATTACTTATGACCCAGAGGAATGGGCAAGATGCAGGTAGGACCCATCATCCAGGAGGAGCCAAGAAAAGAGGTAGGAAGGGAGGGGTGGTGAATGGGAGTGGAATGGGTGGGGATGAAATGGGTGGGAGTGGAATTATGCCTTTTCACTTTAGCTGCCTCCCTTGCAAGGGAGTAAAAGACCTTGGCATATGTATATATATGTATGCAATTACACTAAGTATTTTCCTCTCACTTTGCCACTTTCTTTGTCTCTTTACAGCAGAGAATCTTCATGTCTACAAAGGTTACTTTGCTGAATGATTGAAAAACACTGGAAACTTATACATTTCTGTTATTCAGTGATACAAATCCATATGCAAGAAATCTGTGTAAAATTAATAACATTCTCAGATTTATTGGTGGAATAGTCTCTTGTATGTAGAAAAAGGTAAACTAAAATGTATATGTATAACCACTGCTTACTACAACTAAATTTTTGTAAGCTGACTGTTTCAAATTGCTCTATAAGACAGACACCTGAGTGAATTGTTTCCTTGCTGCCCACCTTCAAAATATATCAACATCCTCTCCTCCACCTGGAGGTACAGTTCCAAGGGGCTGACATTTGGTCTCTGGACTGGCCCAAGATCTCTATAAATTTCAACTGTATTTCCTCCAACCTTTTTCACAAAAGAAGAGCTGACAACCAGTGACTGTTTTTTCTTCCTTCTACTGCAAAATGAAGGCAGGAACAGTCCCAGATCCTATAGGAGGGTCTGAGAATTGCTGCCAGCCATTGTGGAGCTAAAGGTTTTTAGTCAGTGAAATTTGAAACAGTTATTATCAATTGCTAATCAGGATTATTTCCTTTTATACTCCCTGGCTTTGGATAAATAAGCATTGTAATTATACATATACATCATCAGAGATACATTATTTTATCAAAGTACTATAAAACATACAAATGAGCAAAAAGATTATGTTAACTGACTATTCAAATCACATTTCAGTAACTCAAGTGACAAAAGTAAAAACACAGTGTGGTGAGTTCTGCACTTGAACATGATATTTGTGCTTCACATAAACTGTCATAAGTACAGTATTGTCATGGTATATGTAGAGACAAGCAAAAATGCATATACATTGATGCCACCATGGAGAATAATGAGTAAAAGCAAATTAGGGCAAAAGAGAATTTAAATGGCACACCAAATTGACAGAAAATATTACAAATTATGCTAAACAGAAGAATTCAAATATCATGTACTGAGACAAAAGGAATGTTGCAAGAATTCATGAAAAGCCTTTAAATACAAGTACTGTACATGCTATGGCTCCACCAAAAGTTCAACAATAGCAGCTTTTCATTTTTTATTCAATTTAAGAAGCATGTATACATTTCATACATTCTAACTCTATGATGTATCCCTGCAATGCAATCATATTTTTGCTTCCATTTTGTTTTTGGGGGGTACTTTTTACTTGCTTACAATATGATTAACCTTAAATATGACTTTAGCTTTTCACTTCAAGCATGTGTATACAAGGAAGCTGGGCAGGTATTGATTCTACTGCATGTGGTCAGCCAATGTCTGCCTGATGTCAACATACCAATATCACACAAATTCATTTATTATATCAATTAATCCATTACCCCAAGTCTCTCTTGCCAGTCACCTGATGCCCCCAGATGACCAGCCATGGATGGCCACTGATTTAGTCAAAGTCAATCAGAGAAGAGATTTTTTGTTGTTGTCTGGATAAGGTGGGTGCATGACAAGTGTAGAATAAGGTGCTCTATGTCTTGTGTGCAGAAAATGTATCTGGAGCAATTGGATTCTGTTGTCAAGCCAATTCTGTACAGATGCTGCTTTCATACATGGCAGTGATCTGTACAAAGGCATGCCAGTGTAGTTCTTATATACCTTGGGAGCAATTTCTCAACTGGGTCAATATTTGGGGAGCTTAGGGACATGTAAATTTTGGAGCTAATACCTTGACATCAGTGGATAAGCTTCAGTATCTTAATGATTACAAGAGCTATGTTGATAGAGATTAAAATCTCTGCAGTACCACACATATAAAACAGGTCTTGTACTAAATGTATGACAAAGATCAACTCACATGTTATAGGACCCAGTACTATATGGCACATCCCTGAAGGTGAACAAGGAAATTCTTCAAGGAATTATTATTATTATTATTTTTTTTTTTTTCACTGTTCAGTGAGCCATGCCTATAAAGATATACTACAACATAAATATGCATACTTTTTGCTTTATGTATCATGCTGGCCATTATTTTGGGCTATCTTTTTGAGGGCAAAATGTGAAAAAGTCTTCAGCTTTACTTAAAGTCCCCTTTTGTTTGAATTTCATACTTCATTTTCAGAAGACAAGATAAACTGCACTGGCATGGCTGTTCAAGTCATCACCCTACACCTTGTTTAAGTTGTTTTTTGTTGCATTTAGTGAGCCATGTTTGTGTAATGTAATAAGAGGAGTGGGTGGGTTCAAGGTTTCCAGCTTGGAGTTTCCAATTTTTTCAAAAAGAGTTGTGCTATGGCTTTGCAATGACATTTTCTTTTATCAAGTCACATGTCACCCTTGAATTCAGTATATCTCTCTTTATGGGCTTTCTGTTGGGTTTTGATATACAGTTGGACCTTGCCGAACACAAGTGTTAGGTTCCTTGGCCCATCATGCAAGACGAAATTTGTATTGGGTGAATAACAGGTCTTATGAGAAAAAATAGGTTAGGTTCACAGACCCTCTCCAGACACTGGCGCACAACACGACCCAGCAGGCTATTCAAATTGTGTTATTGTGAATCATGGTAGTGTTTGGCAAATGATGGGCTATTCTAACTTTTTGTGTAAATGTGAAATTTCATGCACGATGAAGCTGTGTTAGGTGAGGTCTGATGGTATTCGTCTTACTTGAAAATTCATCAGTTTTGGTTAGTTTTTATGTTCTTTTCCTTTGCTTTAATCTTGAAACTAAAGTTATCTTCATGCTCTATTAATTCTCTGTACTGGAAACAAATGTAATTCTCCTACTTTTTGTTTTTTGATTTCTGTTGTTTAAATTTTTGTACCCTATTCTGTGTTGTTACTCTTCATTCTCTTTCCTAAGTTCCTTTGAAGCATTCTGTTCTGTCACTTCAGCAACCTTAATACTTTCAACAGGAGTAGAGACTGTGGTTTCTTTTGGTTCTAAATTATCACTTTGCTCAGTTTCGGTCCATTCCTGTGTAATAACTGTTGTCGTTATTTTTTGTTGTTCTCCTGTTTCATCATCATTCCTTTCTTCAGTGGTAACTGATGTTGTTGTTAATGGTTCTATATTAGTAGTTTGCTCAGTTACCTGGGCATCAGCATCTTCCCCAGTCATAAATCCTGTAACAGTTGAGACTGTACTTTCTTTTGGTTCTACAATATCACCATCCTCAGTTTCAGTCCATTCCTCTGTAATAACTGTTGTTATTATTCTTTGTTGTCCTTCTACTTCTTCTGTGGTAACTGATGTTACTAATGGTTCTAAACTATTAGTTTGCTCAGATCCCTGGACATCAACCTTTTCCTCAATCATATATCCTGTTCCTGATTCTAAATTAGCATTTTGCTCAGTTATTTCAAAATCATCAATGTCTTCTTCAGCATCAACTGTTACTTCTTTTGGTTCTAAACAAGTACTTTGTTCAATTACTTCAAAGTCATCAACCTTTTTCTCGGCAGAAATTGTTATAGCTGCTCTTGGTTCTAAACTAGAAATTTGATCAGTTACTTCAGCAACATCAATAAGTTCTTCAGTAGTAACTGGTTCTAAAACAGAATTTTGTTTATTTACTTCAGAGTTAGCCTTTTCCTCAGTAGTAACTGTTTCTGGTTCCAATCTTGCATTTTCATCAGAGACTTCAGTGACAATTACTTCTTCCTTAACAATAACTGTTGCAATAGTCTCTGGTTCTAGGGGAGTACTTTCCTTCATATTTCCACTGTCTTCTTTTCCTTCATCAGTAACTGTAGTACTAATTGCTGTTTCTAATTTCACAATATCATCTGTTTCCTTGGTAGGGACTATTGTAGTTGTTCTTGATTCTATACTGGCATTCTGTTCAGTTGTTTCAATAACATCAACTGTTTCCTCCTCAGTAAATGCTGTACTTGCACTTGGTTCTAAATTAACATTTAGTTCACTTGCTTCAGCATTAACAGCCTCATCAGTAACTGCTGCAACAGTAACTGGTTCTGAACTGGCATCTTGTTCAGTTATTTCAACATCCTCAACCAATTCCTTGGTAGTGACTGTTATACTAGTTTCTGGCAATGTACTAATGCTCTGTTTAGAAAACTCAACAACATCAATCTTTTCCTTGACATTTGGTGTTGTAGTAGCTCCTATGCTAGTGACTTGCTCAGTTCCTTCAACATCAGTTATTTCCTTGGTTATAATTGTTGCAGTAGCTTCTGGTATTACACTAGTATTTTCTTTAATTTGTTGAACATCAACCTTTTCCACAACAGTAACTGCTGTGGATGCTTCCAAGTCTTCTCTAGATTTTTGCTCTGTGACTTCAGTAATATCAACCTCATTCTTTAGTTTAATATTTTCCTCAGTTACCTCAATACTTTCCTTGGCAATAGCTGATGCAGCTGTTTCTGGTATTACACTAGCTTTTTCCTCCCCTTCCACAACCTTATCCTCAGATACTAAATCATTCTTCTGAAGTGCATCATCTTGAGAAGCAACACTAACGTTGTTTACTTGGCTTGATGGTATGTCTTCTCTTTTGCTGTCAGGAGACTGCAAAGGATCATCAATTCCAACAACTGTTCTTACAATATCATCTAACCTTCTAATAAAAGCTTCTTCTTCAGCTGGGGTTGATCGAGTCCAAGCAAGAGGAAGGTGGGCAGACACAGGTTCTCTATCTGTTAATGAAAGAAATTCATGTCAATAGCTAAAATAGTACCAAACTGAAGAAAAGATTTAGAGTGCAAAAAATAAATAAATAAATAAATAAATAAATAAATAAATTGAATAAAAATAAAACTATGCCCCGAACACATTTATTCATATAAAACTTTTAGAAGGCCATATTGTAAGATTAGAGGACTTTTTTCAGTTTTGTTTCATTTATACCTTCTCACTGGGCAGGCTCATGAGCACACAAGCTAATGTATGAAACTTTGCATGTTTTGTACAAACAGTAGGCTCACAATGGTTTTTTACTTTGATCATTATACCAGCACTAGTTGGCAGGTCAATGGAATTAAAAAAAGATGAATTTGGCCGTTTTTTTATTTTATTTTTTTAATTTCAGGTCGGCAGGCCCATAACCCAATGAATAAAAAAAAGTCTGGCCTTACCAGTTGGCATTTCAGTGTTAAACTGAAAAAGACAAATACTGGCTACACAGAATTTAACAAAGCACAAAGTACATACCAATATGCATATAAACATATACAGTGAAATTTTGATGGACAATGAGTACCTAGATCTTGAAAGCCCTTCAATAAAGTACCTTATATTGACTGCATGGAAACTAGAATATTCTGGAGGATTTTGAGGTAAACTACTTCCTGGATGAAAGATTTCCTGCAGAACAGGGGCATAAGGATAGTAATAAAGCTAAGAAGACAAGGTGGAGAACAGTGACAAGAGCTGGTACAAGCATTTATGATGTTACTTATATGTGTAAGTGTCATGATGTAAAGAATGACAAGCTACACTGACATATCTGCATATGATAAAAAGATCATATGAAGAGTGAGAGATGAGGAGGACTAAAGGTCAATGAATCCACTGCCACAGGTTTCTTTTGCAGGAGACCAACAGCTCCCAGGTGACAATAGCTACTGCATTGGCCTACAAGTCACTTGATGAAATATTGTGTTGTTGTCTGGATTTAGCTAGGGTAAGGCAGTGCTCACTTTCCTAACAATCAGCAACATAAACACAAACAATTTACAAACTCTACAGAATGGAGTACTGAGAGTAATAACAGGATGCACCAAAACCACCCCATTCAGACACCTGCTTCCAGAAACCAAAATCCTTTCCATAGATCACATCAAAATAATAGGAACACAATTCAACACTAGTACCCTATCTACCACACACCTTTCACAAGCACCACCAACAGAAAAAAACACACACCAGCAGCATACTACTCAAACATCTATACCAACCTACCACCTATATCACATAAAAGATCCACACAAAAACATACACGATCATCGGATTGACGGCAAAGATTGGAACACTGGGGGAAAAAAAAGCAATTTTTGTGGATTTTAACGACGAGGGAGTATCTGTGTTGTATTAGTAGGGAAAGGGAAAGCTTGTGGTGTAGTAGGCAGGTGAAGAAAAAGGAGAAGGGGAGGGATTATTGAGGAAAATGGAAGAAAATGAGAATGGGGAAGAATAGGCCCCAAACGTCAGAACAAACAACTGAAGTTGAGCAAGTTACTAAAGGGCTTCAAATTAGAAATATAGATAAGAGCAGCGCAATAGAAAGTGGAGATAATTAATTCCTATGGACTTAATGAGGAGATGACAACCTCCCCTGATCAGCAAGTCTAGAGGAGAAACTAACAAAAATGAACGAATCATGGGAGGTTAGGTTTAGCCAACTCGCACTAATTACACAAAGAGTTGATAAATTGGAAGAACTAAAAAAGGAGAGCCAAAGCCTGAATAAAGAAACAGAAGAATTAAAAAGACAGTTAAAAGAAGTAAAGGATGAGAATGAGGAATTAAAGAGGAATAATAAAGAGAATAAAGAGTCCATAGCATAAGAGGTAAGTGGTTGGAAAAAAATTCAGGAGGATAATAAAATTTTATTTAGAGATATAGTGAAACAACATATGAAGGAACACACTAATGACACAGTTATTAAAGTGATGAGAGAGGAGAATATAATAAATGACTTAGCAGATAAAAAGAAATGTATAATTATATTAGGAATGGAAGAGAAGCATAATCCAAATAGGACTACAAGACTAAGAGATAAGGAAGAAAAAATAAACAAGGTATTAGAAATGTTTCAAGAAGGTGAACAGGAAATAGGGAAAGAAATTGAAGAAATATTGACTAGGGAAATATAATACTGACAAGACCAGACCAATTAAGGCTAAATTCAGGTCACAAACGATGGCAGAGAATGTCTTATCAAAAACAGGAAAACTAGCAGAAAGTGATTAGTACAAACAGGTATGGATAAAGCGAGAGATGAATAAAGAGGAAAAAGAGGAAGAAAAACTAATAGAATTGAAGCTAAGGGAAAAAAAAAACGAGAAAAGAACAGAATCAAAGAGAAATTGTATTGGAGAGTAGTGGATATGAAAGTGAGGAAATGGTTCATAGCAGAGGAAAACAGAAGGGAAATGGAAAACACAATGGAAGTAACAGAAAATTAAAAGTGTCCTTCACAAATATAGATGGCTTAATAACAGGCTTGAATGAACTGAATGATCACCTGAAGGAAAAAGAACCAGACAAAATGGGAATTGTGGAGACAAAATTGAAAGTGTAGGATATAGTGTGTATAATCATTGGATTAAAAACAGAGACGTAAAACAAGGGGATGGAGTTATGTTCCTGACTAAGAAGGATATAAATGTGAGGAATGTTTCATATGGAAAGAATAAAGTGGAGATGATTATGATGGAAATAGAGGACATGGACAAGAAGAGCAGGAAGTTTGTGGTAAATTATGTGCCTCCTAAAACGGCTTTGTGGGAAGAGACAGAACACAAGAATATGTTAGAAAACACAAGGATAACACTAAATAAGACAATGGAAGATGCAGACAGAATAGTTATGATGGGTGGTTTTAATTGTAAAGAAATCTGCTGGGAGGAGATGACAGTGAAGGGTGAGACGACCTATGGGGAAGTGTACTACTTGATATGATTACAGAACAATGACACAATGGATACAAGAAAATACTAGGTATAGAAATGAGGAAGAGCCATTGAGACTAGTCCTAATAATCACATCAGAACCTGAAATAGTGGACAAGATTGAATATAAGACACCAATAAGTAAAAGTGACCCTATATTAGTTGAAGTGGAACTAAATTAAGAAAAACACATGGGAAAAAATTAACAATACAGAAAGGGAAGAATGATGTGTGGAAAAACAAATTTTGATAAAATGAGAAAAAAATAAATAAAAAAAGCAGACTGGGAAAAGATATACAAAGAGGAAACAATAGTAGAAGAGAAATGGAAAATTTTGACAAAAATTTATAAAGAAGGAATGGAAAAGTATGTTCCAAGACAACAAGAAAAAGGATATGTAAAATGTTGGTACAACAAAAGATGTAGGGAGTTAAAAGATAAAAGGGATAAAGCTTGGATAAAATGGAGGAAAGAAAAAAAAAAAAAAAAAAAAAAAAGGAATATATATACTGGTTATAGAAATGAATATGTACAAATCCACAAAGAATAAAAGAGAAAATATGAAAAGAATGTCATGGAAAAATGTAGAGATCAACAAAAACTATCTTATAGATATGTAAAAAACAAACTGAAAAACAAACAAAAGTTAGTGAAACTACGAATTGGAGGAATAGAATACTCAGAGGAAACAGAAATGGCAGAAATTGTGAACAAGCATCTTAGAAATGTCAAGTGGGAGGGGAAAGCTACCAGAGGGCCGTAAGTCTTCTGCATGTAAGACCAGGGCCAACAAATAAACTTATTAATATATATACATATATTATATATATATATATACATATATATATACATATATATTATACCGTATTTACTCGTCTATAGGTCGATCTCGTGTATAGGTCGACCCCCCATTTTTTGCCCAAAAATCTGGAATTTTCCATATACCTCATGTATAGGTCGAGTGGTTTGTTTTTGTTTTTGGTGTTGTGAGCATTCCACTGCCTTAATGCTTTGAAGTAGCATGGCTTGCCTGGTATAGCAATGGATTATTATGGTTTTTTCACTTCATTAATTCTGATGTATTCTGGTTTATGTTTTTTCAAGTTCACTGATTTTAATATTTAATAAGTTTCACTGAAATTGCCATTTCAGCGGAGTGAAAAACTTGGACAGATTGCCAAGTACGGTAGATTACCAAGTACGGTATTCGGAATAAACTGGCTAGGCGTGTTTCGTTAGAAAAAAATTTAACCAACACTCAGAGTTAGTCTTGTAATCTCAACTGTGCGGATGATCAGGCTAATGATAATGTGGAGGAGAAAGATGATGTTGATGTTCCTATGGCTGATGAGGTTGATTTGTATGACGATACTCGACACAGAAGTGAGTGGGAGGAGCTGTTTGGTGGTGAAGATGACGACATCAAGGAAAACTATTTTGGTGGATTTCAGTTAAGGATTATACCATGTGTCACTGTAACAGTAACAAGTTGGCAATACTGAACAGTTTGTTTTCGTGATGGTGAGATCCATGCATTGTTTTGGTAATGGTAACAATAACATATACCATGTAGAAAGCTAAATTTGGGTAAATTTTTAGTTTCGACCAAGGGCGCAACATAGCAATAAAAATTGATTATTAATTTTGTAGATTATAATGTATCAACGTAATATGCAATTTTGTGATCGGAAATATAAAAACAAGAAAGATGCTAAAACATTTCGTAAGTAATGAAGTCGTGTCGGACGAATAGTACGTCATATTTGTCATATTTGTCAAGGTCAGACCGTTAGAATTCTTCTGCGCAGCTTCTGACGTCATTTGGCTGAGTCCATTTTCTCTTTGTGATACACTGAAGAAAAATGTGAAACGCCAAGGAAGACAGGAACTATGATATTTTATATATTATATATATTATATCATATATATTATATATTCATATATATAGACAGGAACTATAATATTTTATATATATTTATATAATATTTGTCAGAATATAACTAATTGCGTGGAGCGGTGCGAGCGAAGGCAACGTCATTTTCCGACGACGGACCAGCTTCAACTGACAGCTATAGGACCCGCTAACCCCACTTTGAACAGCCAGGTGACGTTCACGGGCCCGCTGCGCCAACTCCCTCGAAATTCGGTCGGAAGTGGTTAGACCTTATATTCTTAGATCTTGATATTTGTTAATGATTAATTTTCTATTGCTATTTTGCGCCCATGGTCGAAACTAAACTATAAAAAAAAAAAAAAAAAAAAAAAAAAAAAAATGAGAATATCACAGCATTTCATTATTTTTTTTAAACAATTATGGGTACTGTAATAGTATACATGATATAATAAGTTCGCCTGTGTTAAGAAATTTAACAAACAGGTAAAACCACAGTATGGGGTTACCGTATCTAGAAGGAATTTTACATGTTTTAGCACGTACCGTGTATTTTATGTACCCATTGTTTACTGGTAGTATTTAGTAGGTAAATATTTTGATTTCTGAACCTAAAGAAAAGGTAAGAGTTCTTCCTAGCCTTTCTTGTCATGTCTGGATTTCAACCTAACAAGATTATTACTTGTGTATAGGTCGACCCCTAGGTTTTGGCCTAAAAAAAATTCCTTAAGATTTCGACCTATAGACGAGTATATACGGTGTATATATATATATATATATATATCACATATATATACTATATATATACATATATATATATATATATATATATATATATATAACGTAGAAACCACTGTTGGAGTAGAAAAGACTGGAAACGGGGAATCTATATATTTCGATTGCAAACTGCAATCCTCTTCAGTAGATACAAATAAGAGAGAGGGCGTACTGTTTAAGTAGCACCCTTAACAAAAGAAAGGGGAACATGGGAAGATATCTCTACCCTCTTCTCACTCCGTATGTGAGGTCAGGAGGCAAATGAGCTTTCACTAGGTTGGAGATGAAGAGTCCGGACATTATGTCCGGGGACCATTGCCCCTTTGAAATATTCATGTTGGGCTGAAATTCAATGATCGTAGATTCTACCATTTTTCTCCTGAACTCACATCTGGATTTATAAATAAGCTCAGCTCTGTCCCAATCTAAACAATGTTTAAATTGCTTAACATGTTGGAACACAGCTGAGCTATCTTGTGCATATTTAATGGAACGTTTATGTTCAATCATCCTGGTATTCAAATCCCTTCCAGTCTGTCCGATGTAAACTAAGTCACAACCTTTACACGGACAGACTGGAAGGGATTTGAATACCAGGATGATTGAACATAAACGTTCCATTAAATATGCACAAGATAGCTCAGCTGTGTTCCAACATGTTAAGCAATTTAAACATTGTTTAGATTGGGACAGAGCTGAGCTTATTTATAAATCCAGATGTGAGTTCAGGAGAAAAATGGTAGAATCTACGATCATTGAATTTCAGCCCAACATGAATATTTCAAAGGGGCAATGGTCCCCGGACATAATGTCCGGACTCTTCATCTCCAACCTAGTGAAAGCTCATTTGCCTCCTGACCTCACATACGGAGTGAGAAGAGGGTAGAGATATCTTCCCATGTTCCCCTTTCTTTTGTTAAGGGTGCTACTTAAACAGTACGCCCTCTCTCTTATTTGTATCTACTGAAGAGGATTGCAGTTTGCAATCGAAATATATAGATTCCCCGTTTCCAGTCTTTTCTACTCCAACAGTGGTTTCTACGTTATTGACAAATGTGTGATTACATTTTTCACCTGTAATATATATATATATATATATATATACATACATATATACATATATACATACATATATATATATATATATATATATATATATATATATATATATATAGATATATGGATCAAAAGGTCTCCTGTCGGCATGCTCCGCCTTTGTAATCCTTTGTGTTCTCTTATACAAAGTAGACACTTGGAAAAAAGAAACTAACGAAGCAGAGCGCTTTCGTATATTACATATTCAGTGCAACAAGTACATAGTAATAGAAATGCATAGATAATATATACATCAAAAAAGGAACAAGGACAGTTTGAATAAGGGTAGCGGACAATTACCCCCTGGAGGGCGGAAGGTCAATGATGGTGGGGCGACATCAGGTCACAGTCGCCAGGGTCAATGCTTCCACTAATAATTGTAGGGCGACATTAGGTCATAGTCGCTGGGTTACATTTTACCTGATATTATCTTACTAATTTCTTGACAAATAAAATGATCAAGTTTTATTTGTAGGTTGGTATTTTGATCACTGGTGGTATGAATCAAACTACACTCTATTAAGTTTCTTGCTACTATGTTGTTGGTATAATAGATTGCCTGGGCACTACCCCAATCAACTGGATGATTATTTAATTCGATATGCTTGAATACTCCACTAGAATTGTTGCCATCCCTAACATTTTTCTTGTGTTGTTCAATTCTAATGTTTAAGGGTTTGGCAGTTTGATCTATATAAAAATGATTACACGTTTTGCAAGGAATTTTATAAATGAATCCTTTTTTAATTTCAATACTTTTTAATAATTCTGTGATACTTAACATATTTTCTTGAAATGGTAAAATTAAAACATTATGATAATTAAAAGGTGATTTAGGCTGAGGAGTTAAAAATTATTTCCTTGCAAAATTGTAAGCAATATTAAGGAATTGCTTAGGGTATTTTAATTCTAGCCCAATGTTAAAAACATTTCTGATTTCGTCATCAATAAATTCAGGACTACAAATACGAAAAGCTCTTAGAAACCTTGAAGAAAAGACTGTACTTTTAATATTATTTGGATGAGAATAATAATAATGGATATATGAATTTACATTGGTTGGTTTACGATATACTTTAAATTTAAGGCTATTGTCATGACGTAAGATAGTGCAATCTAAGAAAGGTAAGGTACCCGTCTGGGGTATTGGCTGCTTGTTATTGTGGCAAAGTAGCATGCAGTCGATACTTTAGGGTCTATATGGAGCGCCCCTACGGACCAGAGTCACACATCATTTTGTCTATGATAGAAGAAAACTCTGTTCATAGAGAAATGATGACACTTTTATACTACGACTGTCCCTCCGTTATGCTGTCCCCCAACCCCTTGTTGCTGTCCTGTACCATTTCTCTGAGTATTCTCTTTCTGTGATGGGGGAATTCCCTGTGGTGGGGGAAAAGAATACTGCCACCAAGTTTCCCACTTGGATCGTAAGAGGCGAGAAGAAAGGGACGGGGAGTGGGACTAGGCATCCTTCTCCCTGTAGCCCCAAGGGGCATATATCCTAAAAACAAAAGTGAAGGCATAAGGGGTGCTGGAGGGCCTCGGACCAGCACCCTAAGGTTTGGGTCTTTTAATGTGCGTGGATGTGGTACAGATGAGAGTAAAAAGGAAGAGATAGGTAGTATGTTTGTGAGAAGAAAGATGGATGTGTTGGCTTTGAGTAAAACTAAGTTGAAAGGGAAGGGTGAGTGTAAGTTTGGGAGTGTAAGTGGGAGGTTATCAGGAGTGAAGAGAGGGCGAGGGAGGGAAGGGGTGGCTATTCTAGTAAGTGAGGAGATAGGTAAACAGGTAGTGGAGTGGAAGGAGGTTTCCTCAAGGATAATGTGGATGAAGGTGAAACTGGGAAAGGAGATGTGGGTCTTTGTAAGTGCATATGGGCCTGGCAGTGAGAAGAGCGTGGAAGAAAGGGAGGCCTTTTGGATAGATTTAAATGAGTGCATAGAGGGTTTAGGAAGAAATGTCAATGTAATAGTACTGGGAGACCTTAATGCTAGGGTGGGAAATGGTCCAATCGATGGAGTGGTTGGGAAGTGTGGAGTTCCAGGAAAGAATCGTATTGGAGAGTTGATGGTGGAAATGTGTCTAGAAAGAGAGTTGATGATAGCAAATACAGTGTTTCGGAAGAAAGTCAAGCATAAGTACACATGGGAGAGGGTGGTGGAGGGAAGGGTGGTAGATAGAGCGCTAATGGATTATGTAGTGGTAAATAGGATTATGATAGGAAGAGTTAAGGATGTACATGTGCTAAGGGGAGAGGGTGGGGGAATATCAGATCATTTTTTGGTGGAAGGTAAGCTGAGAGTGGAGGATAGATGGAGAAAGAGGAAAGGGACAAAAGGTAGGGAGGTTCTCAGAGTGAACTCCTTGAATGAAAAGGAAAAGGAGAAGGAGTACGAAAAGAAGCTGAAGGAGGAGTGGGAGGGAGTAAAGGATGGAGCAGAGATGGGTGTGGAGGAGGAATGGGGATGGTTCAAGGAGGGAGTCATAAAGTGTGCAAGGATGGTGTGTGGAACAAGAAGGACAGGGGGAAAAGAAGAAAGGGTAGTGAATGGTGGGATGAGGAAACAAAGAAGGTTGTAGAAGAGAAGAAGCGAGCATTCACAGATTGGTTACAAAAGAGGACGGGGGAGTCGTATGAGACGTACAAAGAAAAGAAAAGAGAAGTAAAGCAAAAGGTAAAGGAGGCAAAGAGGAGAGCAGATGTGAAATGGGGTAAGAGTATGACAGAAAATTTTGAAAGTAATAAAAAGATGTTTTGGGAAGAAATTAAGAGAGGAAGAGGAGGTGAATCAAGTAGGGAAGAAAAGGTAAAAGGTGCAGATGGAGAGATGATAATGGAAGAGAAGGCAGTAAGGGGAAGATGGGCAGAATATTTTAGGGAGTTGCTAAATGTGAAGGAGGATAGGGAAGGAAAGATAGCTGCAGTGGGAAATGCGAAGAAAATGAGAGTGATGAGTGAGGAGAATGGAGGAGAAATAAGGAAGGATGATGTGAAGGCAGTTGTTAAGATGATCAAAGCAGGTAAGGCACCTGGTCTGGATGGATGCCATGCAGAATGTCTGAAAAAGGGAGGTTCAGTGATGGTGGACTGGTTGGTGAGGTTATTTAATGTTTGCTGGGGAGAGGGTAGAGTACCGGAGGACTGGAGAAGTGCCTGTATAGTTCCTCTTTACAAGGGAAAAGGGGACAAGTGTGAATGTAGTAGTTTCAGAGGGATTAGCCTGTTAAGTGTAGTAGGGAAGGCTTATGGGAGGATCTTGATTGAGAGGATTAGGAGAGGAACAGAAGGAGTAATTGGTGAGGAACAGTGTGGATTTAGGACAGGTAGAGGTTGTGTAGATCAGATCTTTGACAGATATGTGAGAAAGCTATAGGAAAGGGGAAGGATGTTTTTTGGGCTTTTATGGATCTGGAAAAGGCTTATGATAGGGTAGACAGAAAGGCACTGTGGGAGGTTATGCAGATTTATGGGATAGGAGGAAAGCTTTTGGGAGCTGGCAAGAGTTTTTATGAGAGTACTGTAGTAGAGCTTGTGTCAGGATTAGAAATGGAGAGAGTGAGTGGTTTGAAGTAAAGGTGGGACTTTGTCAAGGATGCGTTATGTCGCCCTGGCTGTTCAACTTATACATGGATGGGGTGGTGCGAGAAGTGAATGCTAGGGTAGTGGGTCAGGGATTGGAGATGGTTAAAGAAAATGGAGAAAAGTGGGAGGTGAGCCAGCTGTTGTTTGCGGACGACACTGCGCTTGTGGCAGGGTCGGAGGAGGGATTGAGGAAGCTGGTGGCAGAGTTTGGGAGAGTATGTGATAGAAGAAAGCTAAAGATAAATGTGGGTAAAAGTAAGGTGATGAGATGTACAAGGGGTGGTAGTGGCAGTAGACTGGAAGTGAACATTAAGGGAGAGCGACTGGAGGAAGTGGATAGTTTTAGATACTTGGGTGCAAGTGTAGCAGGAAAAGGTGGAGTGAAGGTGGAGGTAGAATGTAGATTGAGAGAAGCGAGTAAATGCCTTGGTGGATTAAAGAGTGTAATGAGGAATAGACATTTAGGAATGGATGCGAAGAGGAGACTGTATGAAGGAGTAATTGTGCCAACAGCACTGTATGGGGCAGAAACGTGGAACATAAGAGAAGAAGAGAGAAGGAGTTTGAATGTGTTTGAGATGAGGTGTCTGAGAAGTATGGTGGGGGTTACTAGGCTGGATAGAGTGAGAAATGAGGAGGTGAGGAGGAGAACAGGGGTGAAAAAGGAGCTGGGAGGTAGGGTTGATGAAAGAATATTAGGATGGTTTGGACACATGGAAGAAAGACTAGTAAAAGAGGTGTGGAAGGCAGATGTGGAGGGAGTGAACATGAGGGGACGTCCTAGGATGAGGTGGATGGATGGGGTGAAGGGGGCTTTGGGGAAGAGGGGAATGTCTGTTGAGGAAGGAAGGGAGAGGACGGAAGACAGAGGTGAGTGGAGAATGGTTGTATATGGATGATGTGTGATTGCATGAGGAGGAATGTGTGGGGGTGTGGGGGGTGGGTGGGGGGTGTGAGTAAATTTTGACGCAGCCCGAAGGGATTTCTCCCCGTCCTCTCCTTATATGCAAAGGGGGACGGAGAGGGGGGGTCGCCGATTAAATGAAGCGGCCTTGCTGTGGATGTACTGTGTCTTGCGACACTGCTTCTGACCCAGGGCGGTGGGCGGGGTGCAGGGATGACCCGTCATCCGGGAGGTGCTCAGATGAGAGGAAGGGTGGGAGGGGTGTGGAGTGTATTTGGGGATGAAATGGGTGGGAGTGTTTTTATGCCTTTCCCTTTTTGGCTACCTCCCTTGGAAGGGGGAAAAAGCCTTGGTATATGTATGTATGTATGTATTAACTGCTTCTGTAGGATTTTTGTTAAGAAGTGTGTAAGTATTGTTATCATCTAATAAATCATTCATTTTTAGTAAGATAATATCAGGTAAAATGTAACCCAGCAACTATGACCTAATGTCGCCCTACAATTATTAGTGGAAGCATTGACCCTGGCGACTGTGACCTGATGTCGCCCCACCATCATTGACCTTCCACCCTCCAGGGGGTAATTGTCCGCTACCCTTATTCAAACTGTCCTTGTTCCTTTTTTTCATGTACAGTATATATTATCTATGCATTTCTATTACTATGTACTTGTTGCACTGAAGATATAATATACGAAAGCGCTCTGCTTCGTTAGTTTCTTTTTTCCAAGTGGTCTACTTTGCATATATATATATTATATATATATATATATATAAATATAAATATATATATATATATATATACATATATGTTTTAAATAACCCACTGTCGGAGAAACAAAGCAAAAGAAACAGACGAACTGTATATTTTGACCACTACTGTGGTCCTCTTCAGCAGGACCACAGTGGGTTATTTAAAACATTTTACTAAATGTGCTACTACATTTTCATCTTGTGAAATATACATATATATATATATATATATATATATATACATATATATATATACATATATATAGATATATATATATATATATACACACACATATATATATATACCTAATAATCACATCAGAACCTGAAATAGTGGAAAAGATAGAATACCAGGCACCAATAAGCAAAAGTGACCACATATTGATAGAACTAGAACTAAATGAGAAAAAATACATGAAAAGAAATGAACAATATAGAAAAGGAAGATTGATGTATGAAAAAGCAAATTTTTATAAAATAAGAAGTGTGTAAGTATTGTTATCATCTAATAAATCATTCATTTTTAGTAAGATGATATCAGGTAAAATGTAACCCAGCAACTATGACCTAATGTCGCCCTACAATTATTAGTGGAAGCATTGACCCTGGCGACTGTGACCTGATGTCGCCCCACCATCATTGACCTTCCGCCCTCCAGGGGGTAATTGTCCTCTACCCTTATTCAAACTGTCCTTGTTCCTTTTTTCATGTACAGTATATATTATCTATGCATTTCTATTACTATGTACAGACGCTCCTCAACTTACGTTTTAGTTGCGTTCCGAACGGCCGACCGTAAGTTGAAAATGAACGTAAGTTGTTACTGTACTATACATCCGTAAATTCTATTACCGTATCTTATAAAACACCCCTAAATAATTAATTATACACATAACATTGTAAAATACAGTAAACTTCCACTTATCCGAACTCCAAGGGGGATTAGAAATGTCCGATTAACCGAAATGTTCGGTTAATCCTATTTTGTATGTTTCATTCCCGTAGAGTTTTATTAGGTAATCTTCTGCAATATTCGTACCTGTAAACATAGCATACACATGGAAATGCTTATAATAGTTCATAAGCATATTCTATAGAGTATAAACAGCCGATTAGGTGTAAACATGGAGTGTGCTGCCACCGTGTGAGCACTTAGTGAAGCTTGCGGGTGGCGGAAGAGGCGGCGCACAGTAGTCGGAATCCATCATTTTGTGAGCAAAAATAGATATCCATATTCATTCACTCTGTATCATACACTAACACCCAAATAGTACATTTATCTATATCATGAAACATAATGTATAACCTACTTCTTTCCCATATTTTGAGAAAATGGCATTTAAACAACTAAAAATTGCGTCTTGCTGTGACACAGGTAACAAATCCCCGCTCATCTCCGTTTTCTTTGCTTGTCAACAGTGTAAACAGTGTAATGACTTTTTTCATGTAATAATAATAATAATGATAATGAATATGATAGAAGGTATCATTTACAATTTCTTTATCATACATTTTATCCTTTAAAATCATAATAAACAGTAACTATAACATCATTAGCACATAAAAAAAATATTATTGTAGCAATGACAGCTATTGTAGTGAAAAGTGGTGTGTTAAATTCCATAGGTTTTTGCTCAGCGTTTTAGCGATTCTGACTACCGTGCGGCGGGGTGTTTGAATGTTCGGTTGAGATCCAAATAGATTCGGTTGAAGCGATGGCTACCGTATTGAGAAAATATTCGGTTAATGCGAATTTTCGGTTAAAACGCGTTCGGATAAGCGCGAGTTTACTGTAACATTAATTTCAAATAAATTAGATTCAAGCAACATAAATTGAGATGGTGGAGGAGGAGGCAAGGCACGTTCAGTCTGTCGTTTGTATCGTGTAAACAATGGACGAAGCGTCATGCGTAAGTAGCGTTTGAACTACGGAGAGCGCGCTAAACTAAAAAATTCACTCAAAAAAAAAATTACCATTTATTTTACAGTCACTTCAAACGTAAAATCGAAAAAACGTAAAACGAATGAACGTAAGTAGAGGAGCGTCTGTACTTGTTGCACTGAAGATATAATATACGAAAGCGCTCTGCTTCGTTAGTTTCTTTTTTCCAAGTGGTCTACTTTGCATATATATATATATGTATATATATATATATATATATATATATATATATATATATGTTTTAAATAACCCACTGTCGGAGAAACAAAGCAAAAGAAACAGACGAACTGTATATTTTGACCATTACTGTGGTCCTCTTCAGCAGGACCACAGTGGGTTATTTAAAACATTTTACTAAATGTGCTACTACATTTTCATCTTGTGAAATAAACATATATATATATATATATATATATATATATACATATACATATATATATATATATATATATATATGTATGAAAAATGTAAGACAGATGAGTGGATGGGTGGTGAGATAAACACAGGGAACCGTTTAGGGATTTAATCTGACGTTTCGTCCTTACCAGGACTTCTTCAGAGTACATGCACATTCAATCATTCACCCCCTAAATACCCGCCGAATCTATCCGCGTTCCACCATGATCGACCTGACCTCTCGTCCTCCTACGCTCTGCCTCGCGAAGTACCAAGCGGCTCGCCGTCTTTGTTAATTTAATAAACCCATCGCGGTGGTTGTTGTTCGGATGGGAAGCGATGTAAGCTGCTTCAGTTATTTTCCTTCTTTTCTTATGAAGTCCTTTCTGCAGCACCTCTACTTTGTTCCAGTCTGGTAAGTGGCCGTGAGTATCTACATGAACCACTAGCGAGTTTGATACTCGATGTGCCTTGATGTCATTCCTGTGCTCAATTGTCCGTTTCTTAATACCTCGGCTGGTTTCCCCGTAGTAGCTCACAGGACAGTTTCCACACGGTATCTTGTAGACGACACTGTTTTCTTCCCCGTTGGCCACGACTTTATTCTGGTTCTTAACAATGTCTCCTATTCTCATTCCCGTGCTGATCGCAATCTTGATGCCGGCTCTAGTGAGCAACTGTCCTAACGCGCCTGAGTGGCTCGATTTTGGCACGGACAAATGGTAGCAGGGATTATTTGTCCGTGCCAAACTCGAGCCACTCAGGCGCGTTAGGACAGTTGCTCACTACAGCCGGCATCAAGATTGCGATCAGCACGGGAATGAGAATAGGAGACATTGTTAAGAACCAGAATAAAGTCGTGGCCAACGGGGAAGAAAACAGTGTCGTCTACAAGATACCGTGTGGAAACTGTCCTGTGAGCTACTACGGGGAAACCAGCCGAGGTATTAAGAAACGGACAATTGAGCACAGGAATGACATCAAGGCACATCGAGTATCAAACTCGCTAGTGGTTCATGTAGATACTCACGGCCACTTACCAGACTGGAACAAAGTAGAGGTGCTGCAGAAAGGACTTCATAAGAAAAGAAGGAAAATAACTGAAGCAGCTTACATCGCTTCCCATCCGAACAACAACCACCGCGATGGGTTTATTAAATTAACAAAGACGGCGAGCCGCTTGGTACTTCGCGAGGCAGAGCGTAGGAGGACGAGAGGTCAGGTCGATCATGGTGGAACGCGGATAGATTCGGCGGGTATTTAGGGGGTGAATGATTGAATGTGCATGTACTCTGAAGAAGTCCTGGTAAGGACGAAACGTCAGATTAAATCCCTAAACGGTTCCCTGTGTTTATCTCACCACCCATCCACTCATATATATATATACACACACATATATATATATACCTAATAATCACATCAGAACCTGAAATAGTGGAAAAGATAGAATACCAGGCACCAATAAGCAAAAGTGACCACATATTGATAGAACTAGAACTAAATGAGAAAAAATACATGAAAAGAAATGAACAATATAGAACAATATGTATGAAAAAGCAAATTTTGATAAAATAAGAGAATTCTTCCAAAATGAAAACTGGGAAAGAATACACAAAGAAGATACAACAGAAGAAAAGAAATGGAATATTTTGACAAAAATCTATAAAAAAAGGAGTAGAAAAGTATGTCCCAAGACAAAAACAAGAAAAAGAATATGTAAAATGCTGGTACAATAAAAGTTGTAGGGAGATAAAAGACAAAAGAGACAAAGCCTGGGCCAAATGGAAGAAAAACAAAGGACCAGAAAAATGGAAAATATATACTTGTTATAGAAATGAATATGTACAAGCGTGAAGAGAGGAAAAGAGAAAATATGAAAAAGATGTCATAGAAAAATGTAAAGATCAAGCAAAACTATTCTACAGATTTGTAAACAACAAACTGAAAAACAAACAAGATTTGGAGAAATTAAGACAAGGAGGAGTTGAATACATAGAGGAAATCGAAATGGCGGAAATTATGAACAAACATTTTAAATCTGTGTTTACAAGGGAGAATATACAACCTGAAGAGATTGAATGGAAAGAGAAAGTCCCCCCTATGAAAGAAATAGAAGTAACAAAGAATGAAATATTGAACCACTTGAGTAATCTTGATGTCAGAAAATCGCATGGACCAGATGAAATAGCAAACTGGATTCTGAAAGAATGCAGGAATGAACTGGCAGACATAATACATAGCATAATAAACAGTTCCTTGAAAGAAGGTAAAGTTCCAGAAGATTGGAAAAAAGCAAATATAGTACCTATATATAAAGGGGGAAATAAAGAAGACCCGAGCAACTATAGGCCAGTCTCTCTAACAAGTACAATAGCAAAAATTTGTGAA
>NC_134795.1:37936851-37951851 GCF_046742065.1 Oratosquilla oratoria | reverse complement strand
AATTGTAAAAACAAAATTAAAAGGTCCACTACCACCCAACAGTGTAGGACATGATGCATATAATTATTGGATTAGAAACAGAGAGACAAAGCAAGGGGGTGGAGTTATGTTCCTGACTAAGAAGGATATAAACGTGAGGTGTGTCACATATGGAAAGAATACAGTAGAGATGATTATGATCGAAGTGGAAGACAGAGATAAGAAGAGCAGAAAGTTTGTGATAAATTATGTGCCTCCAAAAACAGCCTCGTGGGAAGAGAGTGAACATAAAAGTATGTTAGAGGACACAAAGATAACATTAAATAAGATGGAGGAAGAATAGTTATGATGGGCGACTTTAATTGCAAAGAAATCTGCTGGGAAGAGATGACAGTAAAGGGTGGAGACGGCTCATGGGGAAACGCTCTACTTGAGATGATTACTGACAATACAATGACACATTGGATACAGGAGAACACTAGGTATAGAAATGAGGAAGAACCATGGAGACTAGACCTAATGATTACATCTGTGGACAAGATTGAATATAAAACACCAATAAGTAAGTGACCACATATTGATTGAACTGGAACTAAATGAAGAAAAACACATGAAAAGAAATGGACAATATAGAAAAGGAAGAATGATGTATGAAAAAACAAACTTTGATAAAATAAGATAATTCTTTCAACAAGAAAACTGGGAAGAAATATACAAAGAAGAAACAACAGTGGAAGAGAAATGGAATATTTTGAAAAAAAATTACAAAAAAGGAGTGGAAAAGTATGTCCCAAGACAAAAACAAGAAAAAGAATATGTAAAATGCTGGTACAACAAAAGTTGTAGGGAGTTAAAAGACAAAAGAGACAAAGCTTGGACCAGATGGAAAAAAGACAGAAGGCCTGAAAAATGGAAAATGTATACTTGTTATAGAAATGAATATGTACAAACGTGCAGAGAGGAAAAGAGAAAATATGAAAAAGATGTCATAGAAAAGTGTAAAGATTAACCAAAACTATTTTACAGATTTGTAAATATACATATACATACACACATATATATATGTGTACATATATATATATATATATATATATATATATATATATATATGTATATATGTATATGAATTTATATATATATACATATATATATATATATATATATATATATATATATATATATACATATATATATATATATATATATATACATATATACCCACACACGTCAGATAATTTCTATGACCGCTGCTCAGAGGATTCGAACCTACTGCTCTGGCGCCAAGAGGCTCCCAAGTCAGTGCCTTAACCACTTCAGTACAGAACTTAAATCTCGCGGGCAGCAGCCAATGCCAGCCGTATGACGTGTCGTAATAAAATTCGCATCATAAAATATAGTCACCGCTTATATCGATCGTTCTCTCTTTCACCCGCGAATTTTGAAAACCACAGAGAATGGGATTCAGGGCGCATTTGGGAGAATGTAAAAACACAGGGGCGACTACAATAAATATAATCAAGACGCCGATATGGCAGCGTCGCGAATCCACTTGCTCCTCATGACGCCTACGTGTGCGGCACCGTATGGAAGGGGTTAAACTACTCAGCTATCAATGGTTAAATCTATTTGAACTCAGAATGCTACTGGTTCCCGAGATCAGGTAAGGCCACTCACTGCGGCCCATATATACCTTTTTCACCAAATAGCCAACCACACACGTAGCAGGGGGTAAGGACCAGAACAAATCCCTTTCATGCCATCGTCATTGTAATCATATGAGTAATTCACTAGTGAACAGCGATATCAATCAGATCATTTTTATGACCATTGCACAGAGGATTCAAACCTACTGCTCTGGCGCCAAGAGGTTCCCAAGTCAGTGTCTTAAACTACTCAGCTATTAATGATAAAAACTATTTGAACTCAGAACGCTACTGGTTCCCGAGATTAGGTAAGGCCACTCACTGCGGCCCATATGTACCTTTTTCACCAAATAGCCAACCACACACATAGCAGGGGGTAAGGACCGGAACAAATCCCTTTTGCGCTATCGTCATTGTAACCATATGAGTAATTTGCTAATGAACAGCAACATCAATCAGATAACTTTTATGACCATTGAGCAGAGGATTTGAACCTACTGCTCTGACACCAAGAGGCTCCCAAGTCAGTGCCTTAAACCACTCAGCTATCGAAGGATAAAACTATTCAAACTCAGAACGCTACTGGTTCCCGAGATTAGGTAAGGCCACTCACTCATTTGATTATATATATATATATATATTTATATATATATATATATATATATATATATATATATATACATATGTATATATATATATATATATATACACACATATAATACATATATACACACATATATATATACATATATATATATATATATATATATATATATATGTATGTATATATATATATATATATGCATATATATACATACATTAATATATATATATATGTATATGTATATATATACACACACATGTCCAATCCTTGATACATTCCTTTTGAAAGTGGGCATAAAGATTGCAAGGACAACAGGTCATAAGATCAGCCAGATCATTCAACATAAAGACACTACCGTGACGAATGAAAATAGTCTGGGATTCATTGAAGCCATTGACACTGTCCAACTGCTGGAAAAAACTACTGAAAGACAAAGAATTTGTGGCTGACTTTGAAGGAATCGAGGCTGAAGACATATGCAGGATGCTACAAAATGGCGGCGAGACCGGATCAAGTGTTGATGATGTGTGTGAGTGGCTGTAGGAGCAAGATGAAGTTCAGGGACACCATGAAATGAACGACAACGAAATCATTGCCTCTGTAACTGGTGAAGGGGAGGACAGTAGCAGTGAAGAGGAGCCAGATGTGAATGTGAAGAAAGTTAGGCTTTCTCAACTCTGCTCATACGTCGATGCCTTACTTGATTATACGACTTACAGCACCATCCCTGAAACTGCCTCACATTATGGATCTCTGAGAATGTTGAGGGAATTGATCAAGGAGCAGCACCAGGCAGGTTGTCAAGGAAAAATAACAAGTTTTTTCACTCCTGCACCACCAGCTCAAGTCTGTGAACCTGGCCCATCACAAGATGCAAGTACCCCACCACCAGATTTGGAGGGATTTTCATCAGATGAAAACGAGTAAAGAACACTTATTTCAACCTCAAACCAATGTGTTATGTTCCACTATGTGTTAAGGTTAGTTGAAGGGTGAATTTGGGTTTATAACTTTGTATTTTGGACTAAAATAAAAAAAAAATCAATATCCGAATTTTTTCATTATCCGGACAGGTAGCTGCACCAATTAATCCGGAAAAATGAGGTTTGAGTGTATAATGAAACAGCAGATGAAAGAACAAACTGAAAGCACATTTATTAAAGTGATGAGGGAGAAGGAGAATATAATAAGAGACTTAGCAGATAAAAAGATATGTATAATTATATTAAGGATGGAAGAGAAGTACAATCTAAATAGGACTACAAAAATAAAGGAGGAAAAGGAAAAAGTAAATAATATGTTAGAAGTAGTTCAAGATGAACAAGAAATAGGGAAACAAATAGATGAAATGTATAGGCTCGGGATATACAATACAGATAAGACCAGACCAATTAAAGTTAAATTCAGGTCACAAACGACAGCAGAGAATATCTTAGCAAAAGCAGGGAAACTAGCAGACAGTGAACAATATAAAAAGATATGGATAAAAAGAGAAATGAATAAAGAGGAAAGAGAAGATGAGAAGACAAAAAGACTAGAAGCTAAAGAAAAAAACGAGAAAAGAACAGAGACAAAAAGAGAAATTCTATTGGAGAGTAGTGAATATGAAAGTGAGGAAATGGTTCATAGCAGAGGAAAACAGAAGGGAAATGGAAAACACAATGGAAGTAACAGAAAATTAAAAGTGTCTTGAACGAACTGAATGATTATCTGAAGGGAAAAAAATCGGACATAATGGGAATTCTAGAGACAAAATTGGAAGGTCCACTACCACCCAACAGTGTGGGACATGGTGTGTATAAATACTGGATTAGAAACAGAAAGGTAAAACAAGGGGCTGGAATTATGTTCCTGACTAAGGATATAAATGTGAGGAATGTCACATATGGAAGGAATGGAGTAGAGATGGTTATGATGGAAGTGGAGGACAGGGATTGGAAGAGCAGGAAGTTTGTGGTAAATTATGTGCCTCCTAAAATGGCATCGTGGGAAGAGAGAGAACACAAAAGTTTGTTAGAAGACACAAGGATAACACTAAATAAGATAATGGAAGATGGAGGAAGAATAGTTATAATGGGTGACTTTAATTGTAAAGAAATCTGCTGGGAAGAGATGACAGTAAAGGGTGAAGATGACCTATGGGGAAATATACTACTTGGTATGATTATAGAACATACAATGATGCAATGGATACAAGAGAATACTAGGTATAAAAATGAGGAAGAACCAATGAGACTGGACCTAATAATCACATCAGAACCTGAAATAGTGGACAAGATTGAATATATGACACCAATAAGTAAAAGTGACCACATATTGGTCAAACTGGAACCAAAGGAGGAAAAATACATGAAAAAATGAACAATATAGAAAGGGAAGATTGATGTATGGAATTTTTTTTTTTTTTTTATATAAATTAAGAGAATTCTTTCAAAAAGCAGACTGGGAAAGAATACACAAGGAGGAAACAACAGTAGAAGAGAAATGGAAAATATTGACAAAAATTTATAAAGAAGGAGTGGAAAAGTATGCCTCAAGACAAAAGCAAGAAAAAGAATATGTAAAGTGCTGGTACAACAAAAGATGTAGGGAGTTAAAAGACAAAAGAGATAAAGCTTGGTTAAAATGGAAAAAAGACAAGACCTGAAAAATGGAAAATATATCACTAGTTATAGAAATCAATATGTATAAGTGTGCAGAGAAGAAAAGAGAAAATATGAAAAAGATGTCATAGAAAAATGTAAAGATCAATCAAAACTATTTTACAGATATGTAAACAACAAACTGAAAAACAAACAAGAATAAGAGAAACTATGGCAAGGAGGTGTTGAATACAAAGAGGAAATAGAAATGGTAGATATTATGAACAAGCATTTTAAATCAGTGTATACGAGGGACAACATGCAACCTAGAGATATAGAATGGGAGGAGAAAGTCCCCCTATGAAAAAGATAGAAGTATCAAGGAATGAAATAATGAAACACTTGAGTAATCTTGATGTCAGAAAATCGCAAACTGGATTTTGAGAGAATGCAGGAATGAACTAACAGACAAAATACATAGCCTAATAGACAGTTCATTGAAAGAAGGAAAAGTTCCAAAATATTGGAAAAGAGCAAATATAGTACCAATATATAAAAGGGGAAACAAAGAAGGCCCTACTAACTATAGACCAGTCTCTCTAACAAGTACAATAGCAAAAATTTGTGAAAGAATTATCGAAAGTAGAAGGGTAAGGCATTTGGAAAAAAAACAACGTACTAAATCCAAGGCAATTTGGATTCAGACAAGGACGATCATGCGTCATAAACTTAATGTGCTTCTATTCAAAGCTAATAGATGTAATACAAGTAGGAAATGGATGAGCCGATTGTGCATTTCTAGACCTGAAAAAAGCTTTTGATAAGGTGCCACATAAGAAGTTGCTAGAGAAATTAGAAACTGCAGGAGGAATACAGGACAAACTGCTGAAGTGGATGGAAGACTTCTTGCATGAAAGAAAAATGAGAGTAGTGATAAGAGACAAACACTCTAATTGGGATGAAGTGATAAGTGGTGTTCCACAAGGAACAGTTCTGACCCTAATAATGTTTGCTATATATATTAATGATATGGAAAAGGAATTGAAAGTTATATGAGCTTTGTGTATGATGAAATTTTTTTGAAAAAAGTGAACACTGAAGAAGATTGTGAGTCACTACAGAGTGATCTCAATAAAGTCTGGGAATGGATTAGGAAGTGGGAGATGGAATTCAATATTAAAAAGTGTAGTATAGTGGAATTTGGAAGAAGCAAAAAAAGAATAGTGGGATCATATAAATTGGGAGAAGAAATGAAAAAAAGTAGAAAATGAGAAAGACCTAGGAGTCATTATTATGAATATGTCCCCTGAGAAACATATAAACAAGATTTTTGGAGAAGCTTATAATTTAATAAGAACAATCAAAGTGGCATTTACATACCTGGACGAACAAATGGTGAAGAAAATACAGGTCACTTTGATAAGACCAAGATTAGAGTATGCAGCAACGATGTGGTCACCAAGTACAAAAAATGTATAACAAAACTTGAAAGAATACAAAGAGCAATTACAAAATTGCCACCAACACTCTCAGAACTATCATATGAAGAGAGACTAGCAAAACTTGAGCTACAGACATTAGAGCAGAGAAGAGAGAGAGGAGACTTGATAACTATTCATTGAATCATGAAAGGCATAGAAACTATTGAGAGAGAGGATCTAATAAAATGGGATAGTAGAAATACAAGATGACATGGAAAGAGAATCAAGAAAGACAGAGAAGAGATCTGAAAAAGAACCGCTTTCCCCACAGAGTAATAGGCATTTGGAACAAGTTAGATGAGAAAGTGGTGTGTGCAAAAACAATACATGAATTTAAAAAGTCTAGATATAATGAGATATGATGACGGGACGCCACGAGCATAGCTCCCCTTCCCATAAAATACAACTAGGTACATACACATCAGTCGAAGTGACAGCGTAGTTTGGAACTACAGGAAAAATTCAAGTTTCGTCGATCTCAACAATGAGGGAGTACCTTTGCTGTATTAATAAGAAAGGGGAAAACTCGTGGTGTAGTGGGAAGGTGAAGAAAAAAGAGAAAGGGAGGGATTACTGAGGAAAATGGAAGGAAATGTGGAAGGGAACGAATGGGCCCTAGACATTAGAAGGGGTGTAAACAAAAGGTGTGCAGAACACACAGACGAGGTAGAACAGGGGAGCAGAGGTGTCAAAAGCAGAAATATAGATAATAGCAACTCAATGGAAAGAGAAGATAACTGCTTTTATGGATTTAATGAGGGAGGAGATGACAACCTCCCCTGACTAGTAAATCTAGAGGAGAAACTAAAAAAAATGAAAGAAGCATGGGAGATTAGGTTTAACCAATTAACACTAGTTACCCAAAGAGTTCATAAACTGGAAGAACTAAAGAAGGAGAACCAAAACCTAACTAAAGATATAGAAGAATTAAAAAGACAATTAAAAGAAGTACAGTAAAAGATGAGAATGAGGAATTAAAGAATAATAATAAAGAGAATAAAGAGTCCATAGCAAAAGAAGCATAGGGTTGGAGAAAAGTCCAAGAGAACAACAATATTGTATTTAGAGATATAGTGACACAACAGATGCAAGAAAAAATTAAGGACACAGTTATTAAAGTGATGAGAGAGAAGGAGAATATAGTAAGAGACTTAGCGGACAAAAAGAAATGTATAATTATATTAGGAATGGAAGAGAAGCATAATCCAAATAGGACCACAAGAGTAAAAGAGAAGGAAAAGGTACCGGTAAACAAGATATTAGAAGTAGTTCAAGAGGATGGACAAGAAACAGGGAAAGAAATTGGAGAAATATATAGATAATACAGATAAAACCAAACCAATTAAAGTTAAATTCAGGTCACAAATGACAGCAGAGAATATCTTAGCAAAAACAGGGAAACTAGCAGACAGTGAGCAATATAAACAGGTATGGATAAAAAGAGAAATGAATAAAGAGGAAAGACAGGATGAGAAAACAAAAAGACTCGAAGCTAAGGAAAAAACGAGAAAAGAACAGAGTCAAAGAGAAATTCTATTGGAGAGTAGTGGATATGAGTGAGGAAATGGTTCATAGCAGAGAAAAATGGAAAGGAAACAGAAAACATGATGGAAGTAGCAGAAAATTAAAAGTGTTTTACACAAATATAGATGGCTTAAAAACAGGCTTGAACGAACTGAATGATTACCTAAAGGAAAAAGAACTGGACATAATGAGAATTGTAGAGTGTAGGAAATGGTGCATGTAACTATTGGATTAGAAACAGAGAGGTAAAACAAGGGGGTGGAGCTATGTTCCTGACTAGGATATAAATGTGAGGAATGTCACATATGGAAAGAATAGAGTAGAGATGATTATGATGGAAGTGGAGGACAGGGATGGGAACCCGAAATAGTGGACAAGATTGAATATAAGACAGCAATAAGTAACCACATATTGGTTGAACTGGAACTAAATGAGGAAAAACACATGGAAAAAATGAACAATATAGAAAGGGAAGATTGATGTATGGATTTTTTTTTTTTTTTTTTAATATAAAATAAGAGAATTCTTTCAAAGAGCAGACTGGGAAAGGATAAACAAAGAGGAAACAACAGTAGAAGAGAAATGGAATATTTTGACAAAAATTTATAAAGGAGTGGAAAAGTATGTTTCAAGACAAAAACAAGAAAAAGGATATTACAAAGAATTACAAAGGTGGAGCATGCCAACATGAGACCTTTTGGTCCATATCTAGGTTGGATGCAAAAAAAATCCTAATAATGATAAACAAATAAATGAATAAATAGAAACAACAATAATGTAAATAATAAATAAAATAAATAAATGCATAGGTATAATTATATAATAAACAGGTAAATAGTAAATAATAATAAATTGACATAACCAATAATAAATGAGAATCAAACAAACAATAATAAGCAAACGGACAAATGATAACAAAACAAATAAACAAATAATATAAAATAAATGATAGTCATTACAGCATCTTGCTTAGGTGTTTATCTAAATGATTCTTAAAGCTTCGAACTGAACTACATTGCACTGCCTCTGCAGGAAGTTTATCCCATTCATTAACTACACAGTTGGGGAAGTTGTTTCTACTCACTTCCAAATTAAATCTATTTCCGGACAGTTTGAGACCATTGTTTCTTGTTGGATTCTCATTCAGTATAAAAATTTTGTCACTTTTTATATTGTTAATTCCCGTTAAAATCTTAAAGACCTCCATCAAGTCACATCTGAGTCTAAACTTTTTAAAGGAAAACAGATTCATATATATATGTTTTAGATGATTTTCGTATGATTTATTTTTGATATTTGGAATCAGCTTTGTAGCTTGCCATTGTACTTTTTCCAATCTGTCAATGTCTCTAATGAGATTTGGTGACCATACGAAAACAGCATATTCCAAATGTGGACGAACTAACGATTTATATAACTTATTAATGAGTGACGGACTTTTGAAGTCAAAAGATCATGCAATCAGTCCTAGAATCTTGTTTGCTTTCTCAGAGGCTGAAATACACTGCTTGGATGATTTGAGATCGTTACTGATAATTACCCCGAGATCCTTTTCACTATCCAATTTTGTTAACGAATTTCCAAATAACTTGTAATCGTACTTACTGTTATTTTTACCTGTGTGCATTACCTTGCATTTACTTGTGTTAAATTTTATTAGCCACTTTTCAGACCATTGCTGTAATTTATCTAAATCTTCTTGAATATCTAATTGATTTAAGTGATTATTTGCCATTCTGCACAATTTTGTATCATCAGCAAATATGGAAACAGTAGATTTTAGTCCATGGTCTATATCATTTATATATACTATGAATAGAAGTGGCCCGAGAATGGAACCTTGAGGAGCTCTACTTGTAACATTTTTCCATCCAGAAGTTTTTCCATTTAAAACAACTCTGTTTTCAATCATTCAACCAATTACTAGTCCAACTTAATAGGCTACCACTTATTCCGTGTGAGGCTAATTTAGTAAGTAGTCTTTCGTGGAGGACGGTATCAAAAGCTTTTGCAAAGTCGAGATATATTACCTAAATCTATATTGTTTCTTTTGTCATAATTTGAGATAATTGTGTTGTAGAATTCAAGTAAGTTAGTCACGCAAGAACATTTCTGTCTGAAACCATGCTGGCTATCATTTATCAAACAGTTACTTTGTAAATGATGTTCGATAGCATCTCTGATGATAGTTTCCATCATTTTTTCTATGATTGAAGTCAAACTTATAGGCCTGTAGTTATTTGGATTCTTTTTGTCACCTTCTTTGAATATGAGAGTAACCTTGGTACAACAAAAGATGTAGGGAGTTAAAAGACAAAAGAGATAAACCTTGGATAAAATGGAAAAAAGACAAAAGACGTGAAAAATGGAAAATATATACTACTTATAGAAATCAATATGTACAAGTGTGCAGACAAGAGAAGAGAAAATACGAAAAAGATGTCATAGAAAAATGTAAAGATCAATCAAAACTATTTTATAGATTTATAAACAACAAACTGAAAAACAAACAAGAATTGGAGGAACTACGACAAGGAGGAGTTGAACACACAGAGGAAATAGAAATGGCAGAAATTATGAACAAGCATTTTAAATTGGTGTTTACGAAGGAGAACATACAACTTAAGAGATATCGAGTGGGAGGAGAAAGTCCCCCCTATGAAAGAGATAGAAGTAACAAGGAAAGAAATAATGAATCACTTGAGTAATCTCGATGTCAGAAAATCGCATGGATCAGATGAAATGGCAAACTGGATTTTGAGAAAATGCATGAATGAATTAACACACAAAATACAGTCTAATAAACAGTTCATTGAAAGAAGGAAAAGTACTAAATCCAAGGCAATTTGGATTTAGACAAGGACGATTATGGGTCACAAACTTAATATGTTTCTATTCAAGGCTAATAGATGTAATACAAGAAAGAGATGGATGGGCTGATTGTGCATTTCTAGACCTGAAAAAAGCTTTTGATAAGGTGCTACATAAGAAATTACTAAAAAAATTAGAAACTGCAGGAGGAATATAGGGAAACTGCTGAAGTGGATTGAAGACTTCCTGCATGAAAGAGAAATGAATGGTGATAAGAGACAAACACTCTAATTGGGATGAAGTGATTAGTGGAGTTCCACAAGGAACAGTTCCGGCCCCAATAATGTTTGCTATGTCTATTAATGATATGGATAAAGGAATTGAAAGTTATATGAGCTTCTTTGCAGACGATACAAAATTGTTGAAAAAAGTGAACACTGTAGAAGATTGTGAGTCACTGCAGAGTGATCTCAATAAAGTATGGGAATGGAGTAGGAAGTGGGAGATGGAATTCAATATTAAGAAGTGTAGTATAATGGAATTTGGAAGAAGCAAAAAAAGAATAGTGGGATCATATAAATTGGGGGAGAAGAAATAAAAAAAGCAGAAAATGAGAAGGACCTGGGAGTCATTATTATGAACAATATGTCCCGAGAAACATAGACAAAATTTTTGGAGAAACTTATAATTTAACCCCTTCAATATGAGCCAAAATCTCGCAGGGAGCATTAGCTGCCAGACGTGCGATGTTGCGTCATAATACTCGCATTATAAAAAATAAAGTCACCGCTGTATTAATTGTTTTCTCTTTCACCCGTGAATTTTGATAACCATAGAAAATATGATGAAGCCAGTTTACAGAGTATGGGGGTCACACAGGTACAACTACAATAAATATAATCAAGACACCAACGTCGACATCCTCGCATACCCACTTGCTCCTCATGACGCCTACATAGGCGTCACCGTATGGAAGGGGTTATCGTATTTTCCGGCGTATAGTGCGCGACTTTTTTCCGCTGGAAGGGACTAAAAATGGGGGGTGCGCGTTATCCGGTGGTGCGCATTATCTACGGCCTATGATAAAAACTCTGCGGCTGTGTGTGTAATTTTTTTCACAACGTGACGATGTTGGCCGTCACAAAGTCGGGACGGCACACTTCTCCGTGACGTTCCATGAGAACAAGAAGAACAGCCATGGTGACATGAAAGAATACGCCAGCATGGGCTATATAAATATTTGGTATAGGTAGGTATCTATCGAATCTTATTTTTCATGTTTAAATAGGCCTAAACACCATGAAACATGATCAATATTCATGATATTTGCCCATGTTCACAGCATCCTAGTTTGAATTTTTATGTTGGCTTTGTTGCTTCACTTTAGGTGTGGTACAAATTCTGTTGCGGCCGTTCATAAACTCGTGTCAAACACCTGACTACAACACCCTCTTTCGGGAGTTATATTAACTAAACGTCACCTCGATGAGAGACTGTCCTATTTCACCACTGTCATTGCAGGTTCAAAGCTAAAACGAAACAGTCCGTAGTTTGTTTCAGTTTTAAATAAAAAATGGTAAAGACGAATTATTTCCTCAAGATATAAAATGAACATTTTCTGTAAAAATCCCGAAATTTTTCTGTATATTTTACTTTCAATAAACTTTTTTTATATCATATTTCCTACAAACTATTTAAGCTACAAAGTAATAAGGGACCAACGCACAACATGAGTCATATACCGGTACATGTAGTTCCGACTTTTTTAGTTGTGTCATGATTGATGCCTAAACTGACACTTAATTTAGTGACAAATCAACAGATTTCCCAGCGGTGGCTCTAGCCAATGAAAAATACTTCTCCATGTAACCTCGTTCACATGATACTAAGTAATTAATTGCCGTTATTTCATTGGTTTATTTTTACTAACATTAATTATCGTAGTCTATGCAAATATTTGGGATCCGTAAAACAGCACTGGTACCAACATCATGAACGTTGGCCGTTTTAACTCACCCGGTATATGCTAGATCAGGGCCGAGATTGACAGTTCTATTGCCAATCTAGCCTACACTAAACAAAACGTCACTTCAGTAAAGACACTTATGAACCGAAACATAGTTTGTTGCTGCATGGCGATAAAAACTTGTACACGGTGATAAAAACTTGTAAGATGAATTATTCCCTCAGGATAGTAAATTACAATTTTTCTGTAAAAATCCGAAATTTTTCATGTACATTTGTATTCAATAAACTTTTCAAGGCTCAAATTTCCCACAAAACAATGGACCAACGCAAGCAAGAGTCGCATACATGCAGTTCACGAGCTTTAGCCACCAGTGACTTTTCCTGGCATGCACGTTATAAGTCGGTGCGCGCTATCTATGTACTGAGATAACGAAGTGCATGGGTGCACATTATAACCCGATACACATTTTAAGCCGGAAAATACGGTAATAAGAACAATCAAAATGGCATTTACATACCTGAACGAAGAAATGGTGAAGAAAATACTAGTCACTTTGATAAGACCAAGATTGGAGTATGCAGTGATGACGTGGTCACCAAGTACAAAAAAATGTATAACAAAACTTTAAAAAATACAAAGAGCAATTACAAAATTGGCACCAACACTCTCAGAACATTCACATGAGGAAAGACTAGCAAAACTTGAGCTACAGACATTAGAGCAAAGAAGAGAGAGAAGACTTGATAACTATTTATAGAATCATGAAAGGCATAGAAACCATTGATAGAGAAGATCTAATAAAATGGGATAGTAGAGATACAAGAGGACACGGAAAGAAAATCAAGAAAGAGTTATAGAAGAGACCTGAAAAAGAACAGCTTTCCCCACACAGTAATAGATGTTTGGAACAAGTTAGATGAAAATGTGGTGTGTGGAATAATTATACACAAATTTAAAAACAGTCTAGATAAAACAAGATATGAAGACGGGACACCACAAGCATAGCTCCCCTTCCCATAAAATACAAACAGGTAAATACAGATCTCTCCAGGAAGTAACTTTGGACTGTTGTCTGTTCTATATTAATATAAACTGTTTCCATATCACCAGCTGATAGTAGTAGGAGGGGAGCAGTTGCCTGTTGTCAGTTCTTCACATGTGAAAAGGTGTAAGAAATATAGTTGAAGTTGATAGAGAGATCTTGGCACCAATCAAAAGCCTAAAGAATGAGTGTGAGCTTCTCAAGGCTGCATCTCCTGATAGCAGTGAGACCAACACAAGCAAGTACCTATCATTGATCTCACTAGATATATGTAAAGAAAATGAGACAGCACCACAGTCATAGTTCTACTTCTATTGCTCTGACTTGCTAAGTATGATAACCCCACCAACAAGTGGCTGATGAAAATCAGGTTAGCATATCCAACCACTGTATCTCTTTTTCATGCACTGCTAAGTAATGAAATTCCTTAACACAAATTAGTGTTTCTTGACTGTTAAAATCTAAATTGTTTTAAAAATCAAGATATTAACTACCTACCCTTGTAGTTAAAATATTCAGATATGCAAATACTGTGTATCTTTACATTTTCCTTTATTTCATCTCTCAAACCATTATGTAAGCAAGTTCCCTACAACAGTGTTCACATAAAGAAAATTACAAAAAGGAGGAGGTAATCTAGTACTTGAAGAACAAATGCTACTTTCATATATACACTATGTACTTCAAAAGTTTAACAAACCTTGGAAGAAAAGTCCACTTGTATGTTTGACAGCAGCATAAGAAATGGCAAGCCACACAGCAGTATCTGCTCCTTCCTTTGCACTGCGTAGTTTATCTTTCATCTGCAAAAATATTAGTTTACCATTTTTAGTTTTCTGGTCAGACTACTCATGATCCAAGTTTGAAGAGAACTCTATACCTTTGTAACACAAGCCCTACTTCTAACTATTCCCAAATAGGCTTCTACATCTTAATTTTCTGAAAGATGAACATACTTTTGCATAGTGCGGAGGAGCTTCAGTACAAAACAACAACTGGCATGATCCTATCTATTCAAATTAGTTTTATTACTACTGTCACATGATATGACTGTGCTAACTATATTCTCATGCATGAACACAATATTTTTTCATTAAAAAAAAAAAAAAAAAAAATCAACATCCAACATAGAAATGTGTGATAAAAATATTAGTAAAAATAAAAATTCTTCATACCGTTTTATAAAAAATAGGTAGTGACTTATGAAGAGCAAGGGTGTCTGCCCAACCTGGATGCATACATGAAAAACGCACCTTGTCGAACATTTGTGCATAACAAAATGTCATCACAACCTATAAAAAAAATATACTATATTAATATATGACTGGATATCTAAGGACACTATCAGTATGCAAACACATCAAT
>NC_134795.1:37809351-37931851 GCF_046742065.1 Oratosquilla oratoria | reverse complement strand
CCCCAGATGAGTGAGTTTACAACATCACAAAAAGAAATATCAGAACATCTATCAAAACTGGACGTCAGAAAATCACATGGCCCGGATGGTATTGCAAATTGGATTCTAAAGGAATGCAAAGAAGAACTAACGGACAAAATACACATCATAATAAATAGCTCACTCAAAGAAGGAAAGATACCTAATGACTGGAAAAATGCTAACATTGTACCAATATATAAAGGAGGAAACAAGGAGGAAACCACCAACTATAGACCAGTATCACTAACAAGCACTATAGCCAAAATTTGTGAGAAAATCATCAAGAATAGATGGGTAAAACATCTGGAAGACAACAACATATTAAACCCAAGACAATTCGGGTTCAGGCAAGGAAGATCATGCACCACAAACTTAATATGCTTCTACTCAAGGCTAATAGACATAGTGCAAGAAAGAAATGGATGGGCTGATTGTGCATTCCTAGACTTGCAAAAAGCCTTTGACAAAGTACCACACAGAAAATTACTAAAAAAAAATGGAATACAAGGGAACCTACTAAAATGGATGGAGGACTTCCTGACTGGTAGGAAGATGAGAGTAGTGCTCAGAGAAAAATATTCAGATTGGAAAGAGGTTGACGAGATAAACACCATATGAGGACGGAGTCTTTATTTGTACGACGTTTCGCTTATTACAGCTTTTTCAAGTACAAGTTGAGATACAAATGCTTGAGATTAAATAAGGGGAAAGGAGGGAACGGGGAGAGAAAAGGGGGGGAAGGAAGAGGAGGAGGAGGAGAAGGGGGGGGGAATGGACACTGGGAAAGGATGAGAATGCTGGCCCAAACGTCCGTGGGCGAAATGTCCATAAAGGGGTGGTTTAGATATTTAATATTTTGCTGGCCATGGGTATTAGGGGAATAATGTGAGGCGAGATGTTAAACATGCCCCTGTTTTGCTCAATAGTGTTCGTTCCTTGAATGATTGCTGCTTCTAAACACTTCCTGCGGATTTTGTCTGGTTCCCGTGTCAGCAGCTCTGCATTCTTCCAGTCCATAAGATGGTTTTCCTTGTTTCTATGTGTCACACATGCATTGGTGGTGACATCATGTCTGACGTTGTAACGGTGTTCGTGTATTCGTGTATTCAGGTCGCGTGACGTTTCTCCGATGTAAACTTTATCACATCCTGAACATGGAATACGATAAACACCGGCTTTGGTGCCCGGTGTCTGGTTGTTGTGTATTTCCGTCTTCGTGATGTCTTTTATCGTTCTGCTTGTCTGGCACACTATTTCCAAGTTGGTGGTTCTAAAGACGTGTCAGGTTGGTGGCAACGTTGCCGGTTGGCAACACAAGACGTCTTGTTGTGCTGTCCTGCTGCCTACGGCTTTCCCGAATCTTAGCGGCCTGCTGTCTGCAATTATCTAAAAGAAATTCTGGAAATTTTAGGTAAAAAGCTCCTTCACTTATTGCCAAATCTCCCACGCACAGCTACGATGTATGGTCTGCCCAAAACACACAAAAATGATATTCCAATGAGACCTATAACATCAGGGATAGGGAGTGCTCCCCACAGATTAGTAGGTACGTTGGCCAGATATCTGTCCCCCCTCCTGGGAACCATCAGTGGAGCTCATCTCAGACACTCAGGGGACCTACTAGACAGAATCCGAGATATCTCCGCCAGAAACAAGAAGTTGGCCAGCCTGGACGTGAAAAGTCTCTTCACATGTGTCCCCTCGGATAAGGTAATACAGCTTAAGGATAGAATCGAGAAGGAGAAAATCGACTTCCCCCTGCCCCCCAACCATTTTGTCGATTTGATAAAACTTTGTGTTGAATTTAATTATTTCAAATTCCAGGACAGTTTCTTCCACCAGAAATTTGGCATGGCCATGGGCTCTCCGTTAAGTGCAGTCCTGGCCAATTTATTTATGGAATTTCTAGAAACAGGACCCTTTGCCAACATCGTTCCCGAGCATGTGACCTGGCTGCGATATGTGGACGATATCTTACTCGTAACACCCAGGCGTTTCAATCTTCAGCGCTTGCAGACGGCCTTAAACGAAGTGGAGCCCACCATTCAGTTTTCCCTAGAGGAAGAAATCCACGATTCTCTTCCTTTCCTGGACACACACATCTTTAAGTACGGTAACCAACTTGAATTCAAAGTGTATAGAAAGCCCACCAACAAAAATGATTTAATTCATTTCTACTCCCACCATGATATAAGGACCAAGAGAGGAGTAGTAATAGGCTTTTTCCTTAGGGCATTTAGGATATGTAGTGCAAAATACATTTCTACTCTGATAAGACCAAGATTGGAATATGCAGCAATGATGTGGTCACCAAGTATAAAAAAATGTATAAAAAAAACTTGAAAGAATACAAAGAGCAATTACAAAATTGGCACCAACACTCTCAAAACTATCATATGAAGAGAGACAAGCAAAACTTGAGCTACAGACACTAGAGCAAAGAAGAGAGAGAGGAGATTTGATAGCTATTTAAAGAATCATGAAAGGCATAGAAATTATTGATAGAGAGGATCTAATAAAATGGGATGATAGAAATACAAGAGGACACAGAAAGAAAATCAAGAAAGACAGCTATAGAAGAGATCTGAAAAACAGCTTTCCTCATAGAGTAATAGACAGTTGGAACAAGTTAGATGAGAAAGTAGTGTGTGCAAAAACAATACATGAATTTAAAAATAGTTCAGATAAAATGAGATATGAAGACGGGACACCGTGAGCATAGCTCCCCTTCCCGTAATGTACAACTAGGTAAATACAACTGGGTAGGTAAATACACACTTTCGTCGGATGCACAGCGAAGATTGGAGTTCCGAAGAAAAATCAAATTTTACGTGGATCTCAACATCAAGGAAGTACCTTATTGTATTTACAGGGAAGGGGAAAGCTCATGGTGTAGTGGGAAGGTGAGAAAAAGGAGAAGGGGAGGGATTACTGAGGGAAATGGAAGGAAATGAGGAAGGGGAGGACTTGGTCCAGGAGGCCAGGCGTCTTGTAAACAAGCGGAGGACTGAGGATTTTGGAGAAGGGATTAACAAAAATGTAAAGATTAGAAATATAGATAAGAGCAGCACAATGGAAGGTGATGATAATAATTTCCAGGGATTTAATGAGGGGGGGAGGATACCAACCTCCCCCGATTAGCAAGACTAGAGGAAAAACTTGAAAAAAATTACCGAACATTGGGAGAGTAGGTTCGATAACATAGCAAAGATTGAGCAGAGAGTTGAAAAATTGGAAGAACTAGAGAAGGTGAAAAAAAAAAAAACTTAACTAAAGAAATAGAAGAATTAAAAAGACAGTTAAAAGAAGTAAAAGAGGAGAATGAGGAATTAAAAAGGAAAAATAAAGACAATAAAGAGGCCATAGCAAAAGAAGCACAGGGTTGGAAAAAAATCCAAGAAAACAGTAAGGTTGCATTTACTGACATAATAAAACAGCAAATGAAAGAACAAACTGAAGACTCAGTTATTAAAGTGATGAGACAAAAGGAGTATATAGTAAGAGACTTAGCAGATAAAAAGAAATGTATAACTATATTAGGAATGGAAGAGATGTATAGCCTAAATAGAACCACAAGAATCAAAGAGGAAAAAGAAAAAGTAGGCAGTTTACTAGAATTAGTTCAGGAAGATGAACCTGAAATCATGAAACAAATTGAAGAGATGTATAGACTCGGGAAGTATAGTACAGATAAGACCAAACCAATTAAGATTAAATTCAGGTCACAAACGACAGCAGAGAATATCTTAGCAAAAATAGGGAAACTAGCAGCAAGTGAACAATATAAAAAGGTATGGATAAAAAGAGAAATGAATAAAGAGGAAAGAGAGGAGGAAAAAATGAAAAGACAAGAAGCTAAGGAAAAAAACGACAAGAGAACAGAGTCAGAAAAAGATAAATTCTATTGGAGAGTAGTGAATATGAAAGCAAGGAAATGGGACATACTAGAGAAAAACAAAAGGGAAACAGAAAATACAATGGGAGAAGCAAAAAATTAAAAGTGTCTTACACAAATATAGATAGCTTAATAACAGGATTGAATGAGCTGAATGATTATCTGAAGGAAAAAGAACCAGACATAATGGGAATTGTAAAAACAAAATTAAAAGGTCCACTACCACCCAACAGTGTAGGACATGATGCATATAATTATTGGATTAGAAACAGAGAGACAAAACAAGGGGGTGGAGTTATGTTCCTGACTAAGAAGGATATAAATGTGAGGTGTGTCATATATGGAAGGAATACAGTAGAGATGATTATGATTGAAGTGGAAAACAGAGATAAGAAGAGCAGAAAGTTTGTAATAAACTATGTGCCTCCAAAAACAGCCTTGTGGGAAGAGAGTGAACATAAAAGTATGTTAGAAGACACAAGGATATCATTAAATAAGATAATGGAAGATGGAGGAAGAATAGTTATAATGGGTGACTTTAACTGCAAAGAAGTCTGCTGGGAAGAGATGACAGTAAAGGGTGGAGACGACTCATGGGGAAATGTTCTACTCGAGATGATTATTGACCATACAATGACACAATGGATACAAGAGAACACTAGGTATAGAAATTAAGAAGAACCATTGAGACTAGACTTAATAATCACATCTGAACCTAAAATTGAAGAAAAGATTGAATATAAGACACAAATAAGTAAAAGTGACCACATATTGATTGAACTGGAACTAAATGAGGAGAAATACATGAAAAGAAATGAACAATATAAATGAATATCTACAAGCATGCCAAGAGGAAAAGAGAAAATATGAAAAAGATGTCATACAAAAATGTAAAGATCAACCAAAACTATTTTACAGATTTGTAAACAACAAACTGAAAAACAAACAAGATTTGGAGAAATTAAGACAAGAAGGAGTTGAATACACAGAAGAAATAGAAATGGCAGAAATTATGAACAAGCATTTTAAATCAGTGTTTACAAGGGAGAACATACAACCTGGGGAGATCGAATGGAAAGAGAAAGTCCCCCCTATGAAAGAAATAGAAGTAACAAAAAATGAACTAATGAAACACTTGAGTAATCTTGATGTCAGGAAATTGCATGGACCAGATGAAATAGCAAACTGGATTTTGAAAGAATGCAGGAATGAACTGGCAGACAAAATACATAGTATAATAAACAGTTCCTTGAAAGAAGGAATAGTTCCAGAAGATTGGAAAAAAGCAAATATAGTACCTATATATAAAGGGGGAAATAGAGAAGACCCTACCAACTATAGACTAGTCTCTCTAACAAGTACAATAGCAAAAATTTGTGAAAGAATTATCAAAAGTAGATGGGTAAAATATTTAGAAAAAAAAACAATGTGCTAAATCCAAGGCAATTTGGATTCAGACAAGGATGATCATGTGTCACCAATTAAATATGTTTCTATTCAAGGCTAATAAATATAATACAAGAAAGAGATGGATGGGCTGATTGTGCATTTCTAGACCTAAAAAAAGCTTTTGACAAAGTACCACACAAGAAGTTACTTAAGAAATTAGAAACTGAAGGAGGAATACAGGGCAACCAGCTTAAATGGATGGAAGACTTTTTGCAAGAAAGAAAAATGAGAGTAGTGATAAGAGACAAACACTCAAATTGGGATGAAGTAATAAGTGGTGTTCCACAAGGAACAGTTCTTGCCCCAATAATGTTTGCTATATACATTAATGATATGGATGAAGAAATTGAAAGTTATATGAGCTTTGCAGATGATGCAAAACTATTAAAAAAAGTTAACACGGAAGAAGATTGTGAGTCACTACAGAGTGATCTAAATAAAGTACGGGAATGGAGTAGGAAGTGGGAGATGGAATTCAACACTAAAAAGTGTAGTATAATGGAATTTGGAAAAAGCAAAACAGAATAACAGGATCATATAAATTGGGAGACAAAGGAATAAAAAAAAGTTGAAAATGAGAAGGACCTGGGAGTCATTATTATGAATAATATGTCACCTGAGAAACATATAAATAAGATTTTTGGAGAAATTTATAATTTAATAAGAACAATCAAAGTGGCATTTTCATACCTGGATGAAGAAATGGTGAAGAAAATTCTAATCACTCTGATAAGACCAAGATTGGAATATGCAGCAACAATGTGGTCACCAGGTACAAAAAAATGTATAACAAAACTTGAAAGAATACAAAGAGCAATTACAAAATTGGCACCAACACTCTCAAAACTATCATATGAAGAGAGACTAGCAAAACTTGAGCTACAGACACTAGAGCAAAGAAGAGAGAGAGGAGATTTGATAGCTATTTAAAGGATCATGAAAGGCATAGAAATTATTGATAGAGAGGATCTAATAAAATGGGATGATAGATATACAAGAGGACACGGAGAGAAAATCAAGAAGGACAGCTATAGAAGAGATCTGAAAAAGAACAGCTTTCCTCACAGAGTAATAGACAGTTGGAACAAGTTAGATGAGAAAGTGGTGTGTGCAAAAACAATACATGAATTTAAAAATAGTTTAGATAAAATGAGATACAAAAACGGGACACAACGAGCATAGCTCCCCTTCCTGTAAAATACAACTAGGTAAATCCATATATATATATATATATATATATATATATATATATATATATATATATATACATATATATATATATATATATATATATATATATATATATATATATATATATATATATATATATATATATATAGGGTCTTCTTTATTTCCCCCTTTATATACAGGTACTATAATTGCTTTTTTCCAATCCTTTGGAACTATTCCTTCTTTTAAGGAACTGTTTATACTATGTATTTTGTCTGCCAGTTCATTCCTGCATTCTTTCAAAATCCAGTTTGCTATTTCATCTGGTCCATGCAATTTTCTGACATCAAGATTACTCAAGTGTTTCATTATTTCATTCTTTGTTACTTCTATTTCTTTCATAGGGGGGACTTTCTCTTTCCATTCGATCTCTTCAGGTTGTATGCTCTCCCTTGTAAACACTGATTTAAAATGCTTGTTCATAATTTTTGCCATTTCTATTTCCTCTGTGTATTCAACTCCTCCTTTCCTTACATACATATATATACCAAGGCTTTTTCCCCCTTACAAGGGAGGTAGCCAAAAAGGAAAAGGCATAAAATCATTCCCACACATTCCATCCCTGAACACACTCCACACCCCTCCACCCTCCCTCTTATCTTAGCACCTCCTGGATGACGGGTCATCCCTGCACCTTGTCCACTGCCCTGGGTGAGAAGCAGTATCGCAAGACACAGCACATCCACAGCAAGGCTGCTTCATAAATTCCGCGTCCCCCCCTCTCCGTCCCCCCATTGCATAAAAGGAGATGGGGAGAAATCCCTTTGGGCTGCATCAAATTTTGCTCACACATACTACCTCACCCGCCATCCCCCCGCCCATTCTACCTCATGCATCACAACATCCTCCATATACAACCATTCTCCATTCACCCCCATCTTCTGTCCTCTCCCGTCCTTCCTCAACAGACATTCCCCTCTTCCCCAAAGCCCCCTTCACCCCATCCATCTACCTCATCCTAGGACATCCCATCATGTTCACTCCCTCCACATCTGCCTTCCATACCTCTTTTACTAGTCTTTCTGCACTCATTCTTTCCATGTGTCCAAACCATCCTAATATTCTTTCATCAACCCTATCTCAGACACCTCATCTCAAACACATTCAAAATCCTTCTCTCTCCCTCTCTTATGTTCCATGTTTCTGCTCCATACAGTGCTGTTGGCACAATCACTTCTTCATACAGTCTCCTCTTAGCATCTATTCCCAAATGTCTATTCCTCATTGCACTCTTTAATCCACCATGGCATTTACTCGCTTCTCTCAATCTACATTCTACCTCCACCTTAACTCCACCTTTTCCTGCCACATTTGCACCCAACTATCTAAAACTATCCACTTCCTCCAGTTGCTCTCCCTTAATGCTCACTTCCAGTCTACTGCCACTTTCACCCCTTGTACATCTCATCACCTTACTTTTACCCACATTTATCTTTAGCTTTCTTCTATCACAGACTCTCCCAAACTCTGTCACCAACTTCCTCAATCCCTCCTCCGATCCTGCCACAAGTGCAGTGTTGTCTGCAAACAATAGCTGGCTCATCTCCCACTTTTCTCCATTTTCTTTAACCATCTCCAATCCCTGACCCACTACCCTTGCATTTACCTCTCGCACTACCCCATCCATGTATAAGTTGAACATAACGCATCCTTGACGAAGTCCCACCTTTACCTCGAACCACTCACTCTCTCCATTTCTAATCCTGACACAAGCTCTACTACTCTCATAAAAACACTTGACAGCTCCCAGAAGCTTTCCTCCTATCCCGTATATCTGCATAATCTCCCACAGTGCCTTTCTGTCTACCCTATCGTAAGCCTTTTCCAGATCCATAAAAGCCCAAAAAACATCCTTCCCCTTTCCTATAGCTTTCTCACATATCTGTCTTACCACAAAGATCTGATCTACACAACCTCTACCCGTCCTAAATCCACACTGTTCCTCACCAATTACTCCTTCTGTTCCTCTCCTAATCCTCTCAATCAAGATCCTCCCATAAGCCTTCCCAACTACACTTAACAAGCTAATCCCTCTGAAACTACTACATTCACACTTGTCCCCTTTTTCCTTGTAAAGAAGAACTATACAGGCACTCCTCCAGTCCTCCGACACTCTACCCTCTCTCCAGCAAACATTAAATAACCTCACCAGCCAGTCCACCATCACTGTACCTCCTTTTTTCAGACATTCTGCATGGCATCCATCCAGACCAGGTGCCTTACCTGCTTTCATCATCTTAACAACTGCCTTCACTTCATCCTTCCTTATTTCTCCTCCATTTTCCTCACTCATCACTCTCATTTTCTTTGCATTTCCCACTGCAACTATCTTTCCCTCACTATCCTGCTTCACATTTAGCAACTCCCTAAAATATTCTGCCCATCTTCCCCTCATTTCCTTCTCTTCCATTATCATCTCTCCATCTGCACCTTTTACCTTTTCTCCTCTACTTAATTCGCCTCCTCTTCCTCTCTTAATTTCTTTACAAAACATCTTTTTTTTACTTTCAAAATTTTCTGCCATACTCTTACCCCATTTCACATCTGCTCTCCTCTTTCCCTCCTTTACCTTTTGCTTTACTTCTCTTTTCTTTTCTTTGTACCTTTCATATGACTCCCTCATCCTATTTTGTAACCAATCTGTGAAAGCTCGCTTCTTCTCTTCTACAACCTTCTTTGTTTCCTCACCCCACCATTCACTACCCTTCCTTCCATTTCCTCCTGTCCTTCTTGTTCCACACACCATCCTTGCACACTTTATAACTCCCTCCTTGAACCATCCCTATTCCTCCTCCACACCTAGCTCCACTCTATCCTTCACTCCCTCCCACTCCTCCTTCAGCTTCTTTTCGTACTCCTTCTCCTTTTCCTTTTCATTCAAAGAGTTCACTCTAAGAACCTTCTTACCTTTTGTTCCTTTCCTCTTTCTCCATCTATCCTCCACTCTCAACTTACCTTCCACCAAAAAATTATCTGGTATTCCCCCACCCTCTCCCCTTAGCACATGTACATCCTTAACTCTTCTTATCATAATCCTATTTACCACTACATATTCCATCAACGCTCTATCCACCACCCTTCCCTCCACCACCCTCTCCCATGTGTACTTATGCTTGACTTTCTTCCGAAACACTGTATTTGCTATCATCAACTCTCTTTCTAGACACATCTCCACCATCAACTCTCCACTATGATTCTTTCCTGGAACTCCACATTTCCCAACCACTCCATCAATTGGATCATTTCTTACCCTAGCATTAAGGTCTCCCAGTGCTATTACATTGACATTTCTCCCTAAATCCTCTATGCACTCATTTAAATCTATCCAAAAGGCCTCCCTTTCTTCTACACTCTTCTCACTGCCAGGCCCATATGCACTTACAAAGACCCACATCTCCTTTCCCAGTTTCACCTTCATCCACATTATCCTTGAGGAAACCTTCCACTCCACTACACATTTACCTATCTCTTCACTTACTAGAATAGCCACCCCTTCCCTCTCTTCACTCCTGATAACCTCCCACTTACACTCCCAAATTTACACTCACCCTTCCCTTTCAACTTAGTTTCACTCAAAGCCAACACATCTATCTTTCTTCTCACGGTCCTGGAGCTGCAGCGTCTACGTCATGGAACCACCCCCCAACCCCAAGAGTTGGGGGCCAAACGGCAGCAACCACCCCTGGCCACCGGCTCTACGCAGGTGGCACCGATCCCCAAGAGGAGCTACGCCTACCTTGGGGGGTACCACAATCCTTTTTCCCAACATGCAATATTACGTTTTTTCTGCACCGAGGGGTGATTTTCCGGCGATCACCCCTCTTCTTCTACTTTTAGCTGGAGATGTAGAGAGCAATCCTGGGCCCACCACAAAATACACATGCCCAACATGCTCTAAACCCATTACTTCGAGCAGATAGACAAAGGGCTCAGTTCAGTGCAATATGTGCAAAAACTGGGCCCATCTCACTTGTACAACACTTGCAGACACAAACCAATACACAAACACTTGGACATGTTCTACCTGCCCTCCAACCCCACTCCCACCTCCCCAACCACAGCCAGCACCCTCACCCACTCCCAATTTCCCTCTGCCCTTACCCCCGATTAGTACTCCCCTTCCTTTGTCCCCGATCTCTCCTTTCCCCCCCTCTGACCCAGATCCTACACCTTCCCCACTACCACCCCAACCTCAACCCCAAACGGCAACATACAACACATACAAAACACACAACATCAACATATTACAACACAACATTGATGGTATTAACACGAAAAAACATGAACTTGAACACTTTCTTAAACAACACAACATACACATTGCGATTTTACAAGAAACAAAACTAAGACACTCACACAAAACACCATCATTTCATAATTACACCACCATCAGACAAGACCGGACTGACGGCTATGGCGGTGGACTCATCACCCTGATCCACCACTCCATCTGTTTTGTGGACACAAGTGCCACAACTAAAATTCTCCTCCCTACCACAGATAACACAACAGAAATCCAATCCATTCGAATCCGCACAGGCAACAAATCAACACTGACAATAGTTAACATGTACATTCCCCCCCAATCATCCCCCACAGTTCCAGACACCTTCAGGCCTCATTTTAGCCAACTAGCCTCAATCCCCAACCTGATCATGGGTGGAGACTTCAACGCCAAGTCGTCTGCCTGGTATGTCAACAACCCTGACACAGACAGAGGGCTTGATATACAGACTCAGTTTGACTCATTGACTATCATGAACAACACACATAATCATACACATATCCCACACCAAGCCCTCTACACTCCCTCCTCTCCTGATATCACCTTTTGCTCCCCCTGCCTAACCCCAACAACATCATGGAGAGTGGTCGGAACCCTTGGTTCTGACCACCTTCCAATCATCATCACCACCAAAACAAGATGCACCCCAGTTGGCCACAGACACACTTACAGCAATTACAAGAGAGCTAACTGGGAAGCTTTTATTGAAGAGATAGAACAACATTTTGAATCACTTAACAGTACACCAATCACAAACATAAACAATGCTGTGCACACTTTTAATACAATCATACAAAATGCAGACAAGAGATACATCCCTAGAGGCAACAGAAAATCACACAACCCCAACTTCACACCAGAAATCCAAAGCCTCATCAGACAACGTGACACACTTAAACACGGTACCCCCACACCTATCCCTCAAAACATAGCAGACCAAATACAAACACTAAACACTGTGATTGCCAATAAAATACATGAACAAAAAACACAAAATTGGCAAAACTTTATCAATACACTTGATCACAAAACAAACACCAGCAAATTGTACAAAACACTCAACAGCATTACACTATCCAACAGTAACACTACACGCTCTCACGCAGCAATAATCACAACAACAGATAATCTACCCTCAGACAACAAGCAAACGCACTCATACGTCATTTTGCACAGAGAAGCCATCTCACTTCTCACCCTGATGACCGACGCACCATTTGACGTAAGAAAGACTTTCCCACAGACTCAGACTATATACCCTTCATAGACAGTCAGACAAAACTCATAATACATAGTCTCAAGCACTCATCTGCCTGTGGCCCTGATAACATAAGCAACATCCACCGAAAACACATTGGACCACAAGGTATACACGCACTCACAAACATTGCAAACTACAGCTATTCACACAACACTATACCCGACATCTGGAAGCATGGTAAAATAATCACCATTCCAAAACCGAACAAAGACCCAACAATCCCAACATTGCACCGCCCAATCACACTTCTCTGCACCCCCTCTAAAGTCATTGAACGCCTAATACTTAAACTTGTCACACCACATATTCCCCTTGCTGACTCACATGGTTTTAGGCCACTACACTCCACAAACACTCTTCTGACAAACCTCACACAAAGAATTTTAGATGGCATCAATTCAGATAGGCCCCACCAAAGAACACTTCTTATAACATTAGACATTAGTAAAGCTTTTGATGCTATCCCACACCACAACCTAACAAATAAAATATATAACACAGACATGCACAATAACAGCAAAAGATGGCTGGCCAATTATCTGGCAGGTAGGAATGCTTACGTGTCATATAATGGCCAATCATCGCACATCTGAAGCATTAAGAACGGAGTACCACAGGGCTCAGTTCTATCCCCCACACTATTTAATCTATACATGCATGACTTACCCATGCCAGACACCTCAGAAATACAAATCTCTTCCTACACAGACGACATAACAATCACATGCACACATCGTAACACAGACAAAGCTGCAGCAAGAATCCAACCATACCTTGACACACTCAACACATGGTTCATCACAAACAGATTCAAAATAGCTCCAACCAAATCTACAGCAACACTTCTCACAAACTGGACAAAAGAACACAAATAAATACCTCATCTCTACATCAACAACACTCTAATACCACACACAAACACACCGAAAATTCTTGGTGTAACATACGATACATCCATGTCTTTCAAACAACACATCACAAACATAAAAAACAAATGCACACCCAGACTTAACGCACTTAAGTCAATCACTGGAACAACATTTGGACAAAACAAAGAAACCAATATAACAATATACAAACAATGCATACGCTCAGTGTTGAATTATGCGAGTCCTGCATGGGCTCCTAATCTCAGTGAGACACACCACAACACCCTTCAAATCATACAAAACAAAGCCCTAAAAACAATTACAGGCTGCACAAATACAACACCTACAGACGATTTACACCATGAAACAAAAGTCCTCAAAGTCAAGGACCACCTCGACATGAGAGGCACACAAACACTTGCCGCAGCCACCACAAACACATTACACCCACTACACTACATAGCAGAACACCCACACACACCAACAAACATTAAAACAACACCCAAAGACCTTTATCATACACAGATACTCTCTTCTCTTCCTCCACAACAACCAAATACCAGCCTCCGGAAACATATTCATAATCATATCACTCACTGCTCCATTAACACACTGAAAGACAACACACTGCTGCATGCCAGACCCCCTGATATCCACCCTTCTGAATCCTCTCTCCCACGAAAGGACAGAGTCCACTTGGCCAGACTGCGGTGCGGTCACCACCCAGCACTTCTAAGCTACCAGAAGAGGCTGGATGACCGCATTGTGAACAGCTGCCCAGGATGTAACACTTCACCCCATACCATACAACACATAATGGAAGACTGCATTATACACAATCATGCACACAAACAACACAACATACGCTCTATAAAGGATTTGTGGGAAAACCCAGTTTCGGCTATGGCATTCCTTGGGGAGACGGGACTGCTCGGACACACAGTCTAGGGAACGACAACAACAACAACAACAATCTTTCTTCTCACAAACATACTGCCTATCTCTTCCCTTTTACTCTCATCTGTACCACATCCACGCACATTAAAAGACCCAAACCTTAGGGTGCTGGTCCGAAAACTCCCAAACCCTCTTATGCCTTTACTTTTTCTTTTAGGAATGTCCCCTGTGGGGCTACAAGGAGAAGGATGCCTAGTCCCAATCCCCATCCCTTTCTTCTCGCCTCTTACGATCCAAATGGGAATACTTGGTGGCAGTATTCTTTTTCCCCACTACAGGGAATTCCCCCACCACAGAAAAAGAATACTCAGAGAAATGGTAAAGGACACCAACAAGGGGTTGAGGGACAGCATAATGGAGGGACAGTCATAGTATAAAAGTGTCATCACTTCTCTATGAACAGAATTTTCCTCTATCATAGACAAAATGATGTGTGGCTCTGGTCCGTAGGGGCGCCCCATATAGACCCTAAAGTATCAACTGCATGCTACTTTGCCACAACAACAAGCAGCCAATACCCCTGACTTAATTTCTCTAAATCTTCTTTGTTTTTCAGTTTGTTGTTTACAAATCTGTAAAATAATTTTGGTTGATCTTTACATTTTTCTATGAAATCTTTTTCATATTTTCTCTTTTCTTCTCTGCACACTTGTACATATTCATTTCTATAACAAGTATATATTTTACATTTTTCCAGTCTTTTATATTTCTTCAATTTGGTCCAGGCTTTTTCTCTTTTGTCTTTTAACTCCCTACAACTTTTGTTGTACCAGCAGTTTACATATTCTTTTTCTTGTTTTTGTCTTGAGACATACTTTTCCCCTTCTTTTTTTTTTATAAATTTTTGTCAAAATATTCCATTTCTCTTCCACTGTTGTTTCTTCTTTGTATATTCCTTACCAGTTTTCTTTTTGAACTTATTCTCTTATTTTATTAAAGTTTGTTTTTTCATATATCATTCTTCCTTTTCTATATTGTTCATTTCTTTTCATGCATTTTTCCTCATTTAGTTCCAGTTCAATCAATATGTGGTCACTTTTACTTATTGGTGTTTTATATTTAATCTTTTCCACTATTCTAGGTTCAGATGTGATTACTAGGTCTAGTCTCGATGGTTCTTCTTCATTTCTATACCTACTGTTCTCTTGTATCCACTGTGTCATTGTATGGTCAATAATCATCTCAAGTAGAACATTTCCCCATGAGCCGTCTACACCCTTTACTGTCATCTCTTCCCAGCAGACTTCTTTGCAATTAAAGTTGCCCATCATAACTATTCTTCCTCCATCTTCCATTATCTTATTTAATGTTATCCTTGTGTCTTCTAACATACTTTTATGTTCACTCTCTTCCTATGAGGCTGTTTTTGGAGGCACATAATTTATCACAAACTTTCTGCTCTTCTTATCTCTGTCTTCCACTTCGATCATAATCATCTCTACTGTATTCTTTCCATATGTGACACACCTCACGTTTATATTTTTCTTAGTCAGGAACATAACTCCACCCCCTTGTTTTGTCTCTCTGTTTCTAATCCAATAATTATATGCATCATGTCCTACACTGTTGGGTGGTAGTGGACCTTTTAATTTTGTTTTTACAATTCCCATTATGTCCGGTTCTTTTTCCTTCAGATAATCATTCAGCTCATTCAATCCTGTTATTAATCCATCTATATTTGTGTAAGACACTTTTAGTTTTCTGCCACTTCCATTGTATTCTCTGTTTCCTTTTTGTTTTTCTCTAGTATGTCATATTTCCTTACTTTCATATTCACTACTCTCCAATAGAACTTCTCTTTTTCTGACTCTGTTCTCTTGTTGTTTTTTTTCCTTAGCTTCATGTCTTTTCATTTTTTCCTCCTCTCTTTCCTCTTTATTCATTTCTCTTTTTATCCATACCTTTTTATATTGTTCACTTGCTGCTAGTTTCCCTGCTTTTGCTAAGATATTCTCTACCATTGTTTGTGACCTGAATTTAATCTTAATTGGTTTGGTCTTATCTGTACTATACGTTCAATTTGTTTCATGATTTCAGGTTCATCTTCCTGAACTAATTCTAGTAAACTGCTTACTTTTTCTTTTTCCTCTTTGAGTCTTGTGGTTCTATTTAGGTTATGTTTCTCTTCCATTCCTAACATAATGATACATTTCTTTTTATCTGCTAGGTCTCTTACTATATTCTCCTTTTGTCTCATCACTTTAATAACTGAGTCTTCAATTTGTTCTTTCATTTGCTGTTTAATTATGTCAGTAAATGCAACTTTACTGTTTTCTTGGATTTTTTTCCAACCCTTTGCTTCTCTTGCTATGGCCTCTTTGTTGTCTTTATTATTCCTTTTTAATTCTTCATTCTCCTCTTTCACTTCTTTTCACCGTCTTTTTAATTCTTCTATTTCTTTGGTTAATTTCTTTTTTCACCTTCTCTAGTTCTTCCAATTTTTCAACTCTCTGCGCAATCTTTGCATGTTACGGAACCTAATCTCCCAATGTTCGGTCATTTGTTCAATTTTTCCTCTAGTTTTGTAATCGGGGTAGGTTGATATCTCCCCCCCCCTCATTAAATCCCTGGAAATTATTATCCTTACCTTCCATTGTGCTGCTCTTATCTATATTTCTAATCTTTACATTTCACCAAAATCATCAGTCCTTCTCTTGTTTACAAGACGCCTGGCCTCCTGGACCAAGTCGTCCCCTTCCTCATTTCCTTCCATTTCCCTCAGTAATCCCTCCTCTTCTCCTTTTTCCTCACTTTCCCACTACACCACGAACTATCCCCTTCCCTGTAAATACAATAAGGTACTTCCTTTGCATTGATATCGACAAAAATTTCACTTTTTCTTCAGAACTCCAATCTTTGGCATCCATCCAACGAAAGTGTGTATTTACCTACCTAGTTGTATTTACCTAGTTGTATTTTACGGGAAGGGGAGCTATGCTCGTGGTGTCCCGTCTTTGTATCTCATTTTATCTAAACTATTTTTAAATTCATGTATTGTTTTTGCACACACTACTTTCTCATCTAACTTGTTCCAGCTGTCTATTACTCTGTGAGGAAAGCTGTTCTTTTTCACATCTCTTCTATAGCTGTCTTTCTTGATTTTCTTTCTGTGTCCTCTTGTATTTCTATCATCCCATTTTATTAGATCCTCTCTATCAATAATTTCTATGCCTTTCATGATTCTGTAAATAGCTATCAAATCTCCTCTCTCTCTTCTTTGCTCTAGTGTCTGTAGCTCAAGTTTTGCTAGTCTCTCTTCATATGATAGTTTTGAGAGTGTTGGTGCCAATTTTGTAATTGCTCTTTGTATTCTTTCAAGTTTTTTAATACATTTTTTTGTACTTGGTGACCACATCATTGCTGCATATTCCAATCTTGGTCTTATCAGAGTGATTAGTATTTTCTTCACCATTTCTTCATCCAGGTATGTAAATGCCACTTTGATTGTTCTTATTAAATTATAAGTTTCACCAAAAATCTTATTTATTTGTTTCTCAGGTGACATATTATTCATAACAATGACTCCCAGGTCCTTCTCATTTTCAACTTTTTTTTATACTTTCTTCTCCCAATTTATATGATCCTGTTATTCTGGTTTTGCTTTATCCAAATTCCATTATACTACACTTTTTAGTATTGAACTCCATCTCCCACTTCCTACTCCATTCCCAGACTTTATTTAGATCACTCTGTAGTGATTCACAATCTACTTCTGTGTTCACTTTTTTTAATAGTTTTGCATCATCTGCAAAGAAGCTCATATAACTTTCAATTTCTTCATCCATATCATTAATATATATAGATATATATAGCAAACATTATTGGGGTGAGAACTGTTCCTTGTGGAACACCACTTACTACTTCATCCTTATTTGAGTGTTTGTCTCTTATCACTACTCTCATTTTTCTTTCTTGCAAAAAGTCTTCCATCCATTTAAGCAGTTTGCCCTGTATTCCTCCTTCAGTTTCTAATTTCTTAAGCAACTTCTTGTGTGGTACTTTGTCAAAGGCTTTTTTTAGGTCTAGAAATTGTGTATTTACCTAGTTGTATTTTATGGGAAGGGGAGCTATGCTCGCCGTGTCCCGTCTTTGTATCTCATTTTATCTAAACTATTTTTAAATTCATGTATTGTTTTTGCACACACCACTTTCTCATCTAACTTGTTCCAACTGTCTATTACTCTGTGACGAAAGCTGTTCTTTTTCACATCTCTTCTATAGCTGTCCTTCTTGATTTTCTTTCCGTGTCCTCTTGTATTTCTATCATCCCATTTTATTAGATCCTCTCTATCAATAATTTCTATGCCTTTCATGACTCTGTAAATAGCTATCAAATCTCCTCTCTCTCTTCTTTGCTCTAGTGTCTGTAGCTCAAGTTTTGCTAGTCTCTCTTCATGTGATAGTTTTGAGAGTGTTGGTGCCAATTTTGTAATTGCTCTTTGTATTCTTTCAAGTTTTTTTTATACATTTTTTTATACTTGGTGACCACATCGTTGCTGCATATTCCAATCTTGGTCTTATCAGAGTGATTAGTATTTTCTTCACCATTTCTTCATCCAGGTATGTAAATGCCACTTTGATTGTTCTTATTAAATTATAAGTTTCACCAAAAATTTTATTTATTTGTTTCTCAGGTGACATATTATTCATAACAATGACTCCCAGGTCCTTCTCATTTTCTACTTGTTTTATACTTTCTTCTCCCAATTTATATGATCCTGTTATTCTGTTTTTGCTTTTTCCAAATTCCATTATACTACACTTTTTAGTATTGAACTCCATCTCCCACTTCCTACTCCATTCCCAGACTTTATTTAGATCACTCTGTAGTGATTCACAATCTACTTCTGTGTTCACTTTTTTTTAATAGTTTTGCATCATCTGCAAAGAAGCTCATATAACTTTCAATTTCTTCATCCATATCATTAATATATATAGCAAACATTATTGGGGTGAGAACTGTTCCTTATGGAACACCACTTATTACTTCATCCCAATTTGAGTGTTTGTCTCTTATCACTACTCTCATTTTTCTTTCTTGCAAAAAGTCTTCCATCCATTTAAGCAGTTTGCCCTGTATTCATCCTTCAGTTTCTAATTTCTTAAGTAACTTCTTGTGTGGCACTTTGTCAAAAGCTTTATGTTAGGTCTAGAAATGCACAATCAGCCCATCCATCTCTTTCTTGTATTATATCTATTAGCCTTGAATAGAAACATATTAAATTGGTGACGCATGATCATCCCTGTCTGAATCCAAATTGCCTTGGATTTAGCACATTGTTTTTTTTTTCTAAATATTTTACCCATCTACTTTTGACAATTCTTTCACAAATTTTTGCTATTGTACTTGTTAGAGAGACTGGTCTATAGTTGGTAGGGTCTTCTTTATTTCCTCCTTTATATATAGGTACTATATTTGCTTTTTTCCAATCTTCTGGAACTTTTCCTTCTTTCAAGGAACTGTTTATTATGCTATGTATTTTGTCGGCCAGTTCATTCCTGCATTCTTTCAAAATCCAGTTTGCTATTTCATCTGGTCCATGCAATTTTCTGACATCAAGATTACTCAAGTGTTTCATTATTTCATTCTTTGTTACTTCTATTTCTTTCATTGGGGGGACTTTCTCTTTCCATTCAATCTCTTCAGGTTGTATGTTCTCCCTTGTAAACACTGATTTAAAATGCTTGTTCATAATTTCTGCCATTTCTATTTCTTCTGTGTATTCAACTCCTTCTTGTCTTAATTTCTCCAAATCTTGTTTGTTTTTCAGTTTGTTGTTTACAAATCTGTAAAATAATTTTGGTTGATCTTTACATTTTTCTATGACATCTTTTTCATATTTTCTCTTTTCCTCTCTGCACACTTGTACATATTCATTTCTATAACAAGTATATATTTTCCATTTTTCAGGCCTTTTCCATTTCTTCTATTTGGTCCAAGCTTTATCTCTTTTGTCTTTTAACTCTACAACTTTTGCTGTACCAGCACTTTATACATTCTTTTTCTTGTTTTTGTCTTGGGACATACTTTTCCACTCCTATTTTGTAAATTTTGTCAAAATATTCCATTTCTCTTCCACTGTTGTTTCTTCTTTGTATATTTCTTCCCAGTTTTCTTTTTAAAAGAATTCTCTTATTTTATCAAATTCTGTTTTTTCATATATCATTCTTCCTTTTCTATATTGTTCATTTCTTTTCATGTATTTTTCCTCATTTAGTTACAGTTCAATCAATATGTGGTCACTTTTACTTATTGGTGTTTTATATTTAATCTTTTCCACTATTCTAGGTTCAGATGTGATTATTTGGTCTAGTCTCGATGGTTCTTCTTCATTTCTATACCTACTGTTCTCCTGTATCCACTGTGTCATTGTATGGTCAATAATCATCTCAAGTAGAACATTTCCCCATGAGCCGTCTACACCCTTTACTGTCATCTCTTCCCAGCAGACTTCTTTGCAATTAAAGTCACCCATCATAACTAATCTTTCTCCATCTTCCATTATCTTATTCAATGTTATCTTTGTGTCTTCTAACATACCCTAATGTTCACTCTCTTCCCACGAGGCTGTTTTTGGAGGCACATAATTTATCACAAACTTTCTGCTCTTCTTATCTCTGTCTTCCACTTCGATCATAATCATCTCTACTGTATTCTTTCCATATGTGACACACCTCACATTTATATCCTTCTTAGTCAGGAACATAACTCCACCCCCTTGCTTTGTCTCTCTGTTTCTAATCCAATGATTATATGCATCATTGCCTACACTGTTGGGTGGTAGTGGACCTTTAAATTTAATTTCTACAATTCCCATTATGTCCGGTTCTTTTTCCTTCAGATAATCATTCAGCTCATTTAGTCCTGTTATTAATCCATCTATATTTGTGTAAGACACTTTTAGTTTTCTGCCACTTCCATTGTATTCTCTGTTTCCCTTTTGTTTTTCTCTAGTATGTCGTATTTCCTTATTTTCATATTCACTGCTCTCCAATAGAACTTCTCTTTTTCTGACTCCGTTCTGTTCTTGTTTTTTTCCTTAGCTTCATGTCTTTTCTTTTTTTCTCCTCTCTTTCCTCTTTATTCATTTCTCTTTTTATCCATACCTTTTTATATTGTTCACTTGCTGCTAGTTTCCCTGTTTTTGCTAAGATATTCTCTGCCGTCGTTTGTGACCTGAATTTAATCTTAATTGGTCTGGTCTTATCTGTACTATACTTCCCGAGTCTATACATCTCTTCAATTTGTTTCATGATTTCAGGTTCATCTTCCTGAAGTAATTCTAGTAATCTGCTTACTTTTTCTTTTTCCTCATTCATTCTTGTGGTTCTATTTGGGTTATATTTCTCTTCCATTCCTAATATAATGATACATTTCTTTTTATCTGCTAAGTCCCTTACTATATTGTCCTTCTGTCTTATCACTTTAATAACTGAGTCTTCAGTTTGTTCTTTCATTTGCTGTTTAATTATGTCAGTAAATGCAACTCTACTGTTTTTTTGGATCTTTTTCCAACCCTTTGCTTCTTTTGCTATGGCCTCTTTGTTGTCTTTATTATTCCTTTTTAATTCTTCATTCTCCTCTTTTACTTCTTTTAACTGCCTTTTTAAATCTTCTATTTCTTTAGTTAAGTTTTTGTTCACCTTCTGAAGTTCTTCCAGTTTTTCAACTCTTTGCGCAATCTTTGCTACGTTACCAAACCTCTTCTCCCAATGTTTGGTCATTTGTTCAAGTTTTTCCTCTAGTCTTGCCAATCGGGGGAGGTTGGTATCCTCGCCCCCCCTCATTAAATCCCTGGAAAAAAAATTCTGCACCTTCCATTGTGCTGCTCTTATCTATATTTCTAATCTTAATGCTTTTACTGATATTTTCGATTTCCCCAGTGTCGTCAGCTGATCTTTTGTTTACATTTTTCCTGCTGTCAGGGGGAGCCCGTTCGTCTCCCTTCTCATTTTCTTCCATTTCCCTCAGTAATCCCTCGCCTTCTCCCCTTTCATTACCTTTTTACTACACCACGACAATTCCCCTCCCCTCGTAGTTGAGATCCACAATTTTTTTTTTTTTCGGAGTTCCAATCCACGCAGTGAATCCGACGAAAGTGTGTATTTACCTAGTTGTACCTAGTTGTATTTTACGGGAAGGGGAGCTATGCTCGTGGGGTCCCGTCTTCATATCTCATTTTATCTAAACTATTTTTAAATTCATGTATTGTTTTTGCACACACCACTTTCTCATCTAACTTGTTCCATCTGTCTATTACTCTGTGAGGAAAGCTGTTCTTTTTCAAGTCTCTTTTATAGCTGTCTTTTTTTATTTTCTCTCCGTGTCCTCTTGTATTTCTGTCATCCCATTTTATCAGATTCTCTCTGTCAGTAATTTCTATGCCTTTCATGATTCTGTAAATAGCTATCAAATCTCCTCTCTCTTCTTTGCTCTAGTGTCTGTAGTTCAAGTTTTTCTAGTCTCTCTTCATATGATAGTTTTGAGAGTGTTGGTGCCAATTTTGTAATTGCTCTTTGTATTCTTTCAAGTTTTTTTATACATTTTTTTGTACTTGGTGACCATATCATTGCTGCATATTCCAATCTTGGTCTTATCAGGGTGATTAGGATTTTCTTCACCATTTCTTTATCTAGGTATGTAAATGGAACTTTGATTGTTCTTATTAAATTATAAGTTTCTCCAAAAATCTTATTTATATGTTTCTCAGGTGACATATTATTCATAACAATGACTCCCAGGTCCTTCTCATTTTCTACTTTTTTTATTCCTTCTTTTCCCAATTTATATGCTCCTGTTATTCTGTTTTTGCTTTTTCCAAATTCCATTATACTACACTTTTTTGTATTGAACTCCATCTCCCACTTCCTACTCCATTCCTGTACTATATTTAGATCTCTCTGTAGTGATTCACAATCTTCTTCAGTTTTCACTCTTTTCAGTAGTTTTGCATCATCTGCAAAGAAGCTCATATAGCTTTCTATTCCTTCATCCATATCATTAATATATATAGCAAACATTATTGGGGCCAGAACTGTTCCCTGCGGAACACCGCTTATTACTTCATCCCATTTTGAGTGCTGGTTTCTTATCACTACTCTCATTTTTCTTTCTAGCAAAAAGTCTTCCATCCAATTTAGTAGTTTTCCCTGTATTCCTCCTTCAGTTTCTAATTTCTTAAGTAACTTCTTATGTGGAACTTTGTCAAAAGCTTTCTTTAGGTCTAGAAATGCACAGTCCGCCCATCCATCTCTTTCTTGTATTATATCTATTAGCCTTGAATAGAAACATATTAAATTGGTGACGCATGATCGTCCTTGTCTGAATCCAAATTGCCTTGGATTTAGCACATTGGTTTTTTTTCTAAATATTTTACCCATCTACTTTTGATAATTCTTTCACAAATTTTTGCTATTGTACTTGTTAGAGAGACTGGTCTATAGTTTGTAGGTTCTTTATTTCCTCCTTTATATATAGGTACTATATTTGCTTTTTTCCAATCTTCTGGAACTTTTCCTTCTTTCAAGGAACTGTTTAGTATGCTATGTATTTTGTCGGCCAGTTCATTCCTGCATTCTTTCAGAATCCAGTTTGCTATATCATCTGGTCCATGCGATTTTCTGACATCAAGATTACTCAAGTGTGTCAATATTTCATTCTTTGTTACTTCTATTTCTTCCATAGGGGGGACTTTCTCTTTCCATTCAATCTCTTCAGGTTGTATGTTCTCCCTTGTAAACACTGATTTAAAATGTTTGTTCATAATTTCTGCCATTTCTATTTCCTCAGTGTATTCAACTCCCTCCTGTCTTAATTTCTCCAAGTCTTGTTTGTTTTTCAGTTTATTGTTTACAAATCTGTAGAATAGTTTTGGTTAATCTTTACACTTTTCTATGACATCTTTTTCATATTTTCTCTTTTCCTCTCTGCACGTTTGTACATATTCGTTTCTATAACCGGTTATATTTTCAATTTTTCAGGTCTTCTGTCTTTTTTCCATCTGGTCCAGGCTTTGTCTCTTTTGTCTTTTAACTCCCTATAACTTTTGTTGTACCAGCATTTTACATATTCTTTTTCTTGTTTTTGTCTTGGGACATACTTTTCCACTCCTTTTTTGTAAATTTTTGTCAAAATATTCCATTTCTCTTCCACTGTTGTTTCTTCTTTGTATATTTCTTCCCAGTTTTCTTGTTGAAAGAATTCTCTTATTTTATCAAAGTTTGTTTTTTCATACATCATTCTTCCTTTTCTATATTGCTCATTTCTTTTCATATATTTTTCTTCATTAAGTTCCAGTTCAATCAATATGTGGTCACTTTTACTTATTGGTGTTTTATATTCAATCTTGTCCACTATTCTAGGTTCAGATGTAATTATTAAGTCTAGTCTCGATGGTTCTTCTTCATTTCTATACCTGGTGTTCTCCTGTATCCATTGTGTCATTGTATGGTCAGTAATCATCTCAAGTAGAGCATTTCCCCATGAGCCGTCTCCACCCTGTACTGTCATTTCTTCCCAGCAGATTTCTTTGCAATTAAAGTTGCCCATTATAACTATTCTTCCTCCATCTTCCATTATTTTATTTAATGTTATCTTTGTGTCCTCTAACATACTTTTATGTTCACTCTCCTCCCATGAGGCTGTTTTTGGAGGCACATAATTTATCACAAATTTTCTGCTCTTCTTATCTCTGTCTTCCACTTCCATCATAATCATCTCTACTGTATTCTTTCCATATATGACACCCCTCACGTTTATATCCTTCTTAGTCAGGAACATAACTCCACCCCCTTGCTTTTTCTCTGTTTTTAATCCAATAATTATATGCATCATGTCCTACACTGTTGGATGGTAGTGGGCCTTTTAATTTTGTTTCTACAATTCCCATTATGTCCGGTTCTTTTTCTTTCAAATAATCATTCAGCTCATTCAATCCTGTTATTAATCCATCTATATTTGTGTAAGACACTCTTAGTTTTCTGCCACTTCCATTGTGTTCTCTGTTTCCCTTTTGTTTTTCTCTTGTATGTCGAACTGCCTTAGTTTCATATTCACTACTCTCCAATAGAATCTCCCTTTCTCTGACTCCGTTCTGCTCTCGTTTTTTTTCTTAGCTTCAAGTCTTTTCTGCTTTTCTTCCTCTCTTTCCTCTTTATTCATTTCCCTTTTTATCCATACCTTTTTATATTGTTCACTTGTTGCTAGTTTCCCTGTTTTGGATAAGATATTCTCTGCCGTCGTTTGTGACCTGAATTTAATCTTAATTGGTCTGGTCTTATCTGTACTATACTTTCCGAGCCTGAATTTTTCCTCAATTTCCTTCATAATTTCTGGTTCATCATCCTGAACTAATTTTAGTAAACTGCTTACTTTTTCATTTTCCTCATTGGTTCTTGAGGTTCTATCTGGGTTATGTTTCTCTTCCATTCCTAATATAATTATACATTTCTTTTTGTCAGCTAAGTCTCTTACGATATTCTTCTTCTGTCTCCTCACTTTAATAACTGAGTCTTCAGTTTGTTCTCTCATTTGCTGTTTAATTATATCAGTAAATGCAACTTTACTGTTTTCTTTTATCGACTTCCATCCCTCTCTGTTTTCTTTACTATTCCTCTTCAATTCCTCACTCTCCACCTTTACTTCTTTTAACTGTCTTTTCAGGTTTTCTATTTCATCAGTTAAGTTTTTGTTCGCCTTCTCTAGTTCTTCCAATTTTTCAAACATTTGTAGAATATTGTTAACATGACCGAACCTATGCTCCAAGTCCTCGATCATCTTATCGACCTTCTCTTCTAGTCTTGTCAGTCGTGGGGGGGTTTGTGTCCCCCCCCTCTTTAAATCCCTGGAAAATATTCTCATCACTTTCTACTGTATTGCTCTTCTCTATACTTCTAATCTTTACATTTTTATTAGACATTTCATCGTCGCTCAGCTGATCGGGGGGCCTTTTGTTTACCTTTCGCCTGTCTGCCTGGGCCAAGTCTACTCCTTCCTCATTTCCTTCCATTTCCCTCAGCAATCCCTCCCTTTCTCCTCTTTCCCTACTTTCCTACTACCCCACGAGCAATTTCCCCCCACCCTGTAAATACAATAGGCACTTCTCTTTGCGTTGGGATCCACAAAACTTCAATTTTCTTCAGAACGTCTTCTAAGCCGTCCGTTAGTTGAAGTGTGTGTATTTACCTAGTATTTACCTAGTTGTATTTTACAGGAAGGGGAGCTATGCTCGTGGGGTCCCGTCTTCGTATCTCATTTTATCTAAACTATCTTTAAATTAGTGTGAATGTAGTAATTTCAGAGGGATTAGCCTGTTGAGTGTAGTAGGGAAGGCTTATGGGAGAATCTTAATTGAGAGGATTAGGAGAGGAACAGAAGGAGTAATTGGTGAGGAACAGTGTGGATTTAGGACGGGTAGAGGTTGTGTAGATCAGATCTTTGTGGTAAGACAGATATGTGAGAAAGCTATAGGAAAGGGGAAGGATGTTTTTTTGGGCTTTTATGGATCTGGAAAAGGCTTATGATAGGGTAGACAGAAAGGCACTGTGGGACGTTATGCAGATTTATGGGATAGGAGGAAAGCTTTTGGGAGCTGTCAAGAGTTTTTATGTGAGTAGTAGAGCATGTGTTAGGATTAGAAATGGAGAGAGTGAGTGGTTTGAAGTAAAGGTGGGACTTCGTCAAGGATGCGTTATGTCGCCCTGGCTGTTCAACTTATACATGGATGGGGTGGTGCGAGAGGTGAATGCTAGGGTAGTGAGTCAGGGATTGGAGATGGTTAAAGAAAATGGAGAAAAGTGGGAGGTGAGCCAGCTGTTGTTTGCGGACGACACTGCGCTTGTGGCAGGGTCAGAGGAGGGATTGAGGAAGCTGGTGGCAGAGTTTGGGAGAGTATGTGATAGAAGAAAGCTAAAGATAAATGTGGGTAAAAGTAAGGTGATGAGATGTACAAGGGGTGAAAGTGGCAGTACACTGGAAGTGAACATTAAGGGAGAGCGGCTGGAGGAAGTGGATAGTTTTAGATACTTGGGTGCAAGTGTAGCAGGAAAAGGTGGAGTGAAGGTGGAGGTAGAATGTAGATTGAGAGAAGCGAGTAAATGCCTTGGTGGTTTAAAGAGTGTAATGAGAAATAGACATTTGGGAATGGATGCGAAGAGGAGACTGTATGAAGGAGTGATTGTGCCAACAGCACTGTATGGGGCAGAAACGTGGAACATAAGAGAAGAAGAGAGAAGGAGTTTGAATGTGTTTGAGATGAGGTGTCTGAGAAGTATGGTGGGGGTTACTAGGCTAGATAGAGTGAGAAATGAGGAGGTGAGGAGGAGAACAGGGGTGAAAAAGGATTTGGGAGATAGGGTTGATGAAAGAATATTAGGATGGTTTGGACACATGGAAAGAATGAGTGAAGAAAGACTAGTAAAAGAGGTATGGAAGGCAGATGTGGAGGGAGTGAACATGAGGGGACGTCCTAGGATGAGGTGGATGGATGGGGTGAAGGGGGCTTTGGGGAAGAGGGGAATGTCTGTTGAGGAAGGAAGGGAGAGGACGGAAGACAGAGGTGAGTGGAGAATGGTTGTATATGGATGATGTTGTGACTGCATGAGGAGGAATGGGCGGGGGGGTGGGGTAGTATGTGTGAGTAAATTTTGACGCAGCCCGAAGGGATTTCTTCCCGTCCTCGCCTTATATGCAAAGGGGGACGGAGAGGGGGGGTCGCCGATTAAATGAAGCGGCCTTGCTGTGGATGTACTGTGTCTTGCGACACTGCTTCTGACCCAGGACGGTGGGCAGGGTGCAGGGATGACCCGTCATCCAGGAGGTGCTCAGATGAGAGGAAGGGTGGGAGGGGTGTGGAGTGTATTTAGGGATGAAATGGGTGGGAGTGTTTTTGTGCCTTTCCCTTTTTGGCTACCTCCCTTGGAAGGGGGAAAAAGCCTTGGTATATGTATGTATGTATCTTTAAATTCATGTATTGTTTTTGCACACACCAATTTCTCATCTAACTTGTTCCAACTGTCTATTACTCTGTGAGGAAAGCTGTTCTTTTTCAAATCTCTTCTATAGCTGTCTTTTTTTATTTTCTTTCCGTGTCCTCTAGTATTTCTGTCATCCCATTTTATCAGATTCTCTCTGTCAGTAATTTCTATGCCTTTCATGATTCTGTAAATAGCTATCAAATCTCCTCTCTCTTCTTTGCTCTAGTGTCTGTAGTTCAAGTTTTTCTAGTCTCTCTTCATATGATAGTTTTGAGAGTGTTGGTGCCAGTTTTGTAATTGCTCTTTGTATTCTTTCAAGTTTTTTTATACATTTTTTTGTACTTGGTGACCATATCATTGCTGCATATTCCAATCTTGGTCTTATCAGGGTGATTAGGATTTTCTTCACCATTTCTTCATCCAGGAATGTAAATGCAACTTTGATTGTTCTTATTAGATTATAAGTTTCTCCAAAAATCTTATTTATATGTTTCTCAGGTGACATATTATTCATAACAATGACTCCCAGGTCCTTCTCATTTTCTACTTTTTTTATTCCTTCTTTTCCCAATTTATATGCTCCTGTTATTCTGTTTTTGCTTTTTCCAAATTCCATTATACTACACTTTTTTGTATTGAACTCCATCTCCCACTTCCTACTCCATTCCTGTACTATATTTAGATCTCTCTGTAGTGATTCACAATCTTCTTCAGTTTTCACTCTTTTCAGTAGTTTTGCATCATCTGCAAAGAAGCTCATATAACTTTCAATTCCTTCATCCATATCATTAATATATATAGCAAACATTATTGGGGCCAGAACTGTTCCCTGCGGAACACCGCTTATTACTTCATCCCATTTTGAGTGCTGGTTTCTTATCACTACTCTCATTTTTCTTTCTTGCAAAAAGTCCTCCATCCAATTTAGTAGTTTTCCCTGTATTCCTCCTTCAGTTTCTAATTTCTTAAGCAACTTCTTATGTGGTACTTTGTCAAAAGCTTTCTTTAGATCTAAAAATGCACAGTCCGCCCATCCATCTCTTTCTTGTATTATATCTATTAGCCTTGAATAGAAACATATTAAATTGGTGATGCATGATCGTCCTTGTCTGAATCCAAATTGCCTTGGATTTAACACTTTGTTTTTTTCTAAATATTTTACCCATCTACTTTTGATAATTCTTTCACAAATTTTTGCTATTGTACTTGTTAGAGAGACTGGTCTATAGTTGGTAGGTTCTTCTTTATTTCCTCCTTTATATATAGGTACTATATTTGCTTTTTTCCAATCTTCTGGAACTTTTCCTTCTTTCAAGGAACTATTTAGTATGCTATGTATTTTGTCTGCCAGTTCATTCCTGCATTCTTTTAGTATCCAGTTTGCTATTTCATCTGGTCCATGCGATTTTCTGACATCAAGATTACTCAAGTGTGTTAATATTTTATTCTTTGTTACTTCTATTTCTTCCATAGGGGGGACTTTCTCTTTCCATTCGTTCTCTTCAGGTTGTATGTTCTCCCTTGTAAACACTGATTTAAAATGTTTGTTCATAATTTCTGCCATTTCCATTTCCTCAGTGTATTCAACTCCCTCCTGTCTTAATTTCTCCAAGTCTTGTTTGTTTTTCAGTTTATTGTTTACAAATCTGTAGAATAGTTTTGGTTGATCTTTACACTTTTCTATGATATCTTTTTCATATTTTCTCTTTTCCTCTCTGCACATTTGTACATATTCATTTCTATAGCAGGTATATATTTTCCATTTTTCAGGTCTTCTGTCTTTTTTCCATCTGGTCCAGGCTTTGTCTCTTTTGTCTTTTAACTCCCTACAACTTTTGTTGTACCAGCATTTTACATATTCTTTTTCTTGTTTTTGTCTTGGGACATACTTTTCCACTCCTTTTTTGTAAATTTTTGTCAAAATATTCCATTTCTCTTCTACTGTTGTTTCTTCTTTGTATATTTATTCCCAGTTTTCCTTTTGAAAGAATTCTCTTATTTTATCAAAGTTTGTTTTTTCATACATCATTCTTCCTTTTCTATATTGTTCATTTCTTTTCATATATTTTTCTTCATTAAGTTCCAGTTCAATCAATATGTGGTCACTTTTACTTATTGGCATTTTATATTCAATTTTGTCCACTATTCTAGGTTCGGATGTAATTATTAGGTCTAGTCTCGATGGCTCTTCTTCATTTCTATACCTAGTGTTCTCCTGTATCCATTGTGTCATTGTATGGTCAGTAACCATCTCAAGTAGAGCATTTCCCCATGAGCCGTCTCCACCCTTTACTGTCATTTCTTCCCAGCAGATTTCTTCGCAATTAAAGTCGCCTATCATAACTATTTTTCCTCCCTCTTCCATTATCTTGTTTAATGTTATCTTTGTGTCCTCTAACATACTTTTATGTTCACTCTCTTCCCATGAGGCTGTTTTCGGGGGCACATAATTTATCACAAACTTTCTGTTCTTCTTATCTCTGTCTTCTACTTCCATCATTATCATCTCTAGTGTATTCTTTCCATATGTGACACACTTCACATTTATATCCTTCTTAGTCAGGAACATAACTCCACCCCCTTCCTTTTTCACTCTGTTTCTAATCCAATAATTATATGTATCATGTCCTACACTGTTGGGTGGTAGTGGACATTTTAATTTTGTTTCTACAATTCCCATTATGTCTGGTTCTTTTTCTTTCAAATAATCATTCAGTTCATTCAATCCTGTTATTAATCCATCTATATTTGTGTAAGACACTCTTAGTTTTCTGCCACTTCCATTGTGTTCTCTGTTTCCCTTTTGTTTTTCTCTTGTATGTCGACTTTCTTTAGTTTCATATTCACTACTCTCCAATAGAATCTCTCTTTTTCTGACTCAGTTCTTATCTCGTTTTTTTCCTTTGCTTCAAGTCTTTTCTGTTTTTCTTCCTCTCTTTCCTCTTTATTCATTTCCCTTTTTATCCATACCTTTTTATATTGTTCACTTGTTGCTAGTTTCCCTGTTTTGGATAAGATATTCTCAGCCGTAGTTTGTGACCTGAATTTAATCTTAATTGGTCTGGTCTTGTCTGTACTATATTTCCCTAGCCTGAATTTCTCTTTGATTTGTTTCATTATTTCTGGTTCATCTTCCTGAACTAATTCTAGTAAATTTCTTACTTTTTCATTTTCCTCTTTGATTCTTGTGGTTCTATCTGGGTTATGTTTCTCTTCCAAACCTAATATAATTATACATTTCTTTTTGTCTGCTAAGTCTCTTACTATATTCTCCTTCTGTCTCATCACTTTAATAACTGAGTTTTCAGTTTGTTCATTTATTTGCTGTCTGATTATGTCAGTGAATGCAACTTTGCTATTTTCTTGAATTTTTTTCCAACCCTCCTTGTTCTCCTTATTATTCTCCTTTAAGACTTTATTCTCATCTTTTACTTCTTTTAACTGTTTTTTTAATTCTTCAATTTCCTTAGTTAAGTTTTTGTTCGCCTTCTCTAGTTCTTCCAATTTTTCAACTCTCCGTATAATATTGTTAACATGACCGAACCTACGCTCCAAGTCCTCGATCATCTTATCGACCTTCTCTTCTAGTCTTGTCAGTCGGGGGTGGGGGGGGGGGGGGGTGGGGGGGGGGGGTTGTGTCCCCCCCACCCTCTTTAAATCCCTGGAAAATATTCTCATCACTTTCTACTGTATTGCTCTTATCTATACTTCTAATCTTTACATTTTTATTAGACATTTCATCGTCGTCGGGGGGCCGTTTGTTTACCTTTCGCCTGTCTGCCTGGGCCAAGTCTACTCCTTCCTCATTTCCTTCCATTTCCCTCAGTAATCCCTCCCCTTTTCCTCTTTCCCTACTTTCCTACTACCCCACGAGCAATTCCCCCACCCTGTAAATACAATAGGCACTTCTCTTTGCGTTGGGATCCACAAAACTTCAATTTTCTTCAGAACGCCTTCTAAGCCGTCCATTCGTTGAAGTGTGTGTGTGTGTATTTACCTAGTTGTACCTAGTTGTATTTACCTAGTTGTATTTTATGGGAAGGGGAGCTATGCTCGTGGGGTCCCGTCTTCATATCTCATTTTATCTAAACTATTTTTAAATTCATGTATTGTTTTTGCACACACCACTTTCTCATCTAACTTGTTCCAACTGTCTATTACTCTGTGAGGAAAGCTGTTCTTTTTCAAATCTCTTCTATAGCTGTCTTTTTTTATTTTCTTTCCGTGTCCTCTAGTATTTCTGTCATCCCATTTTATCAGATTCTCTCTGTCAGTAATTTCTATGTCTTTCATGATTCTGTAAATAGCTATCAAATCTCCTCTCTCTCTTCTTTGCTCTAGTGTCTGTAGTTCAAGTTTTTCTAGTCTCTCTTCATATGATAGTTTTGAGAGTGTTGGTGCCAATTTTGTAATTGCTCTTTGTATTCTTTCAAGTTTTTTTATACATTTTTTTGTACTTGGTGACCATATCGTTGCTGCATATTCCAATCTTGGTCTTATCAGGGTGATTAGGATTTTCTTCACCATTTCTTCATCCAGGTATGTAAATGCAACTTTGATTGTTCTTATTAAATTATAAGTTTCTCCAAAAATCTTATTTATATGTCTCTCAGGTGACATATTATTCATAACAATGACTCCCAGGTCCTTCTCATTTTCTACTTTTTTTATTCCTTCTTCTCCCAATTTATATGCTCCTGTTATTCTGTTTTTGCTTTTTCCAAATTCCATTATACTACACTTTTTTGTATTGAACTCCATCTCCCATTTCCTACTCCATTCTTGTACCTTATTTAGATCTCTCTGTAGTGATTCACAATCTTCTTCAGTTTTCACTCTTTTCAGTAGTTTTGCATCATCTGCAAAGAAGCTCATATAGCTTTCTATTCCTTCATCCATATCATTAATATATATAGCAAACATTATTGGGGCCAGAACTGTTCCCTGCGGAACACCGCTTATTACTTCATCCCATTTTGAGTGTTGGTTTCTTATCACTACTCTCATTTTTCTTTCTTGCAAAAAGTCCTCCATCCAATTTAGTAGTTTGTCCTGTATTCCTCCTTCAGTTTCTAATTTCTTAAGCAACTTCTTATGTGGTACTTTGTCAAAAGCTTTCTTTAGGTCTAGAAATGCACAGTCCGCCCATCCATCTCTTTCTTGTATTATATCTATTAACCTTGAATAGAAACATATTAAATTGGTGACGCATGATCGTCCTTGTCTGAATCCAAATTGCCTTGGATTTAACACTTTGTTTTTTTCTAAATATTTTACCCATCTACTTTTGATAATTCTTTCACAAATTTTTGCTATTGTACTTGTTAGAGAGACTGGTCTATAGTTGGTAGGTTCTTCTTTATTTCCTCCTTTGTATATAGGTACTATATTTGCTTTTTTCAATCTTCTGGAACTTTTCCTTCTTTCAAGGAACTATTTAGTATGCTATGTATTTTGTCGGCCAGTTCATTCCTGCATTCTTTTAGTATCCAGTTTGCTATTTCATCTGGTCCATGCGATTTTCTGACATCAAGATTACTCAAGTGTGTTAATATTTCATTCTTTGTTATTTCTATTTCTTCCATAGGGGGGACTTTCTCTTTCCATTCAATCTCTTCAGGTTGTATGTTCTCCCTTGTAAACACTGATTTAAAATATTTGTTCATAATTTCCGCCATTTCCATTTCCTCAGTGTATACAACTCCCTCCTGTCTTAATTTCTCCAAGTCTTGTTTGTTTTTCAGTTTATTGTTTACAAATCTGTAGAATAGTTTTGGTTGATCTTTACACTTTTCTATATCTTTTTCATATTTTCTCTTTTCCTCTCTGCACATTTGTACATATTCATTTCTATAGCAGGTATATATTTTCCATTTTTCAGGTCTTCTGTCTTTTTTCCATCTGGTCCAGGCTTTGTCTCTTTTGTCTTTTAACTCCCTACAGCTTTTGTTGTACCAGCATTTTATATATTCTTTTCCTTGTTTTTGTCTTGGGACATACTTTTCCACTCCTTTTTTGTAAATTTTTGTCAAAATATTCCATTTCTCTTCTACTGTTGTTTCTTCTTTGTATATTTCTTACCAGTTTTCCTTTTGAAAGAATTCTCTTATTTTATCAAAGTTTGTTTTTTCATACATCATTCTTCCTTTTCTGTATTGTTCATTTCTTTTCATATATTTTTCTTCATTAAGTTCCAGTTCAATCAATATGTGGTCACTTTTACTTATTGGTGTTTTATATTCAATTTTGTCCACTATTCTAGGTTTGGATGTAATTACTAGGTCTAGTTTCGATGGCTCTTCTTCATTTCTATACCTAGTGTTCTCCTGTATCCATTGTGTCATTGTATGGTCAGTAACCATCTCAAGTAGAGCGTTTCCCCATGAGCCGTCTCCACCCTTTACTGTCATTTCTTCCCAGCAGATTTCTTTGCAATTAAAGTCGCCCATCATAACTATTTTTCCTCCCTCTTCCATTATCTTGTTTAATGTTATCTTTGTGTCCTCTAACATACTTTTATGTTCACTCTCTTCCCATGAGGCTGTTTTCGGGGGCACATAATTTATCACAAACTTTCTGTTCTTCTTATCTCTGTCTTCTACCTCCATCATTATCATCTCTACTGTATTCTTTCCATATGTGACACCCTTCACGTTTATATCCTTCTTAGTCAGGAACATAACTCCACCCCCTTCCTTTTTCACTCTGTTTCTAATCCAATAATTATATGTATCATGTCCTACACTGTTGGGTGGTAGTGGACCTTTTAATTTTGTTTCTACAATTCCCATTATGTCTGGTTCTTTTTCTTTCAAATAATCATTCAGTTCATTCAATCCTGTTATTAATCCATCTATATTTGTGTAAGACACTCTTAGTTTTCTGCCACTTCCATTGTGTTCTCTGTTTCTCTTTTGTTTTTCTCTTGTATGTCGACTTTCTTTAGTTTCATATTCACTACTCTCCAATAGAATCTCTCTTTTTCTGACTCCGTTCTTATCTCGTTTTTTTCCTTTGCTTCAAGTCTTTTCTGTTTTTCTTCCTCTCTTTCCTCTTTATTCATTTCCCTTTTTATCCATACCTTTTTATATTGTTCACTTGTTGCTAGTTTCCCTGTTTTGGATAAGATATTCTCAGCCGTAGTTTGTGACCTGAATTTAATCTTAATTGGTCTGGTCTTGTCTGTACTATATTTCCCTAGCCTGAATTTCTCTTTGATTTGTTTCATTATTTCTGGTTCATCTTCCTGAACTAATTCTAGTAAATTTCTTACTTTTTCATTTTCCTCTTTGATTCTTGTGGTTCTATCTGGGTTATGTTTCTCTTCCAAACCTAATATAATTATACATTTCTTTTTGTCTGCTAAGTCTCTTACTATATTCTCCTTCTGTCTCATCACTTTAATAACTGAGTTTTCAGTTTGTTCATTCATTTGCTGTCTGATTATGTCAGTGAATGCAACTTTGCTATTTTCTTGAATTTTTTTCCAACCCTCCTTGTTCTCCTTATTATTCTCCTTTAAGACTTTATTCTCATCTTTTACTTCTTTTAACTGTTTTTTTAATTCTTCAATTTCCTTAGTTAAGTTTTTGTTCGCCTTCTCTAGTTCTTCCAATTTTTCAACTCTCCGTATAATATTGTTAACATGACCGAACCTACGCTCCAAGTCCTCGATCATCTTATCGACCTTCTCTTCTAGTCTTGTCAGTCGGGGGGGGTTTGTGTCCCCCCCACCCTCTTTAAATCCCTGGAAAATATTCTCATCACTTTCTACTGTATTGCTCTTATCTATACTTCTAATCTTTACATTTTTATTAGACATTTCATCGTCGTCGGGGGGCCGTTTGTTTACCTTTCACCTGTCTGCCTGGGCTAAGTCTACTCCTTCCTCATTTCCTTCCATTTCCCTTAGTAATCCCTCCCCTTTTCCTCTTTCCCTACTTTCCTACTACCCCACGAGCAATTCCCCCCACCCTGTAAATACAATAGGCACTTCTCTTTGCGTTGGGATCCACAAAACTTCAATTTTCTTCAGAATGCCTTCTAAGCCGTCCATTCATTGAAGTGTGTGTGTGTATATATGTATATATATATATATATATATATATATATATATATATATATATATATATTTTATATATAAATGTGTATAATATGTATATATATATATATATATATATATATATATATATATATATATATATAAAACAAAAGATGCACCAAAATTGAGACAGTTATATTCATTATTATTTTCAAATGGCACTGTTGAGGGCCATGCTATTGTGTGGAACAAACTAAAAGAAGTAATATTACAGGCAGGCAATATAAATGAAGTTTGCTAAGAGGAGACATTGAGATGGAATCCCATGAGCATAACTCCAGCCCTATATGCTACAAGTAGTTAAACACAACAAGGTAAATACTGGAAACAAATAAAACAGTAACTGCTGGCTTAAATTTCAGTAAATGGGAACTTGCAACCTCACAGTGGCTGGCTACAATCCCCTAGTCCTCCCTCTGAAAAGAAATGTTACATTAATGTGGTATTGTTTCTGTGTCAGTAAGAGGAGAGCAGTCATCAACTGTCATATCTCCTTATAGGACAAGGTAAAGGAAATATAGTTGAGGTTTACAGAAAGAGATCTTGGACCCAGTCCAGAGACCGAATGTCAGCTCCACTTTCCGACAGAGGAGAGGGTGTTGACAACTTTTGAAGATAAACAATAGGGAGATGATTCTCTCTGACATCTGTATTGTAAAACCACCACTTGCAGGTACCCATTATTGGTCCAGGAAATAAGGTGATCAAAAGAAAAATAATGAGAGTAAGAGCAAAGATGGTTTCAAATGAGAGACCCCTTTTCATTACAAAGAGATGATGCCTTAACATTTGCTTGAAGTCCCTAGCATAAAACTTAAAGTCTGACAAGTACATAAAATGTAAGTTGATGCTAAAGACAGCTGCCTGTAGATTAACACCATCCTAATATATTTCTCTCCCTGATGACATTAGATATATTTCACTAGAATTCACAAATTCCATTATAAAGATGTCCATTTGCATTCCATACCATCTCAACTTCCTCAAAAAGGTCTAGCAAGCGTAAATCCATTCAGCAACACAAGTACTCTCATAACGGCTTGCCACTTTACAACCATCACAATAACATCAGGAAGTGCCGGTACAATGTGATATACAGAGTGGATATAAAACACATATACATTTGTTTACACACTGTTTCTCCAAATAAGTTAATGTCTCTATGTCAACTGCATGGGCTGCCCAAAAGTATGCAGTCTATATGAAATATAAAGAGAACAAAAAGATTATGTAACCTACCTGTTGCCGTTTGTTCTGAGAGTAAGCCAAAGCACCATTGAAAGGATCCATTCTTGCAAACATGAGATCCTCTGAATCCAATTTAACAGTGAACATTCCACCTGATGAAACTGTCACTACCCGAGAATCTGGACTCCTACAAAAAAAGAAGGGTACATAAGTTAACTGCTCCATTCTTCTTTTTCCTATCAGTTAATGACATAGCAACATACCTCACTAGCACAATACAGACAACACTCATTTCTTCCTCAAAAGAGTAATGAAAGGGCCTCAAAGGACCACTGCTGACTACTGTGGGGCTGTAGGTTTCCAGTCACCAATATTTGAAGCAATAATCATAATTATTATTATTTTTAAATAGCACTGTTCAGGGTCATGCTACTACTGTGTGGATGTCTGTGTAACTAAGATGAAGGAATTCAATTATATTCATGACATGTATCATCCCTATTTCAAGGACTGTGATTACATTCATTACATGTATCATCCCTATTTCTATCAGATATCATCAGAACACTTTTTATGTTCATCTGTGAACCACATTATTGTACTTGAAATTACGCTGTATCTTACACATTCACAGATGCATCTTGATTCTTTTATTTCCACAGAATGTGAATTCCATTATCATTTACAAAGACACTTAGATTTCATTACTCATATCTAGAAGGCAGATGAAATGAAAGTAAGCAATAGGAAAAAGAGAAGGTGCACAGGGATGAACACAGAAAAAATACAAAGCATGAATGGCGGAGAATTTTTCTTTAAGAAAAAGAATAGGGCAGAAAAAAGAAATACAAAGCTGATATGGGAAAGAAAAAAAAAAATTCTTACCGTAAACAGAATCGAGGGTAGTAATTACCAAATACCGTACCTGTGAATTTACCGGATAAAGAATTACCGTATAAAAAGGACTCACTGTAACAGGCTTTATAATGGGACTGGGGTACAGTTAGGATTGGGAAAAAGAGTAGAACATAGTCTGAGGGGGTTTGGTCATTTTATAGGAATAGATGAAAGATGGGAAGAATGAAGCTGGAGGAGTTCATGGCCACAATGCCATACAAAAGGAAAATTTATGTGGGTGACAGTGAACTGAAGAAGGTTTAGATTAAGGTGACATGTCCTATGGGAGGAGTGTAACAGGATGAACTGGAAATGCTGTCAAGGAAGAAACACTGTACAATCTCTACATGATTTCAACAGGAAGAAGTGAAAAGGATGACTAATGGGAGTGAGAGGAGTGAAGATGCTTTTTTCCATACTTTGGCAACTTTGCTTTTAAGATAATGTTTAAGCTTTGAGAACAAGATATGTATGTTGGCAATTTCATACTTACGCTTGCAAAAGTGGTATAAGGTTCATAGTAAGTATATGTACAGCCAGGGTGTTCACAGCAAAGTTGTGTTCAGTACCATCATCATCCAACTTCCTCTCATGCACCATGCAGCCTGCATTATTCACAAGAACATGCAAGTGGTCATGACTGCTACAGAATTCCCGAGCAAACTTGGCTACATCTCGAGGGCGTGAAAGATCCAATTTGTACACAAAAATGTTCTGAAATGTGCAATGCAATAGATTTTTAATATAAAGAACTGAAATAATATTTGTCAACAACCTTACACCACTACACTACATACATATACCAAAGGCTTTTTCCCCCTTACACGGGAGGTAGCCAAAAGACAAAGGCATAAAATCCACTTCCACCCATTCCATCACCTACATACTCCACTCCCCTCTACCCTCTTCCCTCCTGGATGATGGGTCATCCCTGCATCTTGTTCACTGCCCTGGGTCAGAAGCAGTACCGCAAGACACAGCACATCCATAGCAAGGCCACTTCATTAAATCGGTGACCCCCTCTCTCCATCCCCTCATGCATAAAAGGAGTAGATGGGGAGAAATCCCTTCAGGCTGCATCAATTTATATCTCATACATACTCCCTCACCCCCCATCCACTGCCATGCATGCATCAAAGCATCATCCATATACAACCATTCTCCATTCGCTCATATCTTCTGTGCTCTGCTGTCCTTCCTCAACAGACATTTCCCTCTTTCCCAATTCCCCTTTTACCCAATCCATCCATCTCATCCTGGGTCACCCACTCATGTTCACTCCTTCCACCTCTGCCTTCCACACCTCTTTTACTAATCTTTCTTCACTCATTCTTTCCATGTGTCCAAACCATTCCAATACTCTTTCATCAACCCTATCTTCCAACTCCCTTTCCACCCTTGTTCTACTCCTCACCTCCTCATTTCTCACCCTATCCAGCCTAGTAACCCTTATCATACTTCTCAGGCATTTCATCTCATACACATTCAAACTCATTCTCTCTTCTTCTCTTATGTTCCATGTTTCTGCCTCATACAGTGCTGTCAACACAATCACTCCTTCATACAATATCTTCTTAGCATCCATTCCCATATGTCTATTTCTCATTACACTTTTTAATCCACCAAGTCATTTACTTGCTTCTCTCAATCTACATTCTACATTACTTTTACCTACATTTATCTTCAACTTCCTTCTTTTGCACACCTTCCCAAACTCTGTCACTAACTTCCTCAATCCCTCCTCTGATCCTGCTACAAGCGGAGTGTTGTCAGCAAACAACTGGCTTATTTCCCACTTTTTCCATTTACTCTAACCATCTCTAATCCCTGACGCACTACCCTTGCATTCACCTCTTGCACCACCCCATCAATGTATAAATTGTACAGCCAGGGTGACATAACACATCCTTGACGAGGTCCCACCTTTACCTCAAACCACTCACTCTCTCCATTTCTAATCCTAACACAAGCTCTAATACTCTCGTAAAAACTCTTAACTATTCTCAACAACTTTTCTCCTATCCCATATATCTCCAATACCTTCCACAGTGTCTTCCTGTCTATCCTGTCATAAGCCTTTTCCAAATCCATAAAACCCCAAAAAACATCCTTACCTTTTCCTATAGTTTTCTAACATATCTGTCTCACCACAAAAATCTGATCTACACAACCTCTACCCATCCTAAACCCACACTCTTCCTTACCAATTACTCTCTCTGTTCCTTTCCTAATCCTCTCAATCAAGACCCTCCCATAAACCTTCCCAACTACACTTAACAAGCTGATCACTCTCAAACTACTACACTCATACTTGTTCCTTTTTCCTTTGTAAAGCAGAACTATACAGGCACTCCTCCAGTCCTCTGGCACTATACCCTCTCTTAAACAAACATTAAATAACCTCACCAGCCAGTCCACCATCACTGTATACCTCCTTTTTTCAGACATTCTGTATGGCACCCATCCAACCCAGGTGCCTTACCTGCTCTCATCATCTTAACAGTTGCCTTTATTTCATCTTTCCTTATTTCTCCTTCATTTTCCTCACTCATCACAGTCATTTTCTTAGCACTTCCCACTGCAACTACCTTTCCCTCCCTATCCTCCTTCACATTTAGCAACTCCCTAAAATACTCTGCCCATCTTCCTCTCACTGCCTTCTCTTCTATTATCATCTCTTCATTTGCACCTTTTACTTTTCCCTACTTGATTCGCCTCCTCTTCTTCTCTTAATTTTTTTTTTTTTATTACTTTCAAAAATTTCTGTCATACTCTTACCCCATTTCACATCTGCTCTCCCCTTTGCTTCTTTTATCTTATGCTTTACTTCTCTTCTCTTTACCTTGTACTTCTCATATCATTCCCTCATCCTAATTTGTAGCCAACCTATGAAAGCCTGCTTTTTCTCTTCTACACCCTTCTTTGCTTCCTCATCCCACCACTCACTACCCTTCCTTCTATTTCCTCCCGTCCTCCTTGTTCCACACACCATCTTTGCACACCTTATGACTCCCTCCTTGAACCATCCCCATTCCTCATCCACTCCTAGTTCTACTCTATCTTTCACTCCCTCCCACTCCTCTCTCAGCTTTTTCTTAAAGTCCTTCTTTTCTTTCTCATTTAAGCAGTTCACTCTAAGCACCTCCCTATCTTTTGCCCTTTTCCTCCTTCTCCACATATCCTCCACTCTCAACTTATCTTCTACCAAAAATGATGTGATATTCTCCCACACTCTCCCCTTAGAACATCTACATCTTTGACTCTTCCTACTATCCTCCTGGTTACCAAAATATAGTCCATCAACACTCCATCTACTACCCTTCCATCTACCACCCTCTCCCATGTGTACTTATGCTTGAATTTCTTCCTAAATACTGTATTTGCTATCATCAACTCTCTTTCGAGATACATCTCCACCATCAACTCTCCACTACAATATTTTCCTGGAACTCCATACTTCCCAATCACTCCATCTACTGGTTCATTTCCTACATTAGCATTAAGGTCTCCCAATATAACTACATTGACATTTCTCCCTAATCCCTCTATGCATTCATTTAAATCCATACAAAAAACCTCCCTTTCTTCTACTCTTCTCACTACCAGGCCCATATGCACTTACAAAAACCCACATCTCCCTTTCCAGTTTCACCTTCATCTGCATTAACCTTGAAGAAACCTCCTTCCACTCCACTATATGCTTACTTATCTCTTCACTTACTAGTATAGCCACCCCTTCTCTCCCTCATCTTCTCTTCACTCCTGAGAACCTCCCAACTACACTCCCAAACTCACACTTGCCCCTCCCTTTCAACTTAGTTTCACTCAATGCCAACACATCCATCTTTCTTCTCGCAAACATACTGCCTATCTCTTCCATTTTACTCTCATCTGTACCACATCCATGCACATTAAAAGACCCAAACCTTAGGGAACTGGTGGGAAAACTCCTAGCCCCTCTTATGCCTTTACTTTTTTTAGGAATGTCCCCTGTGGGGCTACAGGTAGCAGGATTCCTAGTCCTACAAAGGATTACAAAGGATTACAAAGGCGGAGCATGCCGAAAGGAGACCTTTTGATCCATATCTAGGTCAGATGCAAAAAAAAAAAAAAAAAAAAAAAAAAAAAATATTAATAATAAATAATAAATAAAAACTATAATAATGTAAATAACAAATGAAATACATAAATAAATGCATAGGTATAGTTAAAATAATAAACAAACAGGTAAATAGTAAATAATAATAAATTGATATATAACTAATAATAAATTAAAATCAGACAAACAAATGATAACAAAACAAGAACAAATAATATAAGATAAATTATAATCATTACAGCATCTTACTTAGGTATTCATCTAAATGATTCTTAAAGCTTCGAACTGAACTACATTGCACTACCTGTGCAGGAAGTTTATTCCATTCATTAACTACACAGTTGGCAAAGTTGTTTCTACCTACTTCCAAATTGAATCTATTTCCGGACAGTTTGAGACCATTGTTTCTTGTCTGATTCTCATTCAGTGTGAAAATTTTGTCACTTTTGATGTTGTCAATTCCCTTTAAAATCTTAAAGACCTATATCAAGTCACCTCTGAGTCTACGCTTTTTTAGGGAAAACAGATTCATGTGCTTCAGTCGATTTTCTTATGATTTATTTTTGATATTTGGAATCAGTTTTGTGGCTCGCCGTTGTACTCTTTCCAGTCTGTCAATGTCTTTAACGAGATTCCTATCCCTGTCCTGTTTTTCATCGCCTCGTATGACTCAAGTGGGAAGACTTGGTGGTAGCATTCTTTTCCCCACCATAGGGTTAGGCAAAAAAAGGAAATGAATATTCAGAGAATGGTGCAGGACAGCAACAAGGGGTGAGGGGAACAGCATAATGGAGGAACAGTCGCAGTATGATAAAAGTGTCATCATTTCTCTATGAGAGACTTCCTCTATCACAGACAAAATTATGTGGGACTCTGGTCCAAAGGGGTGCCCAATATACACCCTAAAGTATGAACTGCACAAAAAAAAAAAAATAAATAAATAAAAGATTATTATCTAAATGTACTATACAGGAATGGAGTTATGCTCATGAGGTCTTTTGTCATTTACTCTATCTACCACACCTAGCTTTAAATTCACTAATAGCCTTAACTTGGACTATGTCATCTAGGCTATTCCAGGAATTGATTCATCTGCATGGGAAAAAAAAATTGCCATACCTCAGATATATATTTTTATGTCCCCACAACCTCATGATGCCATTTCCTATAGAAAAAAATAATAATACATTTCCCACAATAACCTGAACACTGATCTTAATAACATTTTCCAATTCTTTTTCTTTCAATAATGATGGGTCCAAAGTTTCAAATCTTTCCTTGTACTTTTTATCTGCATGGCTGGGAACTGATCTAGTCAATGCTCTTTCTATTCTCTCAATTCTGTTTATATTCCCCACTTTGTATGTTTATATACACAAACACACACATATATACATACATAAACACAATATATATATATATATATATATATATATATATATATATATATATATATTCCTGAATAGTTTCGCAGGTATGCTTTTTCACATTCCTTTGAAAAAGCATACCTGCGAAACTAGTCAGGAATAAACTCATTCCTTTGAAAAAGCATACCTGTGTTACTAGTTCATAGAGTAATGATGACACTTTTATACTACGACTGTCCCTCCGTTATGCTGTCCCCCAACCCCTTGTTGCTGTCCTGTACCATTTCTCTGAGTATTCTCTTTCTGTGATGGGGGATTTCCCTGTGGTGGGGGAAAAGAATACTGCCACCAAGTATTCCCACTTGGATCGTAAGAGGCGAGAAGAAAGGGACGGGGAGAGGGACTAGGCATCCTTCTCCCTGTAGCCCCAAGGGGCAGATTCCTAAAAAGCAAAGGAAAGGCATAAGGGGTGCTGGAGGGCCTCAGGCCAGCACCCTAAGGTTTGGGTCTTTTAATGTGCGTGGATGTGGTACAGATGAGAGTAAAAGGGAAGAGATAGGTAGTATGCTTGTGAGAAGAAAGTTGGATGTGTTGGCTTTGAGTGAAACTAAGTTGAAAGGGAAGGGTGAGTGTAAGTTTGGGAGTGTAAGTGGGAGGTTATCAGGAGTGAAGAGAGGGCGAGGGAGGGAAGGGGTGGCTATTCTAGTAAGTGAGGAGATAGGTAAAGGGGTAGTGGAGTGGAAGGAGGTTTCCTCAAGGATAATGTGGATGAAGGTGAAACTGGGAAAGGAGATGTGGGTCTTTGTAAGTGCATATGGGCCGGGCAGTGAGAAGAGCATGGAAGAAAGGGAGGCCTTTTGGATAGATTTAAATGAGTGCATAGAGGGTTTAGGAAGAAATGTCATGTAATAGTACTGGGAGACCTTAATGCTAGGGTGGGAAATGGTCCAATCGATGGAGTGGTTGGGAAGTGTGGAGTTCCAGGAAAGAATCGTAGTGGAGAGTTGATGGTGGAAATGTGTCTAGAAAGAGAGTTGATGATAGCAAATACAGTGTTTCGGAAGAAAGTCAAGCATAAGTACACATGGGAGAGGGTGGTGGAGGGAAGGGTGGTAGATAGAGCGCTAATGGATTATGTAGTGGTAAATAGGATTATGATAGGAAGAGTTAAGGATGTACATGTGCTAAGGGGAGAGGGTGGGGGAATATCAGATCATTTTTTGGTGGAAGGTAAGCTGAGAGTGGAGGATAGATGGAGAAGGAGGAAAGGGACAAAAGGTAGGGAGGTTCTTAGAGTGAACTCCTTGAATGAAAAGGAAAAGGAGAAGGAGTACGAAAAGAAGCTGAAGGAGGAGTGGGAGGGAGTAAAGGATAGAGCAGAGATGGGGGAGGAGGAGGAATGGGGATGGGGATGGTTCAAGGAGTGTGCAACGATGGTGTGTGGAACAAGAAGGACAGGGGGAAATAGAAGAAAGGGTAGTGAATGGTGGGATGAGGAAACAAAGAAGGTTGTAGAAGAGAAGAAGCGAGCATTCACAGATTGGTTACAAAAGAGGACAGGGGAGTCATATGAGACGTACAAAGAAAAGAAAAGAGAAGTAAAGCAAAAGGTAAAGGAAGCAAAGAGGAGAGCAGATGTGAAATGGGGTAGGAGTATGACAGAAAATTTTGAAAGTAATAAAAAGATGTTTTGGAAAGAAATTAAGAGAGGAAGAGGAGGCGAATCAAGTAGGGAAGAAAAGGTAAAAGGTACAGATGGAGAGTTGATAATGGAAGAGATGGCAGTGAGGGGAAGATGGGCAGAATATTTTAGGGAGTTGCTGAATGTGAAGGAGGATAGGGAAGGAAAGATAGCTGCAGTGGGAAATGCGAAGAAAATGAGAGTGATGAGTGAGGAGAATGGAGGAGAAATAAGGAAGGATGAGGTGAAGGCAGTTGTAAAGATGATCAAAGCAGGTAAGGCACCTGGTCTGGATGGATGTCATGCAGAATGTCTGAAAAAGGGAGGTTCAGTGATGGTGGACTGGTTGGTGAGGTTATTTAATGTTTGCTGGAGAGAGGGTAGGGTACCGGAGGACTGGAGTAGTGCCTGTATAGTTCCTCTTTACAAGGGAAAAGGGGACAAGTGTGAATGTAGTAATTTCAGAGGGATTAGCCTGTTGAGTGTAGTAGGGAAGGCTTATGGGAGGATCTTAATTGAGAGGATTAGGAGAGGAACAGAAGGAGTAATTGGTGAGGAACAGTGTGGATTTAGGACGGGTAGAGGTTGTGTAGATCAGATCTTTGTGGTAAGACAGATATGTTAGAAAGCTATAGGAAAGGGGAAGGATGTTTTTTGGGCTTTTATGGATCTGGAAAAGGCTTATGATAGGGTAGACAGAAAGGCACTGTGGGAGGTTATGCAGATTTATGGGATAGGAGGAAAGCTTTTGGGAGCTGTCAAGAGTTTTTATGAGAGTAGTAGAGCATGTGTTAGGATTAGAAATGGAGAGAGTGAGTGGTTTGAAGTAAAGATGGGACTTCGTCAAGGATGCGTTATGTCGCCCTGGCTGTTCAACTTATACATGGATGGGGTGGTGCGAGAGGTGAATGCTAGGGTAGTGAGTCAGGGATTGGAGATGGTTAAAGAAAATGGAGAAAAGTGGGAGGTGAGCCAGCTGTTGTTTGCGGACGACACTGCGCTTGTGGCAGGGTCAGAGGAGGGATTGAGGAAGCTGGTGGCAGAGTTTGGGAGAGTATGTGATAGAAGAAAGCTAAAGATAAATGTGGGTAAAAGTAAGGTGATGAGATGTACAAGGGGTGAAAGTGGCAGTAGACTGGAAGTGAATATTAAGGGAGAGCGACTGGAGGAAGTGGATAGTTTTAGATACTTGGGTGCAAGTGTAGCAGGAAAAGGTGGAGTGAAGGTGGAGGTAGAATGTAGATTGAGAGAAGCGAGTAAATGCCTTGGTGGTTTAAAGAGTGTAATGAGGAATAGACATTTGGGAATGGATGCGAAGAGGAGACTGTATGAAGGAGTGATTGTGCCAACAGCACTGTATGGGGCAGAAACGTGGAACATAAGAGAAGAAGAGAGAAGGAGTTTGAATGTGTTTGAGATGAGGTGTCTGAGAAGTATGGTGGGGGTTACTAGGCTGGATAGAGTGAGAAATGAGGAGGTGAGGAGGAGAACAGGGGTGAAAAAGGACTTGGGAGATAGGTTTGATGAAAGAATATTAGGATGGTTTGGACACATGGAAAGAATGAGTGAAGAAAGACTAGTAAAAGAGGTATGGAAGGCAGATGTGGAGGGAGTGAACATGAGGGGACATCCTAGGATGAGGTGGATGGATGGGGTGAAGGGGGCTTTGGGGAAGAGGGGAATGTCTGTTGAGGAAGGAAGGGAGAGGACGGAAGACAGAGGTGAGTGGAGAATGGTTGTATATGGATGATGTTGTGACTGCATGAGGAGGAATGGGCGGGGGGTGGGGGGTGGGGTAGTATGTGTGAGTTAATTTTGACGCAGCCCGAAGGGATTTCTCCCCGTCCTCGCCTTATATGCAAAGGGGGACGGAGAGGGGGGGTCGCCGATTAAATGAAGCGGCCTTGCTGTGGATGTACTGTGTCTTGCGACACTGCTTCTGACCCAGGGCGGTGGGCAGGGTGCAGGGATGACCCGTCATCCAGGAGGTGCTCAGATGAGAGGAAGGGTGGGAGGGGTGTGGAGTGTATTTAGGGATGAAATGGGTGGGAGTGTTTTTATGCCTTTCCCTTTTTGGCTACCTCCCTTGGAAGGGGGAAAAAGCCTTGGTATATGTATGTATGTATATATATATATATATATATATATATATATATATATATGTATATATATATATGTATATATATCTATATCTATATATATATATATATATATATAAACTGCCACAGGAAAAGCAACTTAAAGACCCAGTACATTTAAAATCTCATATTGGTAGTCATCCACTTACAACTGGGTTACGTTCTGACTGATCTGTCATAAGTCAATATGGTCATACATCGGTCTTATTTATATGTGTGTGATTCACCATGGTTCACCATGGTCTTGGATCACATGTTGGGCTTGTGATCGACATTTTTTACCCTCTTGAAAGAGAGCTCAGAACTCATATATGACCGATCTATGGGTAATGCTGTGACTTTACATACACACCCAACTTCCCACCCACGCAAGTTGGAGTAACAACTCGCAGGATAGCAATACTGAAATTACTTCAACCCTGGGCGGGATTCGAACTCGGACCACTGTAGTAGCATTTACAAATGGTACCACTGCTCCATCGAGTCATGTGTGTATAAGGTCGATTCTATTATTTTAATTAAACACTACCCTAACTTCAACACCTCAAAAGGACAATGGAGTGCAGATTGTATAACCACATTAGCAGTAAACAAATTAATTTACATGGCAGCAGGACCTGAACTTACTAGTGGTCAATTAAGGTCCAGGCCTCACCAGGGGCATCACTTGAGCCTCTCCTCCTTTTTTTTTTTTTTTTTTTTTTTTTTTTTTTATCTCATGTCTGTATATATTCCTTGTGCTCTAACCTTCCTCTGTACTTATTCTCTGAAGAGGGCCACAGTTTGTGGTACTTCACTTCTAAGTTTAATTTTATCTGAAAGTGGGTTATAAGTTTGAATATATATATATACTGTCTATATATATATATATATATATATATATATATATATATCTAGATATAGATATAGATATATATCAAGGACTACTATTACACAGGACGTGCGCACCCAGATCCCTGGGTCCGCTAGTGGAGGCCATTGCTTTCTTTGTAACCTAACATTCTATATTGGACAAATATATCAAAACTAGAAACCTAACATTGTATATAGGACAAGTATATCAACTACTGACATATTCAATGCAGTATAAGTTAATATAAACTTTTATAGTGAAATAAGAAACTATTTTTAAGGCACTGTTATGCTTTGAAATGCCAATTTTAGCCGGACTTAACAGGTATTATTGTATGAGGTTAGTGAACACCAGGGTTGGCACCTTGTTATTATTAAAAAATATAAAAAATCGATTAGTTTTATTTAAATAAGATTTATTTGATTTAAAAATATATATATATTTTTTTATAGATTTTAAATATTGTGGGATTGCTATCTGATATGCGATCTGATTGCTAAAGGACATTTTTAGCATATCAATATAAGGAGCAGTATTATATAGACTTGCCACAAGTATACAAGGAATGGTATAAGCCCACAAGTTTCAACAAGATTCTTGTTGAAACTTGTTCTAGGTACAGCTTCTCACTGAGTCAGTTGCTGCTTTGGAATCAACCAGGAAGGATGTCTTCTGGACCTGGCAGAGTGGTTCCTTCAGGCAGAAAAAATTATCCTGTCTGGAATTATTTTGAAAAACTACTAACAACTTCTGGCAAAGGGTACCGAGCTAAATGCAAAGACTGCAGCCAGGAACTACAGGACATTGTGTCAAGATTAAAATCTCACAGAGATAAATGCCAAGGTCAGCCACAGCATACAGAAGAAATTGATGACCCAGGTAAATAATTTTACTTATATTGTGTGCATTTCTCCCTTTTCATACGCAACTATATAAATTTTGTAAACAATGGAGAGCATGTGCAATAAAAATGTGAAAGCCTAAAGAGATGATACTTCAACTTCATTACTTCTAAATTTGCGTAATGACTATATCACTATGATATACTGTATCCACTCAACTTTGGGGCCTAGATGATTGTTATTCATTTCATTCAACATTGTTTAATATATTTCATAGGTTCCATTGGAATTCAGCCCACATGGGATTCAGCCCAAAGAGATTTAGCCTAACCTATCCCAACTAACCCATTATTTTTAGTGAATTTAAAAGTGGACTGAATCCTGTGTGGGCTGAATTCCAAGCCCACCTATTTCATATCCTGTTAATTATTTCCAAATAATTTAGCGGCTTGTGTGAATATGATCATTATCTAAAAAAATAACTACCCAGTACTGTACTCAAAAGTAGCCTAAATCACACTGTATTCATTCATTTATTTATTAATTTATAAATTATGCATTATGCTAAATTTTTCTGTTTCCATCTCAGGATCTGTATCAACAGCTTCAATCCCTTCATCATCGGCTCCACTTGAATTATCTGCAAATCTGACTCCACCATTAAAAAGGTCACTATCAGACTCCTCCACAGGCGCCACTTCTGCTATATCATTTTCATCTAAAAGAAAGTCATCAACATCTCTGGACAGATTTATCATAAAAACTTTAGCTTCTCAAAAGGAAAATCTCGACAAAGTTGCAAGAATTATATTTGCTACAAATTCACCATTTTGTCTTGTTCAGCATCCTCAGTTTCTCAAGATGTTTTTCTCAAGAAGTTTTGCAAGTGCATAGATAATCTCCTACTGAGACTACATCTAATATAACCAATATATGAAGAATGCGGGTTACACAGTCCCCGTTAATACATTTGAATTCATACACAATATTAGTTTTAGACATGGTCTCAGTATTACTATTCAAGTTGTTAGTTATTACCAAGGAGCTAGTTTTTGGGTTGGAGTAGTATACAACCACGCGGATTTCCTTCTCTTTAGAAACTGGGTGGCAGTTTTTAGTGATGATATCTTTAATGATCTTCTCATCTTTTTTGTAACCCTTGATGAGAAGATCATTAAAGATATCATCACTAAAAACTGCCACCCAGTTTCTAAAGAGAAGGAAATCCGCGTGGTTGTATACTACTCCAACCCAAAAACTAGCTCATTGGTAATAACTAACAACTTGAATAGTAATACTGAGACCATGTCTAAAACTAATATTGTGAATGAATTCAAATGTATTAACGGGGACTCTGCAACCCGCAATTCTTCATATATTAGTTATACTAGATGTAGTCTCAGTAAGATATTATCTATGCACTTGCAAAACGGGGCTATAAAACATAATTTATTGAAATACAACCACTCCTCGTTTAACGACCTACTCGGTTAGCGACGACGCGGAGTTACGACGGGCTTTATGACAGACCAATATTCGTTTAACGTAAATCTCCCGAAGTTACGACGTCGTGTACGATAATTAAGTTGGCTGAGGCAAATTTGTATGTTATAATTGAACTTGTACGGTAGATATTAGCTGTGAGGTAAAGTGTTCTGAAGCTTAGGTCTACATTACCATCCTGCAAGCTGCAAAAACTACCTGGGGCACAGTATATACTGGTAGTGGTAAATTTTTAGTTTCGACCATGGGCGCAATATAGCAATAGAAAATTAATTATTAATTTTGTAAATTATAATGTATCAAAGTAATATGCAATTTTGTGAGCGGAAATAAAAAAAATGCTACATTTTTTTTTCGTAAGTAACGAAGTCATGTCGGACGAATGGTAAACCATGTTTGTTATGATAGATGTCGATGTCGAAGAAATAAAAGGATGATACATTCGTCTAACCTAAACTAAACTAACCTGACCTGTGTTTGATAAATCATTACCTGCAAATTAAATGTCATCCGGCTCGTCCTTGTTGTCGTCGTCGTGAGAGACGTTGGCAGACGACAAAATGGCGTCCCAATCCTATGCTACCGACTTCGTTCATTAGCATATTTTCTTGTAGCATGGTATTTTTTACTTTCATTTCCGCCCACAAAATTGCCTATTACGTTGATACATTTTAATTTACAAAATTAATAATAAATTTTCTATTGCTATATTGCGCCCATGGTCGAAATTAAAAAAATACCCCGGTATTCAATATGGAATGTCAGCATACGCGGATTTGGTCATATACGGTAATTTCAGGAACCTAACCACCGTAAATAAACAGTAAATAAAGCTTTAATGTACTGTATAAAAGAGGGAAAATAAACGAAAATAAAGATACATGTATTGCTGGACATTGTACATACAGTACATGTACGTATATGTATACACTTTCGCTTAACGACCAATTCGGTTAACGACGGCGCGCTGGTCCCAATTGTCGTCGTTAAACGAGGAGTGGTTGTATAACAAAACTTGAAAGAATACAAAGAGCAATTACGAAATTGGCACCCACGCTATCAGAATATATGAGGAGAGGCTGACAAAACTTGAGCTACAGACATTGCAACAAAGAAGAGAGGAGACTTGACAACTATTCATAGAATCATGAAAGGCATGGAAATTATTGATAGAGAGAATCTAATAAAATGGGATGGAAGAAATACAATAGGACAAGGAAAAAAAGAGAGAGAATTATAGAAGAGACCTGAAAAAGAACAGCTTTATCCACAGGACGTATAGAACAAGTTGGATGAAAATGTGGTGTGTACAAAAACGATACACGTACGAGTATTTAAGAAAAGGCTAGACAAAATGAAATATGGAGACGGGACATCACGAGCATAGCTCCCCTTCCCGTAAAATACAACTACGTAAATAAGCACACGTGTGTGTGTGTGTATTTACCTAGTTGTATTTACCTAGTTGTATTTTACGGGAAGGGGAGCTATGCTCGTGGGGTCCCGTCTTCATATCTCATTTTATCTAAACTATTTTTAAATTCATGTATTGTTTTTGCACACACCAATTTCTCATCTAACTTGTTCCAACTGTCTATTACTCTGTGAGGAAAGCTGTTCATTTTCAGATCTCTTCTATAGCTGTCTTTTTTTATTTTCTTTCCGTGTCCTCTTGTATTTCTGTCATCCCATTTTATCAGATTCTCTCTATCAGTAATTTATATGCCTTTCATGATTCTGTAAATAGCTATCAAATCTCCTCTCTCTCTTCTTTGCTCTAGTGTCTGTAGTTCAAGTTTTTCTAGTCTCTCTTCATATGATAGTTTTGAGAGTGTTGGTGCCAATTTTGTAATTGCTCTTTGTATTCTTTCAAGTTTTTTTATACATTTTTTTGTACTTGGTGACCATATCGTTGCTGCATATTCCAATCTTGGTCTTATCAGGGTGATTAGGATTTTCTTCCCCATTTCTTCATCCAGGTATGTAAATGCAACTTTGATTGTTCTTATTAAATTATAAGTTTCTCCAAAAATCTTATTTATATGTTTCTCAGGTGACATATTATTCATAACAATGACTCCCAGGTCCTTCTCATTTTCTACTTTTTTTATTACTTCTTCTCCCAATTTATATGCTCCTGTTATTCTGTTTTTGCTTTTTCCAAATTCCATTATACTACACTTTTTTGTATTGAACTCCATCTCCCACTTCCTACTCCATTCCTGTACTTTATTTAGATCTCTCTGTAGTGATTCACAATCTTCTTCAGTTTTCACTCTTTTCAGTAGTTTTGCATCATCTGCAAAGAAGCTCATATAGCTTTCAATTCCTTTATCCATATCATTAATATATATAGCAAACATTATTGGGGCCAGAACTGTTCCCTGCGGAACACCGCTTATTACTTCATCCCATTTTGAGTGCTGGTTTCTTATCACTACTCTCATTTTTCTTTCTTGCAAAAAGTCTTCCGTCCAATTTAGTAGTTTGCCCTGTATTCCTCCTTCAGTTTCTAATTTCTTAAGCAACTTCTTATGTGGTACTTTGTCAAAAGCTTTCTTTAGGTCTAGAAATGCACAGTCCGCCCATCCATCTCTTTCTTGTATTATATCTATTAACCTTGAATAGAAACATATTAAATTGGTGACGCATGATCGTCCTTGTCTGAATCCAAATTGCCTTGGATTTAACACTTTGTTTTTTTCTAAATATTTTACCCATCTACTTTTGATAATTCTTTCACAAATTTTTGCTATTGTACTTGTTAGAGAGACTGGTCTATAGTTGGTAGGTTCTTCTTTATTTCCTCCTTTGTATATAGGTACTATATTTGCTTTTTTCCAATCTTCTGGAACTTTTCCTTCTTTCAAGGAACTGTTTAGTATGCTATGTATTTTGTCTGCCAGTTCATTCCTGCATTCTTTCAGTATCCAGTTTGCTATTTCATCTGGTCCATGCGATTTTCTGACATCAAGATTACTCAAGTGTGTTAATATTTCATTCTTTGTTACTTCTATTTCTTCCATAGGGGGGACTTTCTCTTTCCATTCGTTCTCTTCAGGTTGTATGTTCTCCCTTGTAAACACTGATTTAAAATGTTTGTTCATAATTTCCGCCATTTCCATTTCCTCAGTGTATTCAACTCCCTCTTGTCTTAATTTCTCCAAGTCTTGTTTGTTTTTCAGTTTATTGTTTACAAATCTGTAGAATAGTTTCGGTTGATCTTTACACTTTTCTATGATATCTTTTTCATATTTTCTCTTTTCCTCTCTGCACGTTTGTACATATTCATTTCTATAATAGGTATATATTTTCCATTTTTCAGGTCTTCTATCTTTTTTCCATCTGGTCCAGGCTTTGTCTCTTTTGTAATTTAACTCCCTACAACTTTTGTTGTACCAGCATTTTACATATTCTTTTTCTTGTTTTTGTCTTGGGACATACTTTTCCACTCCTTTTTTGTAAATTTTTGTCAAAATATTCCATTTCTCTTCCACTGTTGTTTCTTTGTATATTTCTTCCCAGTTTTCCTTTTGAAAGAATTCTCTTATTTTATCAAAGTTTGTTTTTTCATACATCATTCTTCCTTTTCTATATTGTTCATTTCTTTTCATATATTTTTCTTCATTAAGTTCCAGTTCAATCAATATGTGGTCACTTTTACTTATTGGTGTTTTATATTCAATTTTGTCCACTATTCTAGGTTCAGATGTAATTATTAGGTCTAGTCTCGATGGCTCTTCTTCATTTCTATACCTAGTGTTCTCCTGTATCCATTGTGTCATTGTATGGTCAGTAACCATCTCAAGTAGAGTGTTTCCCCATGAGCCGTCTCCACCCTTCACTGTCATTTCTTCCCAGCAGATTTCTTTGCAATTAAAGTCGCCCATCATAACTATTTTTCCTCCCTCTTCCATTATCTTGTTTAATGCTATCTTTGTGTCCTCTAACATACTTTTATGTTCACTCTCTTCCCATGAGGCTGTTTTCGGGGGCACATAATTTATCACAAACTTTCTGCTCTTCTTATCTCTGTCTTCTACTTCCATCATTATCATCTCTACTGTATTCTTTTCATATGTGACACACTTCACGTTTATATCCTTCTTAGTCAGGGACATAACTCCACCCCCTTCCTTTTTCACTCTGTTTCTAATCTAATAATTATATGCATCATGTCCTACACTGTTGGGTGGTAGTGGACCTTTTAATTTTGTTTCTACAATTCCCATTATGTACGGTTCTTTTTCCTTCAAATAATCATTCAGCTCATTCAATCCTGTTATTAATCCATCTATATTTATGTAAGACACTCTTAGTTTTCTGCCACTTCCATTGTGTTCTCTGTTTCCCTTTTGTTTTTCTCTTGTATGTCGACTTTCTTTAGTTTCATATTCACTACTCTCCAATAGAATCTCTCTTTTTCTGACTCCGTTCTTATCTCGTTTTTTTCCTTAGCTTCAAGTCTTTTCTGTTTTTCTTCCTCTCTTTCCTCTTTATTCATTTCCCTTTTTATCCATACCTTTTTATATTGTTCACTTGTTGCTAGTTTCCCTGTTTTGGATAAGATATTCTCAGCCGTAGTTTGTGACCTGAATTTAATCTTAATTGGTCTGGTCTTGTCTGTACTATATTTCCCTAGCCTGAATTTCTCTTCGATTTGTTTCATTATTTCTGTTTCATCTTCCTGAACTAATTCTAGTAAATTTCTTACTTTTTCATTTTCCTCTTTGATTCTTGTGGTTCTATCTCGGTTATGTTTCTCTTCCATTCCTAATATAATTATACATTTCTTTCTGTCTGCTAAGTCTCTTACTATATTCTCCTTCTGTCTCATCACTTTAATATTGAGTTTTCAGTTTGTTCATTCATTTGCTGTCTGATTATGTCAGTGAATGCAACTTTGCTATTTTCTTGGATTTTTTCCAACCCTCCTTGTTCTCCTTATTATTCTCCTTTAAGACTTTATTCTCTTCTTTTACTTCTTTTAACTGTTTTTTTAATTCTTCAATTTCCTTAGTTAAGTTTTTGTTCGCCTTCTCTAGTTCTTCCAATTTTTCAACTCTCTGCACAATGTCGTTGACGTGACCGAACTTAAATTTCCAGTGCTCGATCATCTTATCAAGTTTCTCTTCTAGTCTTGTTAATCGGGGGAGAGGGGGGGGGGGGTTTGTGTCCCCCCCCCACCCTCTTTAAATCCCTGGAAAATATTCTCATCATCTTCTACTGTATTGCTCTTATCTATACTTCTAATCTTTACATTTTTGTTAGACATTTCATCATCGCTAAATTGGTCCGGCCCTCGTTTGTTTAGATTTCGTCTGCCTGCCTGGGCCAAGTCCTCACCTTCCTCATTTCCTTCCATTTCCCTCAGTAATCCCTCCCCTTCTCCTTTTTCCTTACTTTCCCTACACCACGAGCAATTTCCCCCCCACCCTGCAAATACAATAGGTACTTCCTTTGCTTTGGGATCCACGAAATTTCACTTTTTCTTCAGAACGTCGTCTATGCCGTCCGTTCGTTGAAGTGTGTGTATTTACCTAGTTGTATTTACCTAGTTGTATTTTACGGGAAAGGGAGCTATGCTCGTGGGGTCCTGTCTTCATTTCTCATTTTATCTAAACAATTTTTAAATTCATGTATTGTTTTTGCACACACCACTTTCTCATCTAACTTGTTCCAACTGTCTATTACTCTGTGTGGAAAGCTGTTCTTTTTCAAATCTCTTCTATAGCTGTCTTTTTTTATTTTCTTTCCGTGTCCTCTTGTATTTCTGTCATCCCATTTTATCAGATTCTCTCTATCAGTAATTTCTATGCCTTTCATGATTCTGTAAATAGCTATCAAATCTCCTCTCTCTCTTCTTTGCTCTAGTGTCTGTAGTTCAAGTTTTTGTAGTCTCTCTTCATATGATAGTTTTGAGAGTGTTGGTGCCAGTTTTGTAATTGCTCTTTGTATTCTTTCAAGTTTTTTTATACATTTTTTTGTACTTGGTGACCATATCGTTGCTGCATATTCTAATCTTGGTCTTATCAGGGTGATTAGGATTTTCCTCACCATTTCTTCATCCAGGTATGTAAATGCCACTTTGATTGTTCTTATTAAATTATAAGTTTCTCCAAAAATCTTATTTATATGTTTCTCAGGTGACATATTATTCATAACAATGACTCCCAGGTCCTTCTCATTTTCTACTTTTTTTATTCCTTCTTCTCCCAAATTATATGATCCTGTTATTCTGATTTTGCTTTTTCCAAATTCCATTATACTACACTTTTTTGTATTGAACTCCATCTCCCACTTCCTACTCCATTCCTGTACTTTATTTAGATCTCTCTGTAGTGATTCACAATCTTCTTCAGTTTTCACTCTTTTCAGTAGTTTTGCATCGTCTGCAAAGAAGCTCATATAGCTTTCAATTCCTTCATCCATATCATTAATATATATAGCAAACATTATTGGGGCCAGGACTGTTCCCTGCGGGACACCGCTTATTACTTCATTCCATTTTGAGTGCTGGTTTCTTATCACTACTCTCATTTTTCTTTCTTGCAAAAAGTCTTCCATCCAATTTAGTAATTTACCTTGTATTCCTCCTTCAGATTCTAGTTTCTTAAGCAACTTCTTATGTGGTACTTTGTCAAAAGCTTTTTTTAGGTCTAGAAATGCACAGTCCGCCCATCCATCTCTTTCTTGTATTATATCTATTAGCCTTGAATAGAAACATATTAAATTGGTGACGCATGATCGTCCTTGTCTGAATCCAAATTGCCTTGGATTTAGTACGTTGTTTTTTTCCAAGTATTTTACCCATCTACTTTTGATAATTCTTTCACAAATTTTTGCTATTGTACTTGTTAGAGAGACTGGTCTATAGTTGGTAGGTTCTTCTTTATTTCCTCCTTTATATATAGGTACTATATTTGCTTTTTTCCAATCTTCTGGAACTTTTCCTTCTTTCAAGGAACTGCTTATTATGCTATGTATTTTGTCTGCCAGTTCATTCCTGCATTCTTTCAGAATCCAGTTTGCTATTTCATCTGGCCCATGCGATTTTCTGACATCAAGATTACTCAAGTGTATCAATATTTCATTCTTTGATACTTCTATTTTTTCTATAGGGGGGACTTTCTCTTTCCATTCAATCTCTTCAGGTTGTATGTTCTCCCTTGTAAACACTGATTTAAAATGTTTGTTCATAATTTCCGCCATTTCCATTTCCTCAGTGTATTCAACTCCCCCTTGTCTTAATTTCTCCAAGTCCTGTTTGTTTTTCAGTTTATTGTTTACAAATCTGTAGAATAGTTTCGGTTGATCTTTACATTTTTCTATGACGTCTTTTTCATATTTTCTCTTTTCCTCTCTGCACGTTTGTACATATTCATTTCTATAACTGGTATATATTTTCCATTTTTCAGGTCTTCTGTCTTTTTTCCATCTGGTCCAGGCTTTGTCTCTTTTGTCTTTTAACTCCCTACAACTTTTGTTGTACCAGCATTTTACATATTCTTTTTCTTGTTTTTGTCTTGTGACATACTTTTCCACTCCTTTTTTGTAAATTTTTGTCAAAATATTCCATTTCTTTTCCACTGATGTTTCTTCTTTGTATATTTCTTCCCAGTTTTCTTGTTGAAAGAATTCTCTTATTTTATCAAAGTTTGTTTTTTCATACATCATTCTTCCTTTTCTATATTGTTCATTTCTTTTCATATATTTTTCTTCATTAAGTTCCAGTTCAATCAATATGTGGTCACTTTTACCTATTGGTGTTTTATATTCAATCTTGTCCACTATTCTAGGTTCAGATGTAATTAATAAGTCTAGTCTCGATGGTTCTTCTTCATTTCTATACCTAGTGTTCTCCTGTATCCATTGTGTCATTGTATGGTCAATAATCATCTCAAGTAGAGCGTTTCCCCATGAGTCGTCTCCACCCTTTACTGTCATTTCTTCCCAGCAGATTTCTTTGCAATTATAGTCGCCCATCATAACTATTCTTCCTCCATCTTCCATTATTTTATTTAATGTTATCTTTGTGTCCTCTAACATACTTTTATGTTCACTCTCCTCCCATGAGGCTGTTTTTGGAGGCACATAATTTATCACAAATTTTCTGCTCTTCTTATCTCTGTCTTCCACTTCTATCATAATCATCTCTACTGTATTCTTTCCATATATGACACCTTTCACGTTTATATCCTTCTTAGTCAGGAACATAACTCCACCCCCTTGCTTTTTCTCTCTGTTTCTAATCCAATAATTGTATGCATCATGTCCTACACTGTTGGGTGGTAGTGGGCCTTTTAATTTTGTTTCTACAATTCCCATTATGTACGGTTCTTTTTCCTTCAAATAATCATTCAGCTCATTCAATCCTGTTATTAATCCATCTATATTTGTGTAAGACACTCTTAGTTTTCTGCCACTTCCATTGTGTTCTCTGTTTCCCTTATGATTTTCTTTTGTATGTCGAACTTCCTTAGTTTCATGTTCACTACTCTCCAATAGAATCTCTCTTTCTCTGACTCCGTTCTGTTCTCGTTTTTTGCCTTAGCTTCCAGTCTTTTCTGCTTTTCTTCCTCTCTTTCCTCTTTATTCATTTCTCTTTTTATCCATATCTTTTTATATTGTTCACTTGTTGCTAGTTTCCCTGTTTTGGATAAGATATTCTCTGCCGTTGTTTGTGACTTGAATTTAATCTTAATTGGTCTGGTCTTGTCTGTGCTATACTTTCCGAGTCTAAATTTCTCTTCGATTTGTTTCATAATTTCTGGTTCATCTTCCTGAACTGATTCTAGTAATTGGCTTACTTTTTCATTTTCCTCTTTGATTCTTGTGGTTCTATCTGTGTTGTGTTTCTCTTCCATTCCTAATATAATTATACATTTCTTCTTGTCTGCTAAATCTCTTACTATAATCTCTATTTGTCTCATCACTTTAATAACTGAGTCTTCAGTATGTTCTTTCAATTGCTGTTTGACTATGTCAGTGAATGAAACCTTATTTCCTTCTTGGGTTGTCTTCCAATTTTTAGTTTCTTTAGCTATTGTCTCTCTGTTTTCTTTACTATTCTTCTTCAATTCCTCATTCTCCACCTTTACTTCTCTTAACTGTCTTTTTAGGTCTTCTATTTCATCAGTTAAGTTTTTATTCGCCTTTTCTAGTTCTTCCAATCTTTCAACCCTTTGTAAAATGGTGTTCATATGACCTAACCTACTCTCCAAGTCCTCGATCACCTTATCAACCTTCTCCTCTAGTCTTGTCAGTCGGGGGGGGTTTGTGTCCCCCCCACCCTCTTTAAATCCCTTGAAAATATTCTCATCACTTTCTACTGTATTGCTCCTATCTATACTTCTAATCTTTACATTCTTATTAGACATTTCGTCGTCTTCCAGCTGGTCTTGCGGTCGCGTGTTTACTTTTCGGCGGTCTGTTTGGGCCAAGTCCTCTACTTCCTCATTACCTTCCATTTCCCCAGCAATCCCTCCCCTTCTCCTCTTTCCTTACTTTCCCACTACCCCACGAGCAATTTCCCCCCCACCCTGTAAATACAAAAAGGCACTTCTCTTTGCGTTGGGATCCACAATCTGCACTTTTCTTCAGAACGTTCTTCAAGCCGTCCGTTCGTTGAAAGTGTGTATTTACCTAGTTGTATTTACCTAGTTGTATTTTGCGGGAAGGGGAGCTATGCTCGTGTTGTCCCGCCTTTGTATCTTGCAGTGTCTAGTTTGTTTTTAAACTCATGAATGGTTTTTGCGCATACTATTTCATTGTCCAGTTTATTCCAAGTGTCCAAAACTCTATGAGGAAAACTGTTTTTCTTCAGTTCTCTTCTATAGCTATGTTTTTTTATTTTCTTTCCATGTCCTCTTGTGTTTCTTTTGTCCCAGTTAAGTAAGTTCTCACTATCGAGTACCTCTGTGCCTTTCATGATTCTGTAGATGGTCAATAGGTCACCTCTCTCTCTTCTTTGCTCCAGTGTCGGTAACTCCAGTTTAGCCAATCTCTCTTCGTATGATAGGTTTGCAAGTGCAGGTGCCATTTTTGTAGCTGCTCTTTGGATTCTTTCTATTTTCTTTATATTCTTTTTGGTACTGGGGGACCACAATGTCGCTGCATACTCTAATCTAGGCCTTATCAATGTAACCAATATTTTTTTCATCATGTCTTCGTCCAAGTATGTAAACGCCACTTTTATTGATCTTAGCAAGTTGTAAGTCTCCCCGACAATTTTGTTAATCTGTATATCATAGGACAAGTCGTTCGTGATAATTACTCCCAAATCTTTTTCGGATCCTACTTTCTTTACTTCTTTGGTTCCAATTGTATATTTTCCTGATATTCTGTTTTTGCTTTTTCCAAACTCCATTATGCTACACTTCTTAGTATTAAAGTCCACTTCCCATTTCTGACTCCAGTTCCATACCCTATTTAGGTCTTCTTGCAGTGCTTCACAGTCCTCATCAGTTTCTATTTTCCTTAGCAGTTTGGCGTCATCGGCAAAGAAGCTCATGTAGCAGTTCACGTCCTCATCCATGTCATTCATATAGATAGCAAACATTATTGGTGCCAGCACAGATCCTTGTGGTACTCCACTGATCACCTCTTTCCAGTCTGAATATTTTTCTCTGAGCACTACTCTCATCTTTCTACCAGTCAGAAAGTCCTCTATCCATTTTAGTAGGTTTCCCTGTATTCCTCCTATGTGTTCCAGTTTTTTTAGTAGTTTTCTGTGTGGTACTTTGTCAAAGGCTTTTTGCAAGTCTAGGAATGCACAATCAGCCCATCCATTTCTTTCTTGCACTATGTCTATTAGTCTTGAGTAAAAGCATATTAAGTTTGTGGAGCATGATCTTCCTTGTCTGAATCCGAATTGTCTTGGGTTTAATATGTCATTGTCTTCCAGATGTTTTACCCATCTATTCTTGATTATTTTCTCACAAATTTTGGTGTGTGTGTGTGTGTATTTACCTAGTTGTATTTTACGGGAAGGGGAGCTATGCTCGTGGGGTCCCGTCTTCATATCTCATTTTATCTAAACTATTTTTAAATTCATGTATTGTTTTTGCACACACCACTTTCTCATCTAACTTGTTCCAACTGTCTATTACTCTGTGAGGAAAGCTGTTCTTTTTCAAATCTCTTCTATAGCTGTCTTTTTTTATTTTCTTTCCGTGTCCTCTTGTATTTCTGTCATCCCATTTTATCAGATTCTCTCTATCAGTAATTTCTATGCCTTTCATGATTCTGTAAATAGCTATCAAATCTCCTCTCTCTCTTCTTTGCTCTAGTGTCTGTAGTTTAAGTTTTTGTAGTCTCTCTTCATATGATAGTTTTGAGAGTGTTGGTGCCAGTTTTGTGATTGCTCTTTGTATTCTTTCAAGTTTTTTTATACATTTTTTTGTACTTGGTGACCATATCGTTGCTGCATATTCCAATCTTGGTCTTATCAGGGTGATTAGGATTTTCCTCACCATTTCTTCATCCAGGTATGTAAATGCCACTTTGATTGTTCTTATTAAATTATAAGTTTCTCCAAAAATCTTATTTATATGTTTCTCAGGTGACATATTATTCATAACAATGACTCCCAGGTCCTTCTCATTTTCTACTTTTTTTATTCCTTCTTCTCCCAAATTATATGATCCTGTTATTCTATTTTTGCTTTTTCCAAATTCCATTATACTACACTTTTTTGTATTGAACTCCATCTCCCACTTCCTACTCCATTCTTGTACTTTATTTAGATCCCTCTGTAGTGATTCACAATCTTCTTCAGTTTTCACTCTTTTCAGTAGTTTTGCATCATCTGCAAAGAAGCTCATATAGCTTTCAATTCCTTCATCCATATCATTAATATATATAGCAAATATTATTGGGGCCAGAACTGTTCCCTGCGGGACACCGCTTATTACTTCATTCCATTTTGAGTGCTGATCTCTTATCACTACTCTCATTTTTCTTTCTTGCAAAAAGTCTTCCATCCAATTTAGCAATTTACCTTGTATTCCTCCTTCATATTCTAATTTCTTAAGCAACTTCTTATGTGGTACTTTGTCAAAAGCTTTTTTTAGGTCTAGAAATGCACAATCAGCCCATCCATCTCTTTCTTGTATTATATCTATTAGCCTTGAATAGAAACATATTAAATTGGTGACGCATGACCGTCCTTGTCTGAATCCAAATTGCCTTGGGTTTAGTACGTTGTTTTTTTCCAAGTATTTTACCCATCTACTTTTGATAATTCTTTCACAAATTTTTGCTATTGTACTTGTTAGAGAGACTGGTTTATAGTTGGTAGGTTCTTCTTTATTTCCTCCTTTATATATAGGTACTATATTTGCTTTTTTCCAATCTTCTGGAACTTTTCCTTCTTTTAAGGAACTGCTTATTATGCTATGTATTTTGTCTGCCAGTTCATTCCTGCATTCTTTCAGAATCCAGTTTGCTATTTCATCTGGCCCATGCGATTTTCTGACATCAAAATTACCCAAGTGTGTCAATATTTCATTCTTTGTTACTTCTATTTCTTCCATAGGGGGGACTTTTTCTTTCCACTCAATCTCTTCAGGTTGTATATTTTCCCTTGTAAACACTGATTTAAAATGTTTGTTCATAATTTCTGCCATTTCCATTTCCTCAGTGTATTCAACTCCTCCTTGTCTCAATTTCTCCAAGTCTTGTTTGTTTTTCAGTTTATTGTTTACAAATCTGTAGAATAGTTTTGGTTGATCTTTACACTTTTCTATAACATCTTTTTCATATTTTCTTTTTTTCTCTCTGCACTTTTGTACATATTCATTTCTATAACCAGTATATATTTTCCATTTTTCAGGTCTTCTGTCTTTTTTCCATCTGGTCCAGGCTTTGTCTCTTTTGTCTTTTAACTCCCTACAACTTTTGTTGTACCAGCATTTTACATATTCTTTTTCTTGTTTTTGTCTTGGGACATACTTTTCCACTCCTTTTTTGTAAATTTTTGTCAAAATATTCCATTTCTCTTCCACTGATGTTTCTTCTTTGTATATTTCTTCCCAGTTTTCTTGTTGGAAGAATTCTCTTATTTTATCAAAGTTTGTTTTTTCATACATCATTCTTCCTTTTCTATATTGTTCATTTCTTTTCATATATTTTTCTTCATTGAGTTCCAGTTCAATCAATATGTGGTCACTTTTACCTATTGGTGTTTTATATTCAATCTTGTCCACTATTCTAGGTTCAGATGTAATTATTAAGTCTAGCCTCGATGGTTCTTCTTCATTTCTATACCTAGTGTTCTCTTGTATCCATTGTGTCATTGAATGGTCAGTAATCATCTCAAGTAGAGCATTTCCCCATGAGTGATCACCACTCTTTACTGTCATTTCTTCCCAGTAGATTTCTTTGCAATTAAAGTCGCCCATCATAATTATTCTTCCTCCGTCTTCCATTATTTTAGTTAATGCTATCTTTGTGTCCTCTAGCATACTTTTATATTCACTCTCCTCCCATGAGGCTGTTTTCGGAGGCACATAATTGATCATAAATTTTCTGCTCTTCTTATCTCTGTCTTCCACTTCTATCATAATCATCTCTACTGTATTCTTTCCATATATGACACCTTTCACGTTTATATCCTTCTTAGTCAGGAACATAACTCCACCCCCTTGCTTTTTCTCTCTGTTTCTAATCCAATAATTGTATGCATCATGTCCTACACTGTTGGGTGGTAGTGGGCCTTTTAATTTTGTTTCTACAATTCCCATTATGTCCGGTTCTTTTTCTTTCAAATAATCATTCAGCTCATTCAATCCTGTTATTAATCCATCTATATTTGTGTAAGACACTCTTAGTTTTCTGCCACTTCCATTGTGTTCTCTGTTTCCCTTATGTTTTTCTTTTGTATGTCGAACTTCCTTAGTTTCATGTTCACTACTCTCCAATAGAATCTCTCTTTCTCTGACTCCGTTCTGTTCTCGTTTTTTGTCTTAGCTTCCAGTCTTTTCTGCTTTTCTTCCTCTCTTTCCTCTTTATTCATTTCTCTTTTTATCCATATCTTTTTGTGTTGTTCACTTGTTGCTAGTTTCCCTGTTTTGGATAAGATATTCTCTGCCGTTGTTTGTGACTTGAATTTAATCTTAATTGGTCTGGTCTTGTCTGTGCTATACTTTCCGAGTCTAAATTTCTCTTCGATTTGTTTCATAATTCCTGGTTCATCTTCCTGAACTGATTCTAGTAATTGGCTTACTTTTTCATTTTCCTCTTTGATTCTTGTGGTTCTATCTGTGTTGTGTTTCTCTTCCATTCCTAATATAATTATACATTTCTTCTTGTCTGCTAAATCCCTTACTATATTCTCCTTTTGTCTCATCACTTTAATAACTGAGTCTTCAGTATGTTCTTTCAATTGCTGTTTGACTATGTCAGTGAATGAAATCTTATTTCCTTCTTGGGTTTGCTTCCAATTTTTACTTTCTTTAGCTATTGTTTCTCTGTTTTCTTTACTATTCTTCTTCAATTCCTCATTCTCCCCCTTTACCTCTCTTAACTGTCTTTTTAGTTCTTCTATTTCATCAGTTAAGTTTTTATTCGCCTTTTCCAGTTCTTCCAATCTTTCAACCCTTTTTAAAATGGTGTTCATATGACCTAACCTACTCTCCAAGTCCTCGATCACCTTATCAACCTTCTTCTCTAGTCTTGTCAGTCGGGGGGGGTTTGTGTCCCCCCCACTCTCTTTAAATCCCTTGAAAATATTCTCATCACTTTCTGCTATATTGCTCCTATCTATACCTCTAATCTTCACATTCCTATTAGACATGTTATCATCCAACTCGTCTTGGGGTCGTTTGTCTACCTTACGGCGGCCCGTCAGGGCCATTTTCTCCACCTCCTCATTACCTTCCATTTCCCCAGCAATCCCTCCCCCTCTCCTCTTTCCTTACTTTCCCACTACCTCACGAGCAATTTCCCCCCCCCCTACAAATACAAAAAGGCACTTCTCTTTGCGTTGGGATCCACAATCTGCACTTTTCTTCAGAACATTCTTCAAGCCGTCCGTCCGTTGAAAGTGTGTGTGTGTATTTACCTAGTTGTATTTACCTAGTTGTATTTTACGGGAAGGGGAGCTATGCTCGTGGGGTCCCGTCTTCATATCTCATTTTATCTAAACTATTTTTAAATTCATGTATTGTTTTTGCACACACCACTTTCTCATCTAACTTGTTCCAACTGTCTATTGCTCTGTGAGGAAAGCTGTTCTTTTTCAAATCTCTTCTATAGCTGTCTTTTTTTATTTTCTTTCCGTGTCCTCTTGTATTTCTGTCATCCCATTTTATCAGATTCTCTCTATCAGTAATTTCTATGCCTTTCATGATTCTGTAAATAGCTATCAAATCTCCTCTCTCTCTTCTTTGCTCTAGTGTCTGTAGTTTAAGTTTTTGTAGTCTCTCTTCATATGATAGTTTTGAGGGTGTTGGTGCCAGTTTTGTAATTGCTCTTTGTATCCTTTCAAGTTTTTTTATACATTTTTTTGTACTTGGTGACCATATCGTTGCTGCATATTCCAATCTTGGTCTTATCAGGGTGATTAGGATTTTCCTCACCATTTCTTCATCCAGGTATGTAAATGCCACTTTGATTGTTCTTATTAAATTATAAGTTTCTCCAAAAATCTTATTTATATGTTTCTCAGGTGACATATTATTCATAACAATGACTCCCAGGTCCTTCTCATTTTCTACTTTTTTTATTCCTTCTTCTCCCAAATTATATGATCCTGCTATTCTGTTTTTGCTTTTTCCAAATTCCATTATACTACACTTTTTTGTATTGAACTCCATCTCCCACTTCCTACTCCATTCTTGTACTTTATTTAGATCCCTCTGTAGTGATTCACAATCTTCTTCAGTTTTCACTCTTTTCAGTAGTTTTGCATCATCTGCAAAGAAGCTCATATAGCTTTCAATTCCTTCATCCATATCATTAATATATATAGCAAACATTATTGGGGCCACAACTGTTCCCTGCGGGACACCGCTTATTACTTCATTCCATTTTGAGTGCTGATCTCTTATCACTACTCTCATTTGTCTTTCTTGCAAAAAGTCTTCCATCCAATTTAGCAATTTACCTTGTATTCCTCCTTCATATTCTAATTTCTTAAGCAACTTCTTATGTGGTACTTTGTCAAAAGCTTTTTTTAGGTCTAGAAATGCACAATCAGCCCATCCATCTCTTTCTTGTATTATATCTATTAGCCTTGAATAGAAACATATTAAATTGGTGACGCATGATCGTCCTTGTCTGAATCCAAATTGTCTTGGATTTAGTACGTTGTTTTTTTCCAAGTATTTTACCCATCTACTTTTGATAATTCTTTCACATATTTTCGCTATTGTACTTGTTAGAGAGACTGGTCTATAGTTGGTAGGTTCTTCTTTATTTCCTCCTTTATATATAGGTACTATATTTGCTTTTTTCCAATCTTCTGGAACTTTTCCTTCTTTTAAGGAACTGCTTATTATGCTATGTATTTTGTCTGCCAGTTCATTCCTGCATTCTTTCAGAATCCAGTTTGCTATTTCATCTGGCCCATGCGATTTTCTGACATCAAAATTACCCAAGTGTGTCAATATTTCATTCTTTGTTACTTCTATTTCTTCCATAGGGGGGACTTTTTCTTTCCACTCAATCTCTTCAGGTTGTATATTTTCCCTTGTAAACACTGATTTAAAATGTTTGTTCATAATTTCTGCCATTTCCATTTCCTCAGTGTATTCAACTCCTCCTTGTCTTAATTTCTCCAAGTCTTGTTTGTTTTTCAGTTTATTGTTTACAAATCTGTAGAATAGTTTTGGTTGATCTTTACACTTTTCTATAACATCTTTTTCATATTTTCTTTTTTCCTCTCTGCACTTTTGTACATATTCATTTCTATAACCAGTATATATTTTCCATTTTTCAGGTCTTCTGTCTTTTTTCCATCTGGTCCAGGCTTTGTCTCTTTTGTCTTTTAACTCCCTACAACTTTTGTTGTACCAGCATTTTACATATTCTTTTTCTTGTTTTTGTCTTGGGACATACTTTTCCACTCCTTTTTTGTAAATTTTTGTCAAAATATTCCATTTCTCTTCCACTGATGTTTCTTCTTTGTATATTTCTTCCCAGTTTTCTTGTTGAAAGAATTCTCTTATTTTATCAAAGTTTGTTTTTTCATACATCATTCTTCCTTTTCTATATTGTTCATTTCTTTTCATATATTTTTCTTCATTAAGTTCCAGTTCAATCAATATGTGGTCACTTTTACCTATTGGTGTTTTATATTCAATCTTGTCCACTATTCTAGGTTCAGATGTAATTATTAAGTCTAGCCTCGATGGTTCTTCTTCATTTCTATACCTAGTGTTTTCTTGTATCCATTGTGTCATTGAATGGTCAGTAATCATCTCAAGTAGAGCATTTCCCCATGAGTCATCACCACTCTTTACTGTCATTTCTTCCCAGCAGATTTCTTTGCAATTAAAGTCGCCCATCATAACTATTCTTCCTCCGTCTTCCATTATTTTAGTTAATGCTATCTTTGTGTCCTCTAACAAACTTTTATATTCACTCTCCTCCCATGAGGCTGTTTTCGGAGGCACATAATTGATCACAAATTTTCTGCTCTTCTTATCTCTGTCTTCCACTTCTATCATAATCATCTCTACTGTATTCTTTCCATATATGACACCTTTCACGTTTATATCCTTCTTAGTCAGGAACATAACTCCACCCCCTTGCTTTTTCTCTCTGTTTCTAATCCAATAATTGTATGCATCATGTCCTACACTGTTGGGTGGTAGTGGGCCTTTTAATTTTGTTTCTACAATTCCCATTATGTCCGGTTCTTTTTCTTTCAAATAATCATTCAGCTCATTCAATCCTGTTATTAATCCATCTATATTTGTGTAAGACACTCTTAGTTTTCTGCCACTTCCATTGTGTTCTCTGTTTCCCTTATGTTTTTCTTTTGTATGTCGAACTTCCTTAGTTTCATGTTCACTACTCTCCAATAGAATCTCTCTTTCTCTGACTCCGTTCTGTTCTCGTTTTTTGCCTTAGCTTCCAGTCTTTTCTGCTTTTCTTCCTCTCTTTCCTCTTTATTCATTTCTCTTTTTATCCATATCTTTTTGTGTTGTTCACTTGTTGCTAGTTTCCCTGTTTTGGATAAGATATTCTCTGCCGTTGTTTGTGACTTGAATTTAATCTTAATTGGTCTGGTCTTGTCTGTGCTATACTTTCCGAGTCTAAATTTCTCTTCGATTTGTTTCATAATTCCTGGTTCATCTTCCTGAACTGATTCTAGTAATTGGCTTACTTTTTCATTTTCCTCTTTGATTCTTGTGGTTCTATCTGTGTTGTGTTTCTCTTCCATTCCTAATATAATTATACATTTCTTCTTGTCTGCTAAATCCCTTACTATATTCTCCTTTTGTCTCATCACTTTAATAACTGAGTCTTCAGTATGTTCTTTCAATTGCTGTTTGACTATGTCAGTGAATGAAATCTTATTTCCTTCTTGGGTTTGCTTCCAATTTTTACTTTCTTTAGCTATTGTTTCTCTGTTTTCTTTACTATTCTTCTTCAATTCCTCATTCTCCCCCTTTACCTCTCTTAACTGTCTTTTTAGGTCTTCTATTTCATCAGTTAAGTTTTTATTCGCCTTTTCCAGTTCTTCCAATCTTTCAACCCTTTTTAAAATGGTGTTCATATGACCTAACCTACTCTCCAAGTCCTCGATCACCTTATCAACCTTCTTCTCTAGTCTTGTCAGCCGGGGGGGGGGGGGGGGGGGGGGGGGGTTGTGTCCCCCCCACTCTCTTTAAATCCCTTGAAAATATTCTCATCACTTTCTGCTATATTGCTCCTATCTATACCTCTAATCTTCACATTCCTATTAGACATGTCGTCATCATCCAACTCGTCTTGGGGTCGTTTGTCTACCTTACGGCGGCCCGTCAGGGCCATTTCCTCCACCTCCTCATTACCTTCCATTTCCCCAGCAATCCCTCCCCCTCTCCTCTTTCCTTACTTTCCCACTACCTCACGAGCAATTTCCCCCCACCCTGCAAATACAAAAAGGCACTTCTCTTTGCGTTGGTATCCACAATCTGCACTTTTCTTCAGAGCGTTCTTCAAGCCGTCCGTTCGTTGAAAGTGTGTGTGTGTGTGTGTATTTACCTAGTTGTATTTACCTAGTTGTATTTTACGGGAAGGGGAGCTATGCTCGTGGGGTCCCGTCTTCATATCTCATTTTATCTAAACTATTTTTAAATTCATGTATTGTTTTTGCACACACCACTTTCTCATCTAACTTGTTCCAACTGTCTATTGCTCTGTGAGGAAAGCTGTTCTTTTTAAAATCTCTTCTATAGCTGTCTTTTTTTATTTTCTTTCCGTGTCCTCTTGTATTTCTGTCATCCCATTTTATCAGATTCTCTCTATCAGTAATTTCTATGCCTTTCATGATTCTGTAAATAGCTATCAAATCTCCTCTCTCTCTTCTTTGCTCTAGTGTCTGTAGTTTAAGTTTTTGTAGTCTCTCTTCATATGATAGTTTTGAGAGTGTTGGTGCCAGTTTTGTAATTGCTCTTTGTATTCTTTCAAGTTTTTTTATACATTTTTTTGTACTTGGTGACCATATCGTTGCTGCATATTCCAATCTTGGTCTTATCAGGGTGATTAGGATTTTCCTCACCATTTCTTCATCCAGGTATGTAAATGCCACTTTGATTGTTCTTATTAAATTATAAGTTTCTCCAAAAATCTTATTTATATGTTTCTCAGGTGACATATTATTCATAACAATGACTCCCAGGTCCTTCTCATTTTCTACTTTTTTTATTCCTTCTTTTCCCAAATTATATGATCCTGTTATTCTGTTTTTGCTTTTTCCAAATTCCATTATACTACACTTTTTTGTATTGAACTCCATCTCCCACTTCCTACTCCATTCTTGTACTTTATTTAGATCTCTCTGTAGTGATTCACAATCTTCTTCAGTTTTCACTCTTTTCAGTAATTTTGCATCATCTGCAAAGAAGCTCATATAGCTTTCAATTCCTTCATCCATATCATTAATATATATAGCAAACATTATTGGGGCCAGAACTGTTCCCTGCGGGACACCGCTTATTACTTCATTCCATTTTGAGTGCTGATCTCTTATCACTACTCTCATTTTTCTTTCTTGCAAAAAGTCTTCCATCCAATTTAGCAATTTACCTTGTATTCCTCCTTCATATTCTAATTTCTTAAGCAACTTCTTATGTGGTACTTTGTCAAAAGCTTTTTTTAGGTCTAGAAATGCACAATCAGCCCATCCATCTCTTTCTTGTATTATATCTATTAGCCTTGAATAGAAACATATTAAATTGGTGACGCATGATCGTCCTTGTCTGAATCCAAATTGCCTTGGATTTAGTACGTTGTTTTTTTCCAAGTATTTTACCCATCTACTTTTGATAATTCTTTCACATATTTTTGCTATTGTACTTGTTAGAGAGACTGGTCTATAGTTGGTAGGTTCTTCTTTATTTCCTCCTTTATATATAGGTACTATATTTGCTTTTTTCCAATCTTCTGGAACTTTTCCTTCTTTTAAGGAACTGCTTATTATGCTATGTATTTTGTCTGCCAGTTCATTCCTGCATTCTTTCAGAATCCAGTTTGCTATTTCATCTGGCCCATGCGATTTTCTGACATCAAAATTACCCAAGTGTGTCAATATTTCATTCTTTGTTACTTCTATTTCTTCCATAGGGGGGACTTTTTCCTTCCACTCAATCTCTTCAGGTTGTATATTTTCCCTTGTAAACACTGATTTAAAATGTTTGTTCATAATTTCTGCCATTTCCATTTCCTCAGTGTATTCAACTCCTCCTTGTCTTAATTTCTCTAAGTCTTGTTTGTTTTTCAGTTTATTGTTTACAAATCTGTAGAATAGTTTTGGTTGATCTTTACACTTTTCTATAACATCTTTTTCATATTTTCTTTTTTCCTCTCTGCACTTTTGTACATATTCATTTCTATAACCAGTATATATTTTCCATTTTTCAGGTCTTCTGTCTTTTTTCCATCTGTTCCAGGCTTTGTCTCTTTTGTCCTTTAACTCCCTACAACTTTTGTTGTACCAGCATTTTACATATTCTTTTTCTTGTTTTTGTCTTGGGACATACTTTTCCACTCCTTTTTTGTAAATTTTTGTCAAAATATTCCATTTCTCTTCCACTGTTGTTTCTTCTTTGTATATTTCTTCCCAGTTTTCTTGTTGGAAGAATTCTCTTATTTTATCAAAGTTTGTTTTTTCATACATCATTCTTCCTTTTCTATATTGTTCATTTCTTTTCATATATTTTTCTTCATTAAGTTCCAGTTCAATCAATATGTGGTCACTTTTACCTATTGGTGTTTTATATTCAATCTTGTCCACTATTCTAGGTTCAGATGTAATTATTAAGTCTAGCCTCGATGGTTCTTCTTCATTTCTATACCTAGTGTTCTCTTGTATCCATTGTGTCATTGAATGGTCAGTAATCATCTCAAGTAGAGCATTTCCCCATGAGTCATCACCACTCTTTACTGTCATTTCTTCCCAGCAGATTTCTTTGCAATTAAAGTCGCCCATCATAACTATTCTTCCTCCGTCTTCCATTATTTTAGTTAATGCTATCTTTGTGTCCTCTAACATACTTTTATGTTCACTCTCCTCCCATGAGGCTGTTTTCGGAGGCACATAATTGATCACAAATTTTCTGCTCTTCTTATCTCGGTCTTCCACTTCTATCATAATCATCTCTACTGTATTCTTTCCATATATGACACCTTTCACGTTTATATCCTTCTTAGTCAGGAACATAACTCCACCCCCTTGTTTTTTCTCTCTGTTTCTAATCCAATAATTGTATGTATCATGTCCTACACTGTTGGGTGGTAGTGGGCCTTTTAATTTTGTTTCTACAATTCCCATTATGTCCGGTTCTTTTTCTTTCAAATAATCATTCAGTTCATTCAATCCTGTTATCAATCCATCTATATTTGTGTAAGACACTCTTAGTTTTCTGCCACTTCCATTGTATTCTCTGTTTCCCTTATGTTTTTCTTTAGTATGTCGAACTGCTTTATTTTCATGTTCACTACTCTCCAATAGAATCTCTCTTTCTCTGACTCCGTTCTTTCCTCGTTTTTTGCCTTAGCTTCAATTCTTTTCTGCTTTTCTGCCTCTCTTTCCTCCTTATTCATTTCTCTTTTTATCCATACCTTTTTATATTGATCATTTGTTGCTAGTTTCCCTGTCTTGGATAGAATTTTCTCTGCTGTTGTTTGTGACCTGAATTTAATCTTAATTGGTCTGGTCTTATCTGTACTATATTTTCCGAGTCTGAATTTTTCCTCAATTTCCTTTATAATTTCTGGTTCATCTTCCTGGACTAATTTTAATAAACTGCTTACTCTTTCATTTTCCTCCTTGATTCTTGCAGTTCTATCTGGGTTATGTTTCTCTTCCATTCCTAATATAATTATACATTTCTTTTTGTCAGCTAATTCTCTTACTATATTCTCCTTCTGTCTCATCACTTTAATAACTGAGTCTTCATTATGTTCTTTCAATTGCTGTTTGACTATGTCAGTGAATGAAACCTTATTCCCTTCTTGAGTTATTCTCCAATTTTTAGCTTCTGTAGCTAGTTTCTCTCTGTTTTCATTACTATTCTTCTTCAATTTCTCATTCTCCTCCTTTACATTTCCTAACTGTCTTTTTAGGTCCTCTATTTCTTCAGTTAAGTTTCTGTTAGCCTTCTCTAGTTGTTCCAACCTTTCAATTCTTTGAAAAATGGAGTCTACGTTACCTAACTTACGCTCCAAGTCCTCGATCACCTTATCAACTCTCTCCTCTAGTCTTATCAGTCGGGGGGGGGGGGTTGTGTCCCCCCCACCCTCTTTAAATCCCTGGAACATATTCTCGTCACTTTCTTCTGTATTGCTCCTCTCTATACTTCTAATCTTTACATTTTTATTAGACATTTGATCCTCGCTAAGTCTTTTGTTTACCTTCCGCTTGTCTGGCTGGTCAAAGTCTACTCCCTCCTCATTTCCTTCCATTTCCCTCAGTAATCCCTCCCCTTTTCCTCTTTCCCTACGTTCCCACTACTCCACGAGCAATTTCCCCCCCACCCTGCAAAAACACTAGGCACTTCTCTTTGCGTTGGGATCCACAGACTTCACTTTTCTTCAGAACGTCTTCTAAGCCGTCCATTCGTTGAAGTGTGTGTGTGTGTGTGTGTGTGTGTGTGTGTGTGCGTGTGTGTAGGTACATTTTTTTTTATTATAATTACTTATCAAACCTCAGATTTTGAAGATGTGTTTGCATCAGTTCATGGACAATTTGTGATTAATTCATAGAAATAGAAATAAAAAAAAATCTGTAAATGTACGGAGTTAAAGGCTAATATACATTAATATAGACTCTTTTGCATATTGTAGCTGAACCATTATAGCCCCGATGGTGTGCAATAGGACCTTCGCAGTGAGCAAATTGATACCAGACACCGCCAGATTTTGTAATTCTTGCGGGAAAATAAATACTTTTTTGGGCAAGTTTTATAAGCTTACAGAGGTGTATCGTTGTACATTATTGTGTCTGAAATTTAAGTCAATTTATTTCATGATTGCAAACGGCATATTGTTTGAGCCTCTATAATCACAGATGATATTCGTAAAACAGCCTATAATTGTATCAAGCCAAGCAATTTGTCATTTTCTACCGACTTCAATGGACGTATACTGATATATACTTTCATTTGAATGCACCAAGCAATAGGCAATTCCATGTAATGTATCGAAAATATAATTTTGCATCGAAGACTTAATTTTTTCGGTACGATAAACTTTGTCTTCCTCTCATTTTTTCTTGAATCTGACGTGCAGTTTGCCACGACACACGTAAAATTAGTCATATTTGTTAGAAAATAGCTCCCAGCAGATTTAAGAGGCTATTCTTTACAAAAATTTCGTTAACTTCGTACGTTCGCCACCACTGTTGTTATTTTTTATCTCACTGATTATCTTCATATACAGGACGTGACAGTGATATCCATTATTTTTCAACACTCTCAGATAAAATGCACAAACCGAAATCAACATCCTCTAATTTATACTGCTCATAGTTACTTCAGTAAAAATAATTACCTCTTTTTAGTTTTACCTTATAATTAAATTAACAAAGCCTTATCGCACAGCAGTAAGTAAAAATTATAACATTATGAGTCATGTTTTTAATTTTAAATACATTCATGCAGCAATTTATGGCGTATCTTTTTCTAAATATCGGTTTCCAAATTAGCTAAGTCACCCCTTTGCCTCGTGAAATCCGAGACAATTGAAAATTCTAGCGCTAATAGGAATCTACGAGCCTGACTGCGAAAGGTCCCATTCCTGTACGTTTGTGTCCGTATCTACTACAGTACACGCATGAGGGACTCAAGGTACGGAGGGGATCGAGGGCTGGTGGTGTTGTCAATGATAACGGAGAGATGAGGAAAGTTCTCAATTACTCTAGAAATCAAAGTGTTTTTACTTGTTGTTATTTGGCATTTAGGATAAATTTTACAGCAAACCCATAAAAAAGAAAATATGCATACCTAGGTAAAATTTCCGAAAAGCATTAATGTCGAAAGAAAACTGGAAATCCATGATCTAATGATTCGTACTAGATTATGGGTCATAGAGGTCGTCGTCACGTTAAGTCTCACGAGATGTTTGGGAAATTTTTACTTTTCAAAATTTTGTTTTTCTTGATCTCATAATTTTCACTAAATTGTGATACTACTTTTATACTTTTAATATATCCCAAGGCCCAAAGGCACTTTTCATATGATACACGATTGTGTATATGTTGTTGTTGTTTTTTTCTTCTAGTATGCAGCCAATACCCCGTCTGGGGTATTGGCTGCATGTTATTGTGGCAAAGTAGCATGCAGTTGATACTTTAGGGTCTATATGGGGCTCCCCTACGGGCCCCCTATGGACCAGAGCCACACATCATTTTGTCTGTGATAGAGGAAAACTCTGTACATAGAAAAATTATGACACTTTTATACTACGACTGTCCCTCCGTTATGCTGTCCCCCAACCCCTTGTTACTGTCCTGTACCTGTTCTCTGAATATTCGTTTCCTTTTTTCGCCTACCTACCCTGTAGTGGGGGAAAAGAATACTGTCACCAAGTATTTCCACTTCAGTCGTAAAAGGCGACAAAAAAGGGACGGGGGATGGGATTAGGAGTCCTACTACCTGTAGCCCCAAAAGGGGACATTCCTAAAAAAGAAAGAAAAGGCATAAGAGGGTCTGGGAGCTTTCCAACCAGTACCCTAAGGTTTGGGTCTTTTAATGTGCGTGGATGTGGTACAGATGAGAGTAAAAGGGAAGAGATAGGTAGTATGTTTGTGAGAAGAAAGATGGATATACTGGCTTTGAGTGAAACTAAAATGAAAGGAAAGGGCAACTGTGAGTTTGGGAGTGTAGCTGGGAGGTACTCAGGAGTGAAGAGGGCACGAGGAAGAGAAGGGAAGGCTATACTAGTAAGTGAAGAGATAAGTAAGCGGGTAGTGGAGTGGAAGGAGGTGTCATCAAGGTTGATGTGGATGAAGGTGAAGCTGGGAAAGGAGATGTGGGTTTTTGTAAGTGCGTATGGGCCTGGTAGTGAGAAGAACGTAGAGGAAAGGGAGGCATTTTGGGTATATATAAATGCGTGCATAGAGGGATTAAGGAGAAATCTCAATGTAGTTGTATTGGGAGACCTAAATGCTACGGTAGGAAATGAACCAATTGATGGAGTGATTGGGAAGTATGGAGTTCGAGGCAAAAATCGTAGTGGAGAGTTGATGGTGGAGATGTGTCTTGAAAGAGAGTTGATGATAGCAAATACAGTGTTTAAGAAGAAAGTCAAGCATAAGTACACATGGGAGAGGGTGGTGGATGGAAAGGTGGCAGATAGAGCTATGGACTATATAGTGGGGACCAGGAGTATGGTAGGAAGAGTTAAGGATGTAGTGTTCTACGGGGAGAGAGTGGGGGAATATCAGATCATTTCCTGGTGGAAGGTAAATTGAGAGTGGAGAATAGGTGGAGAAAGAGGAAAAGGGCAGAAGGTAGCGAGGTACTTAGAGTGAACTGCTTAAATGAGAAAAAAAAAAGGAGAATGAGTATAAGAAGTTGAGAGAGGAGTGGGAGAGAGTAAAGGATAGAGTAGAACTAGGAGTGGAGCAGGCATTCATAGATTGGCTACAAATTAGGACGAGGGAATCGTATGAGAGGTACAAAGTAAAGAGAAGGGAAGTTAAGCATAAGATAAAGAAAGCAAAGAGGAGAGATGTGAAATGGGGAAAGAGTATGACAGAAATTTTTGAAAGTAATGAAAAGATGTTTTGAAAGGAATTTAAAAGAGGAAGAGGAGGCGAATCAAGTAGAGAAGAAAAGGTAAAAGGTGCAGATGGAGAGATGATAATGGAAGAGAAGGCAGTGAGAGGAAGGTGGGCAGAGTATTTTAGGAAATTGCTAAATGTGAAGGATAGGAAGGGAAAGGTAGCTGCAGTGGGAAGTGCTAAGAAAATGAGAGTGATGAGTGAGGAAAACGGAGGAGAAATAGGCAAGGATGAAGTGAAAGCAGCTGTTAAGATGATAAGAGCAGGTAAGGCACCTGGGTTGGATGGATGCCATGCAGAATGTCTGAAGAAAAGAGGCACAGTTATGGTGGACTGGCTGGTGAGGTTATTTAATGTTTGTTTAAGAGAGGGTAGAGTGCCAGAGGACTGGAGGAGTGCCTGTATAGTTCCGCTTTACAAAGGAAAGGGAGAGAAGTGTGGGTGTAGTAGTTACAGAGGGATCAGCTTGTTGAGTGTAGTTGGGAAGGGTTATGGGAGGGTCTTGATTGAGAGGATTAGGAGAGGAACAGAGGGAGTAATTGGTGAGGAACAGTGTGGTTTTAGGACAGGTAAGGGATGTGTAGATCAGATTTTTGTGTGGTAAGACAGATATGTGAGATGTTTTTGGGGCTTTTATGGATCTGGAAAAGGCTTACGACAGGGTAGACAGGAAGGCACTGTGGGAGGTACTGCAGATATATGGGATAGGAGGAAAGCTGTTAAGAGCAGTCAAGAGTTTTTATGAGAGTAGTAGACCTTGTGTTAGGATTAGAAATGGAGAGAGTGAATGGTTTGAGGTAAAGGTGGGACTTCGTCAGGGGTGTGTTATGTCGCCTTGGCTGTTCAATCTTTACATGGATGGGGTGGTGCGAGAGGTGAATGCAAGGGTAGTGGGTCAGGGGTTGGAGATAATTAAAGAAAATGGAGAAAAGTGGGAGGTGAGCCAGCTGCTGTTTGCTGACGACACTGCGCTTCTAGCAGGATCAGAGGAGGGATTGAGGAAGTTAGTGACAGAGTCTGAGAAGGTGTGTGAAAGAAGGAAGCTGAAGATAAATGTGGGCAAAAGTAAGGTGATGAGATGCACAAGGGGATAGAGTGACAATAAGCTGGAAGTGAGCATTAAGGGTGAGAAACTGGAGGAAGTGGATAGTTTCAGATACTTGGGTGCGAATGTGACAGGAAAGGGAGGAGTGGGTGTGGAGGTAGAATGTAGATTGAGAGAAGCGAGTAAATGCCTTGATGGATTAAAAAGTGTAATGAGAAATAGACATCTGGGAATGGATACTAAGAGGAGGTTATATGAAGGAGTGATTGTGCCAACAGCAATGTACGGGGCAGAAACATGGAACATGAAAGAGGAAGAGAGAAGGAGTTTGAATGTGTTTGAGATGAAATGTCTGAGAAGTATGATAGGAGTTACTAGGATAGATAGAGTGAGAAATGAGGAGGTGAGGAGGAGAACAGATATGGAAAGGGAGCTGGGAGATAGGGTTGATGAAAGAGTATTAGGATGGTTTGGACACATGGAAAGAATGAGTGAAGAAAGATTAGTAAAAGAAATGTGGAAGGCAGAGGTGGAAGGAGTGAATATGAGGGGGTGTCCTAGGATGAGATGGATGGATGGGGTGAATGGGGCTTTACAAAAGAGAGGAATGTCTGTAGAGGAAGGATGGGATAGGACAGAAGATAGGGGTGAATGGAGAAGGGTTGTGTATAGATGAGGCTGTGATGCATAAGGGGAAGTGGGTGGGGGATGGGTGGTGAGGAAGTATGTATGAGAAATAAATTTGACGCAGCCCGAAGGGATTTCTTCCCGTCTTCTCCTTTCCTGCATGAGGGGACGGAGAGGGGGGTCGCCGATTTTATGAAGCGGCCTTGCTGTGGATGTGCTGTGTCTTGCGACACTGCTTCTGACCCAGGGCAGTGGACAGGATGCAGGGATGACCCGCCATCCAGGAGGTGCCAAGATAGGAGGGAGGGTGGAGGGGAGTGGAATATATGGGAAATGAAATGGGTGGGAGTGGTTTCTATGCCTTTTTCTTTTTGGCTACCTCCCGTGTAAGGGGGAAAAAGCCTTTGGTATATGTATGTATGTATGTATGTATGTATGTATGTATGTATGTATGTATGGTGAACATTTTAAATGACTGCAACGGGACTAAAGCGCTTTGTGTACGTGTCATATAATTTAATGGCCTCATTGATTCATTGCTTTATGGATTTTGCACAGCGTCCAACCGTCAGACTAAAATGTATAAAGTACATCATACCTATATATCCAGTATGGTGAACTGCAACTCTCATGGATATTTGCATGTTGTTCGTGGTCCTCTCTTGCCAAGCCAAAATGAGGTTTACGGGTGGGATCCCGACACACTACAGCATCCTACAACTTTACCCATTTGTCAATCTACCTAATCAAATCTTTCTACAATCGGATCCATATTTTCAAAGGTAACGAGAGCTTTACCGAACAAGGAAAAAACGGTAAAATTCCTGAATTACGCAAGAACGGATATTTGATATGAAACTTCGGTTCTCCAAAAGCTTCTAATCTAATCTAACTTAACCTTCTGTAACAATTCCATGGAAAATTAGATCTCTCAAACGCAAATGGATAGAAATTAAAATTGTATTTGCGTGATACGTGAATAGAAATGAAAAAACTTCCGCCAAACTCGTAATGGTGAACGTGTTGGTTGCACCGGCGCCGGCGCTTACTGCTTCCCCAAGTGACACAAACGTTGTGAAGACTAAATCTTTTATATTTTGAAAGCTGTCCAGCGCTTGCTTCATCAGCCTAATCCTCACACACTCGCTCCTGCAAAGTCTTGAAAAGACTCCTAACCTTCATTTGAATGTTTATAGCTAAGGGGGATGCGTTTCTGGATTTGGTCTTCAACGTCCAAGACATATATATGTATATATATACATATATACATATATATATATACATATATATAATATATATATATACATATAAATATATATATATACATATATATATGTGTGTGTGTATACATATATATATATACATATATATATATATATATATATATATATATATATATATATATATAATATATATATATATATATATAGTGTATGTGTGTGTGTGTGTGTGTGTGTGTGTGTGTGTGTGTGTGTGTGTGTGTGTGTGTGTGTGTGTGTGTGTGTGTGTGTGTGTGTGTATTTACCTAGTTGTATTTTTTTGTTGTATTTTACGGGAAGGGGAGCTGTGCTAGTGTGTCCCGTCTTCATGTCATCTATCTGGACTGTTTTTAAATTCGTGTATTGTTTTTGCACACACTACCTTCTCATCTAACTTGTTCCAAACGTCTATTACCCTGTGGGGAAAGCTGTTCTTTTTTAGGTCTCTTCTTTCTTGATTTCCTTTCCATGTCCTCTTGTATCTCTACAATCACATCTTATTAGATCCTCTCTATCAATAGTTTCTATACCTTTTACGATTCTATTTATAGTTATCAAGTCTCCCTCTTTCTTCTTTGCTTTAATATTAGTAGCTCCAGTTTTGCTAGTCTCTCTTCATATGATAGTTCTGAGTGTTGGTGCCAATTTTGTAATTGCTCTTTGTATTCTTTCAAGATTTGTTATACATGTTTTTGTACTTGGTGACCACGTCGTCACTGCATACTCCAATCTTGGTCTTATCAAAGTGACCAGTATTTTCTTCACCATTTCTTTGTCCAGGTATGTAAATGCTACTTTGATTGTTCTTATTAAATTATAAGTTTCTCCAAAAATCTTGTTTATATGATTCTCAGGGGACATATTATTCATAATAATGACTCCCAGGTCCTTCTCATTTCCTACTTTTTTATTTTTCTTCTTCTCCCAATTTATATGATCTCGCTATTCTTTTTTTTTTTTCAAATTCCATTATACTACACTTCTTAATATTGAATTCCATCGCCCATTTCCTACTCCATTCCCATACTTTATTGAGATCACTCTGTAGCGACTCACTTCCTTCTACAGAGTTCACTTTTTTTTTTTTAACAATTTTGCATCGTCCGCAAAGAAGCTCATATAACTTTCAATTCCTTCATCTATATAATTAATATATATATCAAACATTATTGGAGCCAGATCCGTTCCTTGTGGAACTCCACTAATCACTTCATCCCAATTAGAGTGTTTGTCTCTTATCATCACTCTCATTTTTCTTTCATGCAAGAAGTCTTCCATCCACTTCAGCAGTTTGCCCTGTATTCCTCCTGCAGTTTCTAATTCCTTTAGTAATTTTTTATGTGGCACCTTATTAAAAGCTTTTTTTCAGGTCTAGAAATGCACAATTGGCCCATCCATCTTTTTCTTGTATTACATCTATTAGCCTTAAATAGAAACACATTCAGTTTGTGACGCATGATCGTCCTTGTCTAAATCCAAATTGCCTTGGATTTAGAACTTTGTTTTTTTCCTGATGCCTTACCCATCTAGTTTTGATAATTCTTTCACAGATTTTAGCTATCGTACTTGTAAAAGAGACCGGTCTATAGTTAGTGGGATCTTCCTTGTTTCCCCCTTTATATATTGGTACTATATTTGCTCTTTTTCAATCTTCTAGATCTTTTTCTTCTTTCAATGAACTGCTTGTTAGACTATATATTTTGTCTGTTAGTTCATTCCTGCATTCTCTCAAAATCCAGTTTGCCATTTCATCTGGTCCATGCGATTTTCTGACATAGAGTTTACTCAAGTGATTCATTATTTCATTCCTTGTCACTTCTATCTCTTTCATAGGGGGGACTTTCTCCTCCCACTCGATATCTCTGGGTTGTATGTTCTCCCTCGTAAACACCGATTTAAAATCCTTGTTCATAATTTCTGCCATTTCTATTTCCTCTGTGTGTTTAACTCCTTGCCGTAGTTTCTCTAATTCTTGTTTGTTTTTCATTTTGTTGTTTACATATCTGTAAAATAGTTTTGGTTGATCTATGACATCTTTTTCATACTTTCTCTTTTCTGCTCTGCACACTTGTACATATTCATTTCTATAACTAGTCTACATTTTCCATTTTTCACGTCTTTTGTCTTTTTTCCATTTTACCCAAGCTTTGTCCCTTTTGTCTTTTAACTCCCTGCATCTTTTGTTGTACCAACACTTTACATATCCTTTTTCTTGTTTTTGTCTTGCAACATACATCAATATTCCCTATCTATATTGTTTTTTTTATGTATTTTTCCTCATTTAGTTCCAGTTCAACTAATATGTGGTCACTTTTAGTTATTGGCGTCTTATATTCAATCTTGTCCAGTATTTCGGGTTCTGATGTGATTACTAGATTCAGTCTTGATGGTTCTTCCTCATTTCTATATCTAGTATTCTCTTGTATCCATTGCGTCATTGCAGGAAAAAAATACTTTTTTTTCAGAGCCATTTTTCATTTTTTTTTCTTTCACCAGAGCCATTTTTTATACTTCCAGAGCCATTTTTGATACTTCCAGAGCCATGTTTTAACGAGGTTATAAATGGGATTTCCCAGTTTCCCTCCTAGGCCTCGAGCGAGTTTGCATATGTACAGTGTACGTATGCATGCGGTGATGTGGTATTGGGTATGGTGCATTGTACATGTAGTCAGCGCGTTGCTTGGGCAGCTAGCTGCATGCAACCAATGAACTTCCCTGCATACAGGTACCATGCAATTCGCAACTAGCGACATTATGTAGCACGATAGTCGTGTAGAGTCTAGTCAACATGTACTAGTATACGCATGCATGCAGCTGATACGAAGCTAGGCTAGGTAAGCCATTGAACTCTAGCAGCTATACCGCGTACTCGTACGTACGTATATCAACAAATTGAAGTTGATTGATGCGTTGCGTTTATGATATCGATTGATAATGCAATGATTGATCACGGGTAAGTTGTGTTTGCTCTGATCTTTTCATCAATGGTGATGGGATTCAGGGATTGCAAAATGATGGATAATGCATGAAAAACGTTGAATCTTGCCGCGGGAGCGATTTTTTTGTGGGGGATCCCTCCCGCTATTGGGTTTGCGAGAGCGACATTGGAACTTTCCCGAGCGAAATCGCTCGTCGCTTCCGTGTATTTTGTTTTCGCTGCGTCATTGTATATTTCATAATCATATCAAGTAGTACATTTCCCCATAGGTCGTCTCCACCCTTCACTGTCATCTCTTCCCAGAAGATTTCTTTACAATTAAAGTCACCCATTATAACTATTCTTCCTCCATCTTCCATTATCTTATTTAGTGTTATCCTTGTGCCGTCTAACATATTTTTGTGTTCCCTCTCTTCCCACGATGCCGTTTTAGGATACACATAATTTACTACAAACTTCCTGCTCTTCCCATCCCTGTCATCCACTTCCATCATAATCATCTCTACTCCATTCTTTCCATATGTGACATTCCTCACATTTATATCCTTCTTAGTCAGGAACATAACTTCACCCCCTTGTTTTACCTCTCTGTTTCTAATCCAATAATTATATGCACCATGTCCTACACTGTTGGGTGGTAGTGGACCTTTCAATATTGTCTCTACAATTCCCATTATGTCCGGTTCTTTTTCCTTCAGATAATCATTCAGTTCGTTCAAGCCTGTTATTAAGCCATCTATATTTGTGTAAGACACTTTTAGTTTTCTGCTACTTCCATTGTGTTTTCCGTCTCCTGTTTTCCTCTGCTATGAACCATTTCCTCACTTTCATATTCACTACTCTCCAATACAATTTCTCTTTTTCTTACTCTGTTCTTTTCTCGTTTTTTTCCCCTTAGCTTCTAGTCTTTTTGTTTTCTCATCATCTCTTTATTCATTTCTCTTTTTATCCATACCTGTTTATATTGCTCACTGTCTGCTAGTTTCCTTGTTTTTGCTACGATATTCTATGCTGTCGTTTGTGACCTGAATTTAACCTTAATTGGTCTGGTCTTATCTGTATTGTATTTCCCGAGTCCATACATTTCTTCTATTTTTCCCTATTTCTGGTTCATCTTCTTGAACTACTTCTAATATCTTCTTTACTTTTTTCCTTTTCCTCCTTTATTCTTTTAGTCCTATTTAGATTATACTTCTCTTCCATCCCTAATACAATTATACATATCTTTTTATCCGCTAAGTCTCTTACTATATTCTCCTTCTCCTTCATCCCTTTAATAACTGTGTCTTTAGTTTATTCTTTCATCTCCTGTTCTATTATACCTCTAAATTCAATTTTATTGTTCTCTTGTACTTTTTCCAACCACTTACCTCTTGCTATGGACTCTTTATTTTCTTTATATTTCCTCTTTAATTCCTCATTCTCTTCCTTTACTTCTCTTAACTGTCTTTTTAATTCTTCTATTTCTTTAGTTATATTTTTGATTCACTTTTCTTAGTTCTTCTAGTTTATCAACTCTTTGAGTAACTAGCGTTAATTGGTTAAACCTAATCTCCCATTCTTCGTTCATTTTTTTTTTTTTTCTCTCCTCTAGATTTACTAGTCGGGTGAGGTTGTCACCTCCTCCCTCATTAAATCCATAAAAGCTGTTATCTTCTCTTTCCATTGAGCTGTTATTACCTATATTTCTGCTTTTGACACCTTTGCTTCCTCGTTGTTCTTCGTCTGTGTTTTCTGCCCCCCGTTTGTTTACACATCTCCTAAGATACGGGGCCCGTTCGCCCCCTTCCTCATTTCCTTCCATTTTCCTCAGTAATCCCTCTCTTTCTATTTCTTTACTTTCCCACTACACCACGAGCTTTCCCCCTTCCGTACTATTACAACAAGGTATTCCCTCGTCGTTGAGATCCATGAAAGTTGCATTTTTTTCCGGAGTTCCAATCTTCGCCGTGTATCCGACGTACGCGCGCGCGCGCGCGTGTGTGTGTGTGTGTTTGTGTGTGTGTGTGTGTATTCACTTGGTCTTTGGATCACGTGTTGGACTCGTGATCGACAGCTATTTCCCTCCTGGAAGAGAGCTCAGAGCTCGTAGGTCCGATCTATGGGTAATGCTATGACCTTGCACACACACACACACACCCAACTCCCCGCCCACGAGAGTCAGAGTAACGACCCGAGGCACAGCGATACCGAAATAATTTCGGCCCTGGGCAGGATTCGAACTGGGTACTGGGAGCACTTCTACTTTCCAGTTCAGCGCTCTACCAACTGTGCCACCGAGTCGGTATGTGTGTGTGTGTGTGTGTGTGTGTGTGTGTGTGTGTGTGTGTGTGTGTGTGTGTGTGTGTGTGTGTGTGTGTGTGTGTACATATACATGCTAATAAGAACACGGGTACGTGTGTTCACTTATGCAAAGTAGACCACTTGGAAAAAAGAAACTAACGAGGCAGAGTGCTTTCGTATATTACATCTTTAGTGCAACAAGTAATAGAAATGCATAGATAATATATACATGAAAAAAAGGAACAAGGACAGTTTGAATAAGGGTTGCGGACAATTACCCCCCCGGAGGGCGGAAGGTCAATATCAATACACTAATGATGGTGGGGCGACATCAGGTCACAGTCGCCAGGGTCAATGCGTCCACTAATGATGGTAGGGCGACATTAGGTCATATTCGCTGGGTTACATTTTACCTAATATTATTTTACTAATTTCTTGACAAATAAAATTATCAAGTTTATATAACCCCTTGTGTAGGTTGGTATTACATAAGAACATAAGAACATAAGAAATAAAGGAGACTGCAAAAGACCATAAGGCCTACACTAGGCAGCTCCGTATCCATCACCACCTGTCGTCCCCATCCATAAAGTTGTCTAATCGTTTTTTAAAACAACTGATAGTTTCAGCGCTTACTACGTGGTTACTAAGTTTATTCCATTCATCGACCACCCTATTTGTAAACCAATTCTTGCCTATTTCCTTCTTAAATCTAAATTTGTCCAGATTATACCCATTACTGCGAGTCCTGCCCTGTTGTTTTATTATGATGACCTTGTTTGCATCACCCTTGTTATAGCCTTTGATCCACTTGAACACTTCTATTAGATCACCCCGCACTCTGCGTCTTTCCAGAGAGTGTAAGTTTAGGTGCCTAAGCCTCTCTTCGTAAGGCAAATTTCCGAGTCCTTGTATCATTTTGGTCATTCTTCTCTGTACTGATTCTAGTGAATTTATGTCCATTCTGTAGGACGGAGACCAAAACTGTACCGCATAGTCAAGGATGGGTCTAACTATCTGCACTTCTATTCGTTACCGTCCTAGCAATGAAGCCTAATGCTCTGTTTGCTTTATTTCTGGCGCTAATGCACTGCTTCCTGGTTTTAAGGTCCGGACTCACCAGAACTCCCAAGTCCCTCTCGCACTCAGATTTTTCTAAAAACGTGTCATCTAAATTGTATCTATTTTCGGGGTTGTGTAGCCCTACGTTTAACACGCTACACTTAGAGATATTGAAGTTCATTTGCCATTTCACCGACCATGTTAACAGTTTATTAAGATCATCCTGCAGTATCTGGGCGTCTTCTCCTGACTTAATTAGGCGTCCTATTTTAGTGTCGTCCGCAAACTTACTAACATCACTATTTAACCCATCGTCTAAGTCGTTTATATACATAATGAACAATAAGGGACCCAAAACCGAGCCCTGGGGGACCCCGCTAGTAACTTTGCCCCACCTAGATTTTATTCCATTTATGGTGACCCGCTGTTTTCTGTTACTAATCCAAGCTCTAATCCATTCTAACACTTTTCCTCCTATGCCATGGGCTTTGATTTTATTTAGTAGTCTCTGGTGTGGCACTTTGTCGAACGCTTTGCTAAAGTCAAGGTAAATAACATCGTAATTTTCATTGTTGTCTGACGCCTTATATACCTTAGTGTAAAAGGATAGAAGATTAGTCACGCATGACTTACCTTTGGAGAAACTATGCTGTGAATCACGAATTAAATTATGCCCTTCAATGTGTTCTCTGAGTCTATTTACTATTATTGATTCAAGCATTTTTCCTATAACCGATGTCAAACTGATTGGCCTGTAGTTGCATATGGTCGATCTATCTCCCTTCTTAAAAACAGGAACAACGTTTGCCTGCCTCCAAGCAGTTGGAACAGAACCAGTGTCTACCGATTTATTGAATATTTCAGTTAACTGGTCGCAGATTTCAAATTTACACTCTTTAAGCATTCTTGGAAAAATTTCGTCCGGACCCGGAGATTTTGTAGCTTTAAGTCTGTCAATCTGCTTGATAACTTCTTCTTTACTAATGCTGATATTAGTTAGGCTATTTTCTTCATCCCCTCTGAAAATCGGATCGCAGTCAGGTACTTTATCTAACCTCTCATTAGTAAACACCGATAGAAAATAATTGTTAAACTCCTCACTCATTTTTTCTTCCGATTCTATCATGACATTTTCATCGTTTTTAATTGGTCCTATTCTTTCTTTATTTTTTGTTCTATTAAGTTTCATGCTATTATGTTGTTGGTATAATAGATTGCCTGGGCACTACCCCAATCAACTGGATGATTATTTAATTCAATATACTTGAATATTCCACTAGAATTATTGCCATCCCTAACATTTTTCTTGTGTTGTTCAATTCTAATGTTTAAGGGTTTGGCAGTTTGACCTATGTAAAATTGATTACACATTTTGCAAGGAATTTTATAAATGCATCATTTTTTAATTTCAATACTATTGTTGATGAGTTTATGTTTTACTGTACTATCATTTTTAAAAACTACCTTTACGTTAAATCTTTTTAATAATTCTGTGATACTTAACAAATTTTCTTGAAATGGTAAAATTAAAACATTATGATAATTAAAAGGTGATTTAGGCTGAGGAGCTAAAATTATTTCCTTGCAAAATTGTAAGCAATATAAAGGAATTGCTTAGGGTATTTTAATTCTAGCCCAATGTTAAAAACATTTCTGATTTCGTCATCAATAAATTCAGGACTACAAATACGAAAAGCTCTTCGAAACATTGAAGAAAAAACTGTACGTTTAATATTATTTTAAGTTTACATTGGTTAGTTTTGATATAGTCAGTTTATTCACAAAAAGTCAGTTTATTCACAAAAGTTCCCATAAATGATTTATTATTTTACCTTCAAGATGAACTTAATAAACATGTTCTTCCATTGCCATCATCTACATTGATTGAACTAATTAAGGTATGTGTTAAAGATTGTAAATTTCAATTCAATGGTAATTTCTATTCCCAAAAATTCGGCATGAGTATGGGAAACCCTTTATCCCCAGTTTTTAAGTAATTTATACATGTCGAGTTAAACACCATATGAGGACGGAGCCTTTATTTGTACGACGTTTCGCTTATTACAGATTTTTCAAGTACAAGTTGAGATACTATGCTTGAGATTAAATAAGGGGAAAGGAGGGAACGGGGAGAGAAAAGAAGAAGGGGGAAAGGAAGAGGAGGAAGAGGAGGAGGAGGAGGAGGAGGCGGAGGAGGAGGAGGAGGAGAAGGGGGGGATTGAACACTGGGAAAGGTTGAGAATACTGGCCCAAACGTCCGTGGGCGAAATGTGCACAAAGGGTGGTTTAAATATGTAAAAAAAATTGCTGGCCATGGGTATTAGGGGAATTATGTGGGGCGAGATGTTAAACATGCCCCTGTTTTGTTCAATAGTGTTCGTTTGGGCCAGCATTCTCAACCTTTCCCAGTGTTCAATCCCCCCTTTCTCCTCCTCCTCATCTTCCTTCCCCCCCTTCTTCTTTTCTCTCCCCGTTCCCTCCTTTCCCCTTATTTAATCTCAAGCATATGTATCTCAACTTGTACTTGAAAAATCTGTAATAAGCGAAACGTCGTACAAATAAAGGCTCCGTCCTCATATGGTGTTTAACTCGTCAGTCTTGTCGGCAACTGCCACTTACATGAAAAAAAATATTATACATGGAATTTTTCGAAACTAAAATATTACACAAAATCTTCCCCCTAAAATCCCTTGGCTTAGGTATATTGATGACATTTTATTTCTTTGGCCAGAAGATAAAAATGTCCATGATTTTTTAACTAAATTAAATACCCTTGTTGATTCTATTAAATTTACTTTAGAAATTAAGAATAATTGTGCCTTACCTTTCTTAGATTGCACTATCCTACGTCATGACAATGGCCTTAAATATCTTAGATAGCCTTAAAGTATATCGTAAACCAACCAATGTAAGTTCATATATCCATTATTATTCTTATCATCCAAATAATATTAACCGTACAGTTTTTTCTTCAATGTTTGTAAAAGCTTTTCGCATTTGTAGTCCTGAATTTATTGATGACGAAATCAGAAATGTTTTTAACATTGGGCTCGAATTAAAATACCCTAAACAATTCCTTAATATTGCTTACAATTTTGCAAGGAAATAATTTTTAACTCCTCAGCCTAAATCACCTTTTAATTATCATAATGTTTTAATTTTACCATTTCAAGAAAATTTGTTAAGTATCACAGAATTATTAAAAAGATTTAACGTAAAGGTAGTTTTTAAAAATGATGGTACAGTAAAACATAAACTCATCAACAATAGTATTGAAATTAAAAAATGATGCATTTATAAAATTCCTTGCAAAATGTGTAATCAATTTTACATAGGTCAAACTGCCAAACCCTTAAACATTAGAATTGAACAACACAAGAAAAATGTTAGGGATGGCAATAATTCTAGTGGAATATTCAAGCATAATGAATTAAATAATCATCCAGTTGATTGGGGTAATGCCCAGGCAATCTATTATACCAACAACATAATAGCAAAGATGGATTACAAAGGATTACAAAGGTGGAGCATACCGACAGGAGACCTTCTGATCCATATCTAGGTCGGATGCGAAAAAAAAATCATAATGATAATAAAATAATAAATAAAAACTATAATAATGTAAATAACAAATAAAATACATAAATAAATGCATAGGTATAGTTAAAAAATAAACAAACAGGTAAATAGTAAATAATAATGAATTGACATATAACTAATGATAAATGAAAATCAGACAGACAAATGATAACAAAACAAAAACAAATATGAAATAAATTATAATCATTACAGCATCTTGCTTAGGTGTTTATCTAAATGATTCTTAAAGCTTCGAACTGAACTACATTGCACTACCTGTGCAGGAAGTTTATTCCATTCATTAACTACACGGTTGGCAAAGTTGTTTCTACCTACTTCCAAATTGAATCTATTTCCGGACAGTTTGAGACCATTGTTTCTTGTCTGATTCTCATTCAATGTGAAAATTTTGTCACTTTTGATGTTGTCAATTCCCTTTAAAATCTTAAAGACCTGTATCAAGTCACCTCTGAGTCTACGCTTTTTTAGGGAAAACAGATTCATATGTTTTAGTCGATTTTCGTATGATTTATTTTTGATATTTGCAATCAGTCTTGTGGCTCGCCGTTGTACTTTTTCCAGTCTGTCAATGAGTGCTGGACTTTTGAAATCAAAAGATCGCGCAATCAGTCCTACAATCTTATTTGCTTTCTCAGAGGCTGAAATACACTGCTTGGATGATTTGAGGTCGTTACTGATAATTACGCCGAGATCTTTTTCACTATCCACTTTTGTTAACGAATTTCCAAATAACTTGTAATCGTACTTACTGTCATTTTTACCTATGTGCATTACCTTGCATTTACTTGCGTTAAATTTCATTAGCCACTTTTCAGACCATTGCTGTAATTGATCTAAATCTTCTTGAATATCTAATTGGTTTGAGTGATCATTTGCCACTCAGCACAGTTTTGTATCATCAGCAAATTTGGAAACAGTAGATTTTAGTCCATGGTCTATATCATTTATATATACTATGAATAGAAGTGGTCCAAGAACGGAACCCTGAGGAACTCCACTTGTAACATTTTTTCCATCTAGAAGTTTTTCCAATTAAAACAACTCTCTGTTTTCGACAATTCAACCAATTACTAGTCCAACTGAATAGGCTACCACTTATTCCGTGTAAAGCTAATTTAGTAAGTAGTCTTTCGTGGGGGACGGTATCAAAAGCTTTTGCAAAGTCTAGATATATTAAATCTATATTGTTTCTTTTGTCATAATTCGAGATAACTGTGTTGTAGAATTCGAGTAAATTAGTCACGCAAGAACGTTTCCGTCTGAAACCATGCTGGCTATCATTTATCAAACGGTTACTTTCTAAATGATGTTCGATAGCATCTCTGATGATAGTTTCCATTATTTTTCCTACGACTGAAGTCAAACTTATAGGCCTATAGTTATTTGGCTTCTTTTTGTCACCTTTTTGAATATGGGAGTAACGTTAGCTAGCTTCCATTCTCTTGGGACATCTCCGGATATGATGGATTTCTTGAAAATAATTTCTAATGGAACAACAATCTCATTTTTCATTTCCTTTAAGATTCTTGGATGCCAACCGTCAGGCCCTGGTGTTTTATTAACTTTGAGTTTATCTATACACCTTTTAATTTTTTCTTTTGTTATATTTACCGTAGTGAGTAAGTTTACTCTAGACTTTTCACAGGTTTCAGCTTGGAATTCACTTTGAGGTGTTTCGTTTACGAATACCGAGATGAAATAATTGTTTAAGATATTACGCATTCCTTCATTTGAATATTCAAGCTGACCGTCAGCAGATAATAGTGGACCAATGTGATTCCTAACAACCTTTTTATCTCTAATGTAACTATAGAATTCTTTGGGATTCTCTTTAGATTTATCAGCGATGTTCATTTCGTATTGTCGTTTTCTTTTTTTATTGTCTTTTTTAAATCTCTCTGTATTGATACATAACTTTCATAGTCATTAGATGCACCCGAGCACTTATATTTCTTATAAGCCTGTCTCTTTTTAGCAATACTTTTTTCAGTTTCTTTGTCGAGCCTCTTTGAGCGAGCCTGATTTGGGGGACGTCTGTCCTTAAAAGGAATGTAAGTTTGAATCATCTTAGTGAGCGTATTTTGAAATATTTCCCACATCTGATCTACAGGTCTTTCGTTTAATTTTGCCTCCCAATCTGTAAGCTGAAGCTCCTGACGTAGTCCTATGAACTGAGCTTTACTGAAATAGGGTATTTTAGAAACACAAGTATCTATTCTAAAATTGTTTAGGAGTTTGAATTTAACTAAGTTGTGATCGCTATTTGAAACAGATCCACCGACTTCTACATCAGTTACCATGCTTTCGCGTAAGTTTCCATATCTTGTGGGCTCTTTTACATGCTGAATTAAGTAATTGTCACCAAGAAAATCAATCAAGCGACTACCTATATGGCCATGTTCAAGGGTCATCCAATCAATGTCAGTAAAATTGAAATCACCCATTATCAATAAATCCCGGTTGCAGAAACTAGACAGTTCTTGAAATAACAGTTTGTCGTCTGCTAATGATAATGTCTTTGCCTATATATTACACCTATATTGATTTTTTGTCCATTTGTTTGGGTTAACTCAACCCACAAACTATCATATGCATCCTGTTTCACTTTCTCTAAAACACAAGCATGAACATTGTTTTTAACGTACAACAGAACAACCCCACCTTTCTTGTGGTTTCTATCCTGATGAAAGTGTTTAAATCACGCAATATTAAATTCAGCTTCGAACTCAGTACCATTTAACTATGTCTCAGTTATTCCTATCATATCGAGATTTTCGTTTTTGACATACGCCTGTATTTCTTGAAATTTGTACCTAATACTACGAGCATTAAAGTACATGGTTTTAAGAAACTCGTGATTATTTCTTTTTGACACATTTTGAGTTTCAATATCATGTCTTACATTATCATTTTGTTTGTTATTTATACCTTGCTCTATATTATTATTATTTGGTCCTTCATTGACATTCAATGCCTCATTAACATTTATCCCATCAAAATTAACATTAACATTTCCCTCATCACGGACATCTGGCCGAACACGGTCATCCGATCTCTTTTGTACATTTTGTCCCCCTACGTCACCGTGATTCACGCCGGCCTCCCGTCGTTCATTGACATTATGTCCGGCATCCCTTCCTAAAATTATATTTTGTCCTCCGGTGACATTATATCCTACCGTGATGTTTTTTCCTCCACTATAATTACATCCCATCGTGATCTTTTTTCTTCCACTGTCATTACATCCTATCATGATATTTTGGCCTTCATTGACATTCTGTCCGGTGTCCCTTCCTAAAATTATATTTTGTCCTCCACTGACATTATATCCTACCGTGATATTTTCTCCTCCATTATCATTACATCCTATCGTGATATTTTGTCCTCCACTATCGTTACTTCCCATCGTGATCTTTTGTCCTCCACTGTCATTACATCCCATTGCGACATTTTGTCCTATGACATTACATCCTAATGTAACATTTCGTCCTCTAGCGACATTATATCCTAAAATTATATTTTGTCCTATACTGGCACATTGTTCTACATTAATGCTATACTCTACACTGTTTTCCCAAGTACATTCTATTTCCCCTTCCCTTTGGGCTTCTACCCTAAAAAAGGAGTTAATTCGTTACAAACTCCCACAATGAGGTTTGTAAGAACATCTTTGCCTCTGCGAGTAAGGTGGATCCCATCAGAAGCGTAAAGGTCATGGCGCATAGAAAAGAGATACCAAGGATCAAGAAAGTGGTATCCCAATTGTGTGCACAACTGCGATATCCTATCATTGATCCCTATGGCTCTACTGTTCCAACACGATTCTGCGTAGATCCTCGGGAGGATCCCACAGACTACGTGACGGCTCCCACGTTCCTTCATCTCCTGAAGGAGGACCTTGTAATTCCGAACAAGCTCCTCTGATCTCACCCTACCTACATCGTTACTTCCCGTATGAACAATCGTAACCGTGTTCTTCCGTCCTTGCTCCCTGATGGACTGGGTACAATCGGCGATCCCACGGCCCGGTTGACATACAAGCTTGCAATGTCACTTAGTCTTCCGCTGCAGGATGTCGTCATAGCCTCGCACCATGGAGTCCCCCACCACCAAGAACTCCTGGCTTTCAGCCACTTCATCCTCCAGTAGAACAAAACGATTGGCTAGAGCCAGCGGTTGCTCCACAGGGCACACGTCTACCGAACGCGGGCTCGACAAACGGGACCCCACGGAGCGCCACTCGCTCACGGCAGTGACAGTAGGGGAAGAAGTGGAACGCTCTTTGGGTTGTGGGGGGGTTTCACTCTTCTCACGGAGCGCACTCCTGAGAAGACGAATTACCTCCTCACACATCCTGAGACGGACCTCTAGGTTCACGCAACCTTCACAAGCCATTTCCCTCCTCCCTTAGCAATAAAAACGGCAAAGAGAAAATACAAATCAACAACAACAACAAATCAAAGCGGTTTCTAATAAACTAAATACGCGAAGCTTACTCTGCTTACCTAATACTATTTCTCCTACCTTTAGAGTACAGTAACAGAAAACTGTTTTGAATTTAAATAGAACACTACACTTTATCTTATATCTGTAACTGTATAGCGCTATACGTATACAATTACAAAAACACAACACAATCACTTAACACTATTCGGAGATATAAATTTCACAGGTATTCGCTAGCTGGTGTCTGTGCAGAAAAACGAGGTCTCTAGCTGAGGTCACGAACGGACTGAGCTGAGGTCACGAGCTGACTGAGCTGAGGTCACGAGCGGACTGAGAGCTGAGGTCACGAGCGGACGGAGAGCTGAGGTCACGAGCGGACTGAGAGATGAGGTCACGAGCGGACTGAGAGCTGAGGTCACGAGCGGACTGAGAGCTGAGGTCACGAGCGGACTTAATAGAGTGTAGTTTGATTCATAACACCGGTGATCAAAATACCAACCTACACAAACATATAAACTTGATAATTTTATTTGTCAAGAAATTAGTAAAATAATATCAGGTAATATGTAACCCAGTGACTACGACCTAAGGTCGCCCTACCATCATTAGTGGACACATTGACCCTGGCGACTGTGACCTGATGTCGCCCCACCATCATTAGTGTATTGGCATTGACCTTCCGCCCTCCAGGGGGTAATTGTCCGCTACCCTTATTCAAACTGTCCTTGTTCCTTTTTTCATGTATATATTATCTATGCATTTCTATTACTATATACTTGTTGCACTGAAGATGTAATATACGAAAGCGCGCTGCTTCGTTATTTTCTTTTTTTCCAAGTGGTCTACTTTGCATATATATATATATATATATATATATATATATATACATGTATATATATATACATATATATATATAATATATATATAATATATATATAATATATATATACATGTATATATATACATATATATATATATATATATATATATATATATATATATATACATATTAAGGATAGAGGAAATGTTGTTTTGGTGTCAATCTAAATGAATCTTAAAAATTCGAACCATACTACGTTGCCACTGCCTCTGCAGGAAGTTTACTCCCTTCTTTGACTACACGGCTGGCGAAGTTGTTTCTACCCACTTCCAGAGTAAATCTATGCCCTGACAGCTTTTACACATTACCTTCTTGCTCGTCATCCTTCTTGCTGCTCTTTTCCCCGTCCGTTCCCTTCATTTTTGGTCTAACTCTTAAATTCACTCCATCTACCTCTACTTACCACAATGTTCTTTCTAGTCTTTCCTCATTCCATATGTCTGAACCATAACATATTGTGGGATTTGAATACTTTCATCAGGATAGAAACCACATGAAAGGTGGGGGTGCTTTGTTGTACCTTAAAAGCAATGTCCATGCCTGTGTTTCAGAGAAAGTGAAACAGGATGCATATGATAGTTTGTGGGTAGCATTAACCCAAACAAATGGACAAAAAATGAATGTAGGTGTAATATATAGGCCAAAAACGTTATCATTACCACACGACAAACTGTTGTTTCAAGAACTGTCTAGTTTCTGCAACCGGGACCTATTGATAATGGGTGATTTCAATTTTACTGAAATTGATTGGATCGCCATATAGGTAATCGCTTGATTGATTTTCTCGGTGACAATTACTTAGTTTAGCATGTAAAAGAGCCCACAAGACATGGAAACTTACTCGATCTATTGATCACTATCCGTGAAAGCATGATAACCGATGTAGAAGTTGTGGAAACTATTGCGAGTAGCGATCACAACTTAGATTCAAATTGCCAAAAAAAAAAATTAGAATAGATATTTGTATATCTAAAATACCAGATTTTAGTAAAGCTCAGTTTATAGGACTACGTCAGGAGCTTCAGCTTACAGATTGAGAGGCAAAATTAAGCGAAAGACCTGTAGATCAGATGTGGGAAATATTTTAAAATACTCTTACTAAGATGATTCATACATCCCGTTTAAGGACATGCGCCCCCAAAATCAGGCTCGTCCAAAACGGCTTGACAAAGAAACTGAAAAAAGTATTGCTAAAAAGAGACAGGCTTATAAAAAATACACTTGCTCGGGTTCACTTAATGACTATCAAAGTTATGTAATTATACAGAGATCTAAAGACAATAAAAAAACGAAGACGACAATATGAAATGATTATCGCTGATATATCCAAAGAGAATCCCAAAGAATTCTATAGTTACGTTAGAGATAAAAATGGTTATTAGGAATTACATTGGTCCACTATTATCTGCTGACGGTCGATATGAATATTCTAATGTAGGAATGTGTGATATTTTAAACAAATATTTTAGCTCAGTCTTTGTAAATGAAACACCTGAAAGTGAACTCCAAACTGAAACCTGTGAAAAGTCTAGGGTAAACTTACTACGGTAAATATAAAAAAATAAATAAATAAATAAATAAAAGGTGTATAGAGAAACTAAAAATTAATAAAACACATGGGCCTGACGGCTGGCATCCAAAAATCTTAAAGAAAATGAAAAATGAGATTGTCGTTCCATTAGAAATGATTTTCAAGAAATCTATCATATACGGAGATGTCCCAAGAGAATGAAAGCTAGCTAACGTTACTCAAATATTCAAAAAAGGTAACAAAAAGAAATCAAACAACTACAGGCTTATAAGCTTGACTTCAATCGTAGGAAAAATTATGGAAACTATCATCAGAGATGCTATCGAACGTCATTTAGAAAGTAACTGATAAATGATTACCAGCATGGATTCCGACGGAAACGTTCTTGGGTGACTAACTTACTCGAATTCTACAACACAGTTGCCTCAAAGTATGACAAAAGAAACAATAGATTTAATATATCTAGACTTTGCAAAAGCTTTTGATACCGTCCCCCACGAAAGACTACTTACTAAATTAGCTTTACACGGAATAAATGGTAGCCTATTAAGTTGGACTAGAAATTGGTTGAATGATCGAAAACGGAGAGTTGTTTTAAATGGAAAAACTTCTGGATGGAAAAATGTTACGGGTGGAGTTCCTCAGGGTTCCGTTCAAGGGCTACTTCTATTCATAGTACATATCAATTATATAGACCATGGACTAAAATCTATTGTCTCAAAATTTGCTGATAATACAAAACTGTGCGGAATGGCAAATGATCACTTAAATCAATTAGATATTCAAGAAGATTTAGATCAATTACAGCAATGGTCTGAAAAGTGACAAATGAAATTCAACACAAGTAAATGCAAGGTTATGCACATAAGTAAGAATAACAGTAAGTACAATTACAAGTTATTTGGAAATTTGTTAACAAAAGCTGATAGTGAAAAGGATCTCGGCGTAATTATCAGTAACGATCTCAAATCATCTAAGCAATGTATTTCAGCCTCTGAGAAAGCAAACAAGATTCTAGGACCGATTGAAGGATCTTTTGACTTCAAAAGTTCATCTCTCACTAACAAGCTAAACTCGTATAAATCGTTAGTTCGTCCACATTTGGAATATGGTCACTGAATCTCATTAAAGATTTGATTGATTTTCTCGGTGACAATTACTTAGTTTAGCATGTAAAAGAGCCCACAAGACATGGAAACTTACTCGATCTATTGATCACTATCCGTGAAAGCATGATAACCGATGTAGAAGTTGTGGAAACTATTGCGAGTAGCGATCACAACTTAGATTCAAATTGCCAAAAAAAAAATTAGAATAGATATTTGTATATCTAAAATACCAGATTTTAGTAAAGCTCAGTTTATAGGACTACGTCAGGAGCTTCAGCTTACAGATTGAGAGGCAAAATTAAGCGAAAGACCTGTAGATCAGATGTGGGAAATATTTCAAAATACTCTTACTAAGATGATTCATACATCCCGTTTAAGGACATGCGACATATTGGAAAAAGTACAAAATATAAAAAATAAATCATACAAAAACCGACTAAAACATATGAATCTGTTTTCCCTAAAAAAAATCGTAGACTCAGAGGTGACTTGATACAGGTCTTTAAGATTCTATAGTAACAAAATTTTCACACTGAATGAGAATCCGACAAGAAATAATGGTCTCAAATTGTCAGGAAATTTATTTAATTTGGAAGTGGGTAGAAACAACTTCGCTAACCGTGAAGTTAATGAATAGAACAAATTTCCTGCAGTGGCAGTGCAATTTAGTTCAGTTTAAAATTCGTTTAGAAAGATGCTGTAATGACTGCCATTTATTTGATATTATTTGTTTGTTTGTTATTGTTTTATTTGTTTATTATTATTTGCTTGATTTTTATTATTAGTTATCTGCCAATATACTATTATTTACTATTTATCTGTTTATTATTTAACTATATCTATGAATTTATTTTATTTGTTATTGTTGATATCATTATAATATTTATCTATTTTTCTTTACTTTATTTTTCATTATTACATTTTTTCCGCATCCGACCTAGTTATGAACCAAAAGGTCTCCTGTCGGCATGCTCCGCCTTTGTAATTACTTCAGTAACTTATAGCCGCTGGTTTATACTTGAGTATGCTATCTGTAGTGTATCACTGCCCAGGCAATTCTGCAGACCAACAGAAGTGGGCTGGACACACACCTGTGACACTAGCTCACATGAAACTTCACCAACAACAGCAAAGTGGACGAGTTTACACTTGACATAATTCTCGTACATCTGAAGGACACGTGTGCAAGCCTGGAACACAAGCATATAATGGACAACAGCTAATTGTATCTTGTATAACATAAAAACCATGCTGACCTAACGGCAATGGTTAAAATCGCTAAACACTTCACATCCCAATGAAAACATGCTATACAAAAAAACACGATCGGTCAGCCTCAGGTGAGTTGATGCAGTGGATTTGTTTAGACAGCAATACTCCAAACAGTGCCAAAATGCAAAATAAAGCTGGCTGAAATGGGTGCACCAAAGACTGTATCATAAACCTTTCTTAAAACTACCAGCTTGCGAGCAGCAGAAACTGATATACACCGAATGTGACGTTCAAATGTCAGCTTAGCGTCAAACGTGCGCAAGAATTCAAGTTCACTATATTCCTGCATAAGTGAAATATTCAGAAAGTTGTGCGCTGAATTAGCAAAAGTGAGATATCCAGAAAGTTGTGCAACGATTTAACACTGCGAGATTGTGAAACACAGAGCCTCATGTTCCAATCGGCGGACCATTTGGAAATGAGAGTAAACTCTTCAAAGAATCACACACACCACGACAAAACGGGAAGAAAGGAGATTTTTCTCTCTGATGTTCACCATCCAGGCAATGGCGGATCCAGAAAATAATTTTTTTGGGGGGCTGAACTATGTATGAGTGTGTGGAAAGCGAGCGATAGCGACCAGAATCAGCTGGGGATTTGAAATGTGAAATTTTTTAGAAGCATTTTGAAGCTATTTACAAAAGTATATGGAGGAAATGGTCAATACATTAGACTGCAATGGTAAAAAACTTTATACACACCCACATACATGGCTCTTCCTGAAAAATAGAATACAAGTATGACAAAAAATAAAACTGCCACTTCAAGTTTTTCCATCCCTCTTTCCCAACGTTGCGCTACAGCATCGTACGAGATAACCTCAACCAACCACCATTCATTGCCATCGTGACGCCATCGCACGATGCTCTATCTATTTGAAACCGACAAAAGCCAATTGCGCTCCAATACCACCATGACCCTGTCATATGAATACTTACGGGTCCGGTTCGGCCTTCAGTGTCAATTAAATCCGAAATACGCTAGATATATATTAAAAGGAGGGTCGGTTTAAAAAAAAAATCGAACAAATAGTTCTCTGACAATGGGATGTTAAAGACAAAAATTTGTGGGGGGGAGCTTCAGCCCTTTCAGCGCCCCCCCCCCCCCCGATCCGCCAATGTTTGCAGGATTACCTATCATTGGTCCATGTTCCTATTGAGGAGTGAGAAACTTAATCCATCAAATGCCACATTTACTTACCTTATTGCCGGTGACTTTGGTGATTTCCTCTTGGGCTTTCCTGCCGGATTCTTCGCTACGACAAACCATGTGGATAATTCCCCCCAGCTGGGCTATATGAAGAGCCACCTCATAGCCAATGCCACTGTTGCTACCTATTGAATGACAACAGAATCCATCTACATAAAACTGGCTTACTTCCACGCAAAGAATACAAATCTTTCATATTTATTCGTATTAATCATACTCACGAAGTCGCACTATAAATATAGCGTTAAATTTTCGCGTATTTGTTTTCTTATAAATTCAAACCTGATGTCAACTGTCGACGTTAATAGGTTAATGTTTAAAAAAGAAAAATACTTATATGCACACTAAATTGTGACAATAAGGACATAAAACATATCTAAACACATATTTTTCTACGCTGAATAATTTCATTGCTAAACAGGCCTTTTAGCTGAGAAATGGACAAGTATTTACTACATTACTACATAGCCGGTTTTGTTCGAAGATAAATGTCACCCAAAATATTTTTCGTACAAATGGTATGTATGTATGAATGTATGTTTTTTTCTGAAACCACGAGGAAATCAAAGATCGGAATACTGAATGTTTTCGTCTATTTAAGACATTTTCAAAGTAGGCCTACTTTGAAAATGTCTTCAATAGACGAAAATGTTCAGTATTCCGATCTTTGATTTCCTCGTGGTTTCAGCAAAATATCTTTATTCATGTGTTTTATATGATTACTGTTGGATCAATGTGTAGGTATACTGTATATATATATATAATATATATTATATATATATACATATATATATATTATATATATACATATATATATATATTATATATATACATATATATATATATATATATATATATATATATATATATATATATATATATATATCCAAAATGGAGGTAACAGAAGAACTTCAGTTATGCTAACCATGGCATGTCAAACTTATTTTGCATGATAACATTCAGTGACATTTACAAATTAGTACAGATAAATTATTCAAATATATTATTTAGTCTTGTCCTCAAGGATAGATGGGCTGGTTTTCACCAACAAAACACAAATACCTAATAAACAAATCAATAAAAGTTGATTATATAATTTCAAGTATAGTTGTATGATGGTTCGAATATTATAGAAAAATACGGAACAATCCCTGTTACCTGACAGAATAATAATTGTCAACATTTTGTTCAATCATGACAACACATACCTGTGATCATATAATGACGATCTGCGCAACTCACATCCAGATCTGCTGGGTTGAAATCTTCCTTAGCCGCTTCATATCCGGCCCTATAAAGGAGGAAAGACTATTATAGTATACCCCTCCTGCTAACACCAACCTTTAACTTCGTTGATACCAATCGATTTTATTCAGCCATGTAAAACATCCATGTACATCGGAAGAATAAGGCCTCAATGGTTCGTCGCCTGTGGGGCGTACGACTCGTACGAGAGGGAATTTTTACGAAAGGTGTGTAGATGTTGAAATAAATCAATAATGAAATTAACTAATGAATTAATTAATAAAAACATAAAGATATAAAGAAGGGTGATGACAGTTAAATACACTCACTTGGTGAATTCGCGATTTCCTTTGAAGTTGAAAACGGTCCGGCGATACCACGAAGATGACGTCATTGCGTCAGCGTCTTATTCAAGACGACTCGAGAATTAGCAACTTCACGTGATTGGCAATCCCACACTTGTTCGTAGCTCGTGAAGCTGAATGACCTGACTTCGCCTTGCTTGGTTGTTGCGTCCTATTTATAAACAACACAAATTTGATTAATAAATCGAAATAAAATGGTGAAATATAGACAATGGATATGTATAACATACAAAGAGAATTTCGTCTCCACATGAATGAGTACGTACATGCAATAATACATACATACATATACCAAGGCTTTTTCCCCCTTACAAGGGAGGTAGCCAAAAAGGAAAAGGCATAATATCATTCCCACCCATTCCATCCCTGAATACACTCCACACCCCTCCACCCTCCCTCTCATCTTAGTACCTCCTGGATGACGGGTCATCCCTGCACCTTGTCCACTGCCCTGGGTCAGAAGCAGTGTCGCAAGACACAGCACATCCACAGCAAGGCCGCTTCATTAAATCGGCGACACCCCCTCTCCGTCCCCCCATGCATAAAATGAGAAGACGGGGAGAAATCCCTACGGGCTCCGTCAAATTTTGCTCACACATACTACCTCATCCCCCATCCCCCACCCATTCCACCTCATGCATCACAACATCCATATACAACCATTCTCCATTCACCTCTGTCTTCTGTCCTATTCCGTCCTTCCTCAACAGACATTCCTCTCTTCCCCAAAACCCCCTTCACCCCTTCCATCCACCTCATCCTAGGACGTCCCCTCATGTTCACTCCCTCCACATCTGCCTTCCATACCTCTTTTACTAGTCTTTCTTCACTCATTCTTTCTATGTGTCCAAACCATCCTAATACTCTTTCATCAACCCTATCTCCCAGCTCCCTTTCCACCCCGTTCTTCTCCTCACCTCCTCATTTCTCACTCTATCTAGCCTAGTAACCCCCATCATACTTCTCAGACACCTCATCTCAAACACATTCAAACTCCTTCTCTCTTCCTCTCTTATGTTCCATGTTTCTGCCCCATACAGTGCTGTTGGCAAAATCACTCCTTCATACAGTCTCCTCTTAGCATCCATTCCCAAATGTCTATTCCTCATTACACTCTTCAATTCCCAAGGCATTTACTCGCTTCTCTCAATCTACATTCTACCTCCACCTTCACTCCACCTTTTCCTGCCACATTTGCACTCAAGTATCTAAAACTATCCACTTCCTCCAGTCGCTCTCCCTTAATGCTCACTTCCAGTCTACTGCCACTTTCACCCCTTGTACATCTCATCACCTTACTTTTACCCACATTTATCTTTAGCTTTCTTCTATCACATCCTCTCCCAAACTCTGCCACCAACTTCCTCAGTCCCTCCTCCGATCCTGCCACAAGCGCAGTGTCGTCAGCAAACAACAGCTGGCTCACCTCCCACTTTTCTCCATTTTCTTTAACCATCTCCAATCCCTTGCCCACTACCCTTGCATTTTCCTCTCGCACTACCCCATCCATGTATAAGTTGAACAGCCAGGGCGACATAACGCATCCTTGACGAAGTCCCACCTTTACCTCGCACCACTCACTCTCTCCATTTCTAATCCTGACACAAGCTCTACTACTCTCATAAAAACTCTTGACAGTTCCTAGAAGCTTTCCTCCTATCCCATATATCTGCATAACCTCCCACAGTGCCTTTCTGTCTACCCTATCGTAAGCCTTTTCCAGATCCATAAAAGCCAAAAAAACATCCTTCCCTTTCCTATAGCTTTCTCACATATTTGTCTTACCACAAAGATCTGATCTACACAACCTCTACTTATCCTAAATCCACTGTTCCTCACCAATTACTCCCTCTGTTCCTCTCCTAATCCTTTCAATCAAGATCCTCCCATAAGCCTTCCCAACTACACTTAACAAGCTAATCCCACTGAAACTACTACATTCATACTTGTCCCCTTTTCCCTTGTAAAGTTGAACTATACAGGCACTCCTCCAGTCCTCCGGCACTCTACCCTCTCTCCAACAAACATTAAATAACCTCACCAGCCAGTCCACCATCACTGTACCTCCTTTTTTTAGACATTCTGCATGGCATCCATCCAGACCAGGTGCCTTACCTGCTTTCATCATCTTAACAACTGCCTTCACTTCATCCTTCCTTATTTCTCCTCCATTTTCCTCACTCATCACTCTCATTTTCTTAGCATTTTCCACTGCAACTATCTTTCCCTCCCTATCCTCCTTCACATTTAGCAAATCCCTAAAATATTCTGCCCATCTTCCCCTTACTGCCTTCTCTTCCATTATCATCTCTCCATCTGCACCTTTTACCTTTTCTTCTCTACTTGATTCGCCTCCTCTTCCTCTCTTAATTTCTTTCCAAAACATCTTTTTATTACTTTCAAAATTTTCTGTCATACTCTTACCCCACTTCACATCTGCTCTCCTCTTTGCCTCCTTTACCTTTTGCTTTACTTCTCTTTTCTTTTCTTTGTACCTCTTATATGACTCCCTCGTCCTATTTTGTAACCAATCTGTGAAAGCTCGCTTCTTCTCTTCTACAACCTTCTTTGTTTCCTCATCTCACCATTCACTACCCTTCCTTCTATTTCCTCCTGTCCTTCTTGTTCCACACACCATCCTTGCACACTTTGTGACTCCCTCCTTGAACCATCCCCATTCCTCCTCCACACCTAGCTCTACTCTATCCTTCACTCCCTCCCACTCCTCCTTCAGCTTCTTCTTGTACTCCTTCTCCTTTTCCTTTTCATTCAAAGAGTTCACTCTAAGCACTTCCCTACCTTTTGTCCCTTTCCTCTTTCTCCATCTATCCTCCACTCTCAACTTACCTTCCACCAGAAAATGATCTGATATTCCCCCACCCTCTCCCCTCAGCACATGTACATCCTTAACTCTTTCTATCATAGTCCTATTTACCACTACATAATCCATCAACGCTCTATCTACCACCCTTCCATCCACCACCCTCTCCCATGTGTACTTATGCTTGACTTTCTTCCAAAAACACTGTATTTGCTATCATCAACTCTCTTTCTAGACACATTTCCACCATCAACTATCCACAACGATTCTTTCCTGGAACTCCACATTTCCCAACCACTCCATCAATTGGACCATTTCCTACCCTGGTATTAAGGTCTCCCAGTACTATTACATTGACATTTCTCCCTAAATCCTCTATGCACTCATTTAAATCTATCCAAAAGGCCTCCCTTTCTTCTACACACTTCTCACTGCCAGGCCCATATGCACTTACAAAGACCCATATCTCCTTTCCCAGTTTCACCTTCATCCACATTATCCTTGAGGAAACCTCCTTCCACTCCACTACCCGTTTACCTATCTCTTCACTTACTAGAATAGCCACTCCTTCCCTCCCTCGCCCTCTCTTCACTCCTGATAACCTCCCACTTACACTCCCAAACTTACACTCACCCTTCCCTTTCAACTTAGTTTCACTCAAAGCCAAGATATCCATCTTTCTTCTCACAAACATACTACCTATCTCTTTCCTTTTACTCTCATCTGTACCACATCCACGCACATTAAAAGACCCAAACCTTAGGGTGCTGGTCGGAAAACTCCCAGACCCTCTTATGCCTTTACTTTTTCGTTTAGGAATGTCCCCTGTGGGGCTACAAGGAGAAGGATGCCTAGTCCCAATCCCCGTCCCTTTCTTCTCGCCTCTTACGATCCAAGTGGAAATACTTTGTGGCAGTATTCTTTTCCCCCACCACAGGGAATTCCCCCACAGCAGAAAATGAATACTCAGAGAAATGGTACAGGACAGCAGCAAGGGGTTGGGGGACAGCATAACGGAGGGACAGTCGTAGTATAAAAGTGTCATCATTTCTCTATGAAGAGTTTTCCTCTATCATAGACAAAATGATGTGTGGCTTTGGTCCGTAGGGGCGCCCCATATACACTTAAGTATCAACTGCGTGCTACTTTCCCACAATAACATCCAGCCAATACCCCAGACGAGAATGCAATAATGCAATAATATACAGTAAAATAAGGATATGTGTACACCAGGCTCCTTAACCTCATAGCCACTGAATACTATGCATACCGAGAGCATTCTGAAAGGTCATGACAAATTGCTGCTTGAAATGAATGAAGGAAACCATAAGAGTTGAAGTCCCGAAAAATATCTTAAGTCCGTAATATTCACCTACGCAAATGGACTACACGAGTGGAATTTCACTATACTGACGAATATATGAAAAAAATATTTATAACGCCTCTGGGACATGCCAGGTGCGGTGAAATGTAAGTTACTCTATGCAGACGACTCCGCACTAATTGTCTCAGGTAGGGACCCAGTTGAAATAGGGGAGGCCTTGAATGTCGAACTATCATCAATCCAGGACTGGCTCATAGATAACAAGCTGTCTTTACACCTTGGTAAAACGTTAAGTATTGTCTTCGCATCAAAACCCAACCTCAGGAAACACCGCGGTGTACAGGTCAGATGTGGGGATAATGTCTGGGAGTCAAAACAAGAGGTAACTTATCTTGGAATACCCTTAGACCAGTCCCTCTCAGGGAATGCCTTAACGGATAAGATTGTGTCCAAGTGTTCACATAAAGTTAAATTTTTGTACAGAGAAGCCAGAAATTTCGATATGGAAACAAGCTTCTGGTCTCAGCCCTGATACACCATCACTTTGATTACGATTGTTCTTGGTTCAGTAGTCTGAGCAGAAAAAAAAAACAGTATCGGCTACAGGTTGCACAAAACAAGGTCATAGAAGAATTAAGCAAAGTAGGAATGTTACCTGTAAAATATCGTGTCCAGCAGCTGAAACTAAATCATGTTTACAATGTCGTTCATAATTATGTACCTTCATATGTGAGCTGTAATTTTACGTTATCTGCCGAGAGCCGAACAAGGAACAGTCAAGGGTCTTTTATTGTAACTCATGCAGGTTCCTTCACTAAAAACAGCTTTTACTTCACAGGTGTTCAACTATGGAACTCAGTACCTATGTCCATTAAGCAGTCAGATAGCAAGGTTACTTGCAAGAAAAAAGTCAAGGATTACTAGTATGTCTCAGCTATGGACCGATAACAGCCTTGATTTTATGTACAGTACCACTAGCCTAGTGAGGGGTACCAGGAATAATACCAGCCAAATCTGCGTTCACTCATAACTGTTCTGACCTCCCCTTTTGTCCTTCAGAGGTTCAGCTTAGTATAACAATGTTTGATGTTCAAAACTGGTTTCCACCTTTGTTATGCTTGTCATAGTATGGTATATGTTTCAGGTATGAGTCCGAGAACAGTTATGATCTGAGCATAATACAAGCCTGGTGAATCGGGGTACCAGGCAACAAGGTGATTGGACATTTCCCTCGAGCTCCTTGTTTTACTCATACGAGTACTGGTACCTTCCTGGTGCTCAAACTAATGTGTAATTGCCCACTCCGTCCTGAGGTACAGGGAAATTTTTAAATTAATATATGACCTAAGCTGCTATGTAGCATTCACTATAACAACATGTTGATGTTGATATTGTTGATGGCCTGCTACCTTCTATCCCGTGGTACTTGATATTTACTCTTACCCTGGGATGGACCTCCCCTTTATTGTCCTACACTTACTGCTACAGCAGTAGAATAATGTAGTACATTACTAAGGGTACTACACTGATCTGGTACTCACTCTTATTGTTTTTGGTACCTTTTAGTAATATTTTGTTGTTCCTGATGCATAATGCAATGTTCCTTTATTGTGATGGTGCCCAAGTCTCAATATCCTACGTGTTACGAACATTTTAGTAGTATTAGCAAATCTATAATAATGTTTATGTGTCATGTGTGTACTGATTGATATTATTCATGACTGTTTCTGGTCCCCTTAACCACTACGTATGTTGTCGATGTAACTTAGTGTAGAAAAACAGTCTAATGGGGACCACAATGGAAATAAGCTTACATACTTTTTTGTGTTATCCTCGGCAATTGTAATTGTAATTTCAAACTGTGTGTTCTTTTCATTATCTGTATTCCATTATTTGATTCATTGCCAAATAAACTTCTTCTTCTTCTTCTTCTTCTTCTTCTTCTTCTTCTTATTATTATTATTATTATTATTATTATTATTATTATTATTATTATTATTATTATTATCATTATTATCATTATTATCATTATTATTATTATTATTATTATTACCATTATCATTACCCCGTCTGGGCTATTGGCTGCATGTTGTTGTGGCAAAGTAGCATGCAGTTGATACTTTAGCGTCTATATGGGGCGCCCCTAAGGACCAGAGCCACACATCATTTTGTCTGTGATAGAGGAAGACTGTTCATGGAGAAATTATGACACTTTTATTATACTACGACTGTCCCTCCTTTATGCTGTCCCCCAACACCTTGTTAGTGTCCTGTACCATTTCTCTGAATATTCATTTCCTTTTTTCGCCTACCCTGTGGTGGAGAATAGAATGCTGCAAAGTCGTACGAGGCGACAAAAAACGGGACGGGGGTTGGGACTAAGAATCCTGCTACCTGTAGCCCCACAGGGGACATTCCTAAAAAAAAAAAAAAAAGTCATAAGAGGGTCTAAGAGTTTTCCAAACAGTACTCTAAGGTTTGGGTACTTTAATGTGCGTGGATGTAGTACAGATGAGAGTAAAAGAGAAGAGATAGGCAGTATGTGAGAAGAAAGATGGATGTGTTGGCTTTGAGTGAAACTAAATTGAAAGGGAGGGGCGAGTGTGAGTTTGGGAGTGTAGCTGGGGGTTCTCAGGAGTGAAGAGGGGACGAGGGAGAGAAGGGGTGGCTATACTAGTAAGTGAAGAGATTGGTGTGTAGTGGAGTGGAAGGAGGTTTCAAGGTTGATGTGGATGAAGGTGAAGCTGGGAAGGGGGATGTGGGTTTTTGTAAGTGCGTATGGGCCTGGTAGTGAGAAGAGCGTAGAGGAAAGGGAAGCTATTTGGATATATTTAAATGAGTGCATAGAGGGATTAGGGAGAAATGTCAATGTAGTTGTATTGGGAGATCTTAATGCTAGGGTAGGAAACGGACCAATAGACGGAGTGATTGGGAAGTATGGAGTTTCAGGTAAAAATTATGGTGGAGAATTGATGGCGGAGATGTGCTTTGAAAGAGTTGATGATAGCAAATACAGTGTTTCGGAAAAAAAGTCAAGCATAAGTGGACATGGGAGAGGGTGGTGGATGGAAGAGTGGCAGATAGAGCGTTAATGGACTATATAGTGGTGGCCGTAGTATGGCAGGAAGAGTTAAGGATGTACATGTTCTAAGGGGAGAGAGTGGGGGAATATCACTTCATTTTCTGGTGGAAGGTAAACTGGGAGTGGAGAATAGGTGGAGAAAGAGGAAAAGGGCAGAAGGTAGCGAGGTACTTAAAGTGAACTGCTTAAATGAGGAAGAAAAGGAGAAGGAGTACAAGAAGAAGCTGAGAGAGGAGTGGGAGAGAGTGAAGGATAGATTAAAACTAGGAGTGGAGGAGGAATGGGGATGGTTCAAGGAGGGAGTCATAAAGTGTGCAAAGATGGTGTGTGGAACAAGGAGGACGGGAGGAAATAGAAAGAAGGGTAGTGAATGGTGGGATGAGGAAACAAAGAAGGGTGTAGAAGAAGCAGGCTTTCACAGATTGGTTACAAATTAGGATGAGGGAATCGTATGAGAGGTACAAAGTAAAGAGAAGGGAAGTTAAGCATAAGATAAAGGAGGCAAAGAGGAGAGCAGATGTGAAATGGGGTAAGAGTATGACAGAAATTTTTGAAAGTAATAAAAAGATGTTTTGGAAAGAAATGAAGAGAGGAAGAGGAGGTGAATCAAGTAGAGATGGAAAGGTAAAAGGTGCAGATGGAGAGATGATAATGGAAGAGAAGGCAGTGAAAGGAAGTTGGGCAGAGTACTTTAGGGAGTTGCTAAATGTGAAGGATAGGGAGGGAAAGGTAGTTGCAGCGGGAAGCGCTAAGAAAATGAGAGTGATGAGTGAGGAAAATGGAGGAGAAATAAGGAAAGATGAAGTGAAAGCAGCTTAGTTAGATTCAAACTCCTAAACAATTTTAGAATAGATACTTGTGTTTCTAAAATACCCGATTTCAGTAAAGCTCAGTTCATAGGACTACGTCAGGAGCTTCAGCTTACAGATTGGGAGGCAAAATTAAACGAAAGACCTGTAGATCAGATGTGGGAAATATTTCAAAATACGCTCACTAAGATGATTCAAACTTATATTCCTTTTAAGGACAGACGTCCCCCAAATCAGGATCGCCCAAAGTGGCTCGACAAAGAAACTGAAAAAAAAACATTGCTAAAAAGAGACAGGCTTATAAGAAATATAAGTGCTCGGGTGCATCTAATGACTATGAAAGTTATGTATCAATACAGAGAGATTTAAAAAAGACAATAAGAAAAAGAAAACGACAATACGAAATGAACATCGCTGATAAATCTAAAGAGAATCCCAAAGAATTCTATAGTTACATTAGAGATAAAAAGGTTGTTAGGAATCACATTGGTCCACTATTATCTGCTGACAGTCAACTTGAATATTCAAATGAAGGAATGTGTAATATCTTAAACAATTATTTCATCTCGGTATTCGTAAACGAAACACCTCAAAGTGAATTCCAAACTGAAACCTGTGAAAAGTCTAGGGTAAACTTACTACGGTAAATATGACAAAATAAAAAATTAAAAGGTGTATAGATAAACTCAAAGTTAATAAAACACCAGGGCCTGACGGTTGGCATCCAAGAATCTTAAAGGAAATGAAAAATGAGATTGTTGTTCCATTAGAAATTATTTTCAAGAAATACATCATATCCGGAGATGTCCCAAGAGAATGGAAGCTAGCTAACGCTACTCCCATATTCAAAAAAGGTGACAAAAAGAAACCAAATAACTATAGGCCTATAAGTTTGACTTCAATCGTAGGAAAAATAATGGAAACTATCATCAGAGATGCTATCGAACATCATTTAGAAAGTAACCGTTTGATAAATGATAGACAGCATGGTTTCAGACGGAAACGTTCTTGCGTGACTAATTTACTCGAATTCTACAACACAGTTATCTCGAATTATGACAAAAGAAACAATATAGATTTAATATATCTAGATTTTGCAAAAGCTTTTGATACCGTCCCACACGAAGACTACTTACTAAATTAGCTTTACACGGAATAAGTGGTAGCCTATTAAGTTGGACTAGTAATTGGTTGAATGGTCGAAAACAGAGAGTTGTTTTAAATGGAAAAAGTTCTAGATGGAAAAATGTTACAAGTGGAGTTCCTCAGGGTTCCGTTCTTGGACCACTTCTATTCATAGTATATATAAATGATATAGACCATGGACTAAAATTTACTGTTTCCAAATTTGCTGATGATACAAAACTGTGCTGAGTGGCAAATGATCACTCAAACCAATTAGATATTCAAGAAGATTTAGATCAATTACAGCAATGGTCTGAAAAGTGGCTAATGAAATTTAACACAAGTAAATGCAAGGTAATGCACATAGGTAAAATAACAGTAAGTACGATTACAAGTTATTTGGAAATTCGTTAACAAAAGTGGATAGTGAAGATCTCGGCGTAATTATCAGTAACGACCTCAAATCATCCAAGCAGTGTATTTCAGCCTCTGAGAAAGCAAATAAGATTCTAGGACTGATTGCGCGATCTTTTGATTTCAAAAGTCCATCACTCATTAACAAGCTATATAAATCGTTAGTTCGTCCACATTTGGAATATGCTGTTTCCGTATGGTCACCGAATCTCATTAAAGACATTGACAGACTGGAAAAAGTACAACGGCGAGCCACAAAACTGATTCCAAATATCAAAAATAAATCATACGAAAATCGACTAAAACATATGAATCGGTTTTCCCTAAAAAAAAAGCGTAGACTCAGAGGTGACTTGATACAGGTCTTTAAGATTTTAAAGGGAATTGACAGTATCAAAAGTGACAAAATTTTCACACTGAATGAGAATCAGACAAGAAACATTGGTCTCAAACTGTCCGGAAATAGATTCAATTTGGAAGTGGGTAGAAACAACTTTGCCAACCGTGTAGTTAATGAATGGAATAAACTTCCTGCACAGGTAGTGCAATGTAGTTCAGTTCGAAGCTTTAAGAATCATTTAGATAAATACCTAAGTAAGATGCTCTAATGATTATAATTTATCTTATATTATTTGTTTTTGTGTTATCATTTGTCTGTCTGATTTTCATTTATTATTAGATATATGTCAATTTATTATTATTTACTATTTACCTGTTTGTTTATTATTTAACTATACCTATGCATTTATTCGTGTATTTTATTTGTTATTTACATTATTATAGTTTTTATTTATTATTTTATTATTATGATTTTTTTTTGCATCCGACCTAGATATGGATCAAAAGGTCTCCTTTCGGCATGCTCCGCCTTTGTAATCCTTTGTAATCCTTTGAGAGCAGGTAAGGCACCTGGGTTGGATGGCTGCCATGCAGAATGTCTGAAGGAGGTACAGTTATGGTGGACTGGTTGGTGAGGTTATTTAATGTTTGTAGAGAGGGTAGAGTGCCGGAGGAATGGAGGAGTGCCTGTATAGTTCCATTTTACAAGGGAAAGGGGGACAAGTGTGAGTGTTGTAGTTTCAGAGGGATCAGCTTATTGAGTGTAGTTGGGAAGGCTTATGGGAGGGTCTTGATTGAGAGGATTTGGAGAGGAACAGAGGGAGTAATTGGTGAGGAACAGTGTGGTTTTAGGACAGGTAGGGATTGTGTAGATCAGATTTTTGTGGTAAGACAGATATGTGAGAAAGCTATAGGAAAAGGTTAGGATGCTTTTTGGGCTTTCATGGATTTGGAAAAGGCTTATGACAGGGTACACAGGAAGGCACTGTGGGAGGTATTGCAGACATATGGGATACGAAGAAAACTGTTATGAGCAGTCAAGAGTTTTTACGAGAGTAGTAGAGCTTGTGTTAGGATTAGAAGTGGAGAGAGTGAATGGTTTGTGGTAAAGGTGGGACTTCGTCAGGGATGTGTTATGTCGCCCTGGTTCTTCAATCTATACATAGATGGGGTGGTGCGAGAGGTGAATGAAAGGGTAGTGCGTCAGGGAATGGAGATGGTTAAAGAAAATGGAGAAAATGGGAAATAAGCCAGTTGTTGTTTGCTGATGACACTGCGCTTGTAGCAGGGTCAGAGGAGGGATTGAGGAAGTTAGTGACAGAGTTTGAGAAGGTGTGTGAAAGAAGGAAGCTGAAGATAAATGTGGGCAAAAGTAAATGCCTTGGTAGATTAAAAAGTGTAATGAGAAATAGACATCTGGAATGGATCCTAAGAGGAGGTTATAAGAAGGAGTGATTGTGCCGACAGCACTGTAGGGGACAGAACATGGAACACAAGAGAGGAAGAGAGAAGGAGTTTGAATGTGTTTGAGATGAAATGTCTGAGAAGTATGATAGGGGTTACTAGGCTAGATAGAGTGAGAAATGAGGAAATGAGGAGAACAGGGGCGGAACACATGGAAAGAATGAGTGAAGAAAGATTAGTAAAAGAGGTGTGGAAGGCAGAGGTGGAAGGAGTGAATATGAGGGGGCATCCCAGGATGAGATGGATGGATGGGGTAAAAAGGGCATTACGAGAGAAAATGTCTGTTGAGGAAGAACGGGAAAGGACAGAAGAAAGGGGTGAATGCAGAAGGGTTGTGTATAGATGAGGCTGTGATGCATGAGGGGGAGTGGGTGGGGGATGGGGGTGAGGAAGTATGTATGAGAAATAAATTGACGCAGCCCGAAGGGATTTCTCCCCGTATTCTTTTCTGCTTGAAAGGACGGAGAGGGGGGGGGGGGTGTCGCCGAATTAATGAAGCGGCCTTGCTGTGGATGTTCTTTGTCTTCCGACACTGCTTCTGACTCAGGGCAGTGGACAGGATGCAGGGATGACCCGTCATCCAGGTGTCAAGATGAGAGGGAGGGAAGAGGGTGGAGGGGAGTGGAGTATGTAGGGAATGAAATGGGTGGGAGTGGTTTCTATGCCTTTTTCTTTTTGGCTACCCCCCAGTGTAAGGGGGAAAAAGCCTTTTGTATACGTATGTATCATTATTATTATTATTTATCTGACCCAAATAGTAATGTGCAGTAAGGGTGACCTCCATACAAACGAAAATATTGGCCTACTCGTAGAGTATAAGAAAAATTGAACGAATATAAAAGGCGGCAACTATGGCCTTTCTGACAACAGTACGAAGAAATAATAGACAACCTGGGATTGTCCACGCTATACAGGTATGCTGTCTAGAACCATGAAATATGTGGCCAGGGCCCTCACTTGGAGGGGGGGGGGGAGACAGGTGGCATGTGCCCTGGGGCGGCACATTTAGATACTGACACTGACGGGGCTCTACGAGCCTGAATATCACAATTAGATAAATCGCACACATATGAACAGAGCTATTTTGATAGTTACAGTTTAGAAAATACGGATAACTCCTTTGGAAGAAGTGATTCTATAAAATTTTATTTCTCTGTTCATATCTACTTATTTACAAATATGTCATCAACTTATTCATTAACTTATTTCATATTTACTTCTTTATTATTCATTCATTTATCTATGTTTTAGCAAGCCAAGGTCAGCTTACGTAGCGGTATCAGTGAAAGAAAATGGGCAAGAGAGTGAAATCCTCGCAAATGCGATCACAGATTGAGAGTGACTCAGTGTGTGTTTGTGTGTGCGGGTAGGGGAGGAGAGGTCTGGCGTCGCAGAGGTGGGTTGGAGAAATGAGGTGGAGTTTTGATAAATTAATTACGTGGAATGCTCAGTGATGAATCACGAAATTCTTCCTACCTGGTTCAACCACCTCCCTTCTAATTTTAGTCGCTACTCTGGCTGCCGTCAAGCGACTTTATTCAGCTGATGGAAATCCAATAGCGAAGGGGCTACGGCCATTTTTCATTCGTCAATATCAGCACAATATAAAAAACGATAATAACAATAACAATATCAATAACAATATTAAGAAGAAAAAGTGCACCCACTTATGCTCATCTTGTGTTTCCATGTTTCCATTTATCATACTATGCTAAATAATTTTTTGTCCGCCTGGGCTCTTTCTTCTTATTCCACAAACTAACGTATTTACGTGGAAAACTGCTTGTTTCCTTACTTTCTAGAAAGGTCATACGAGACTCCAATAGTAGTAATGGAAAAGTAGTTTTGCCGATGTCACGCAGTCTATTTTTTTCTCTCCTTTTGTTCAGTTTCTTTTCTTTTATTTTTTCGTTTTATTTTTCTGTTCCCCTCCCTTGAAATAATTATATTTCATTCTACTTTTATTATTTCTTGACTACGTTTTTTTTTTTTTTTTCTGAACAGTGGCTCCTGTCCCCGTGCGCACGAGGAAGTTTGGGGAAGACCTACTCACTCACCATCGTCACCGACACTTCCACCTGACTCTCCTTCACCACACTCTACCAGGCACAATAACAAACTTGCGCCCATCAGAGCGCCGAGGACTGACTGTTACAAGAACAGGGCCATTCCGTCCATAATTCACATTATTAACTTAATTTAGTCTAGTCCTACAATTAGCTCAAATTGTATATTGTCACTGTATCGTTGTAGCAATGTTAACTCAACTGATTATTATAATTTCATTATAATTATTACAAAGGATTACAAAGGAGCATGCCGACATGGGACCTTTTGTTCCATAACTAGGTCGGATGCAAAAAAAATTACACATAAATAAAATTATATTATAAATAATAATGAAATAAGTAAATAAATAGGTAAAGTTAAATAATAAACAAACAGGTAAATAGTAAATAATACATATAAATAATAATAAATTATTATAATCAATCAAATAATAATAAGCAAATAATAACAAATAAACCATTTATTCCATCATTAACTACACGGTTAGCGAAGTTGTTTCTACCAACTTCCAAATTAGACCTTTTTCCTGACAGTTTGAGACCATTATTTCTTGTCGGATTCTCATTTAGTGTGAAAATTTTATCACTTTTGATGTTGATAATTCCCTTTAGAATTTTAAAGACCTCTGAATCTACTTTTTTTTTTTAGGGAAAACAGATTCATATGCTTTAGTCGATTTTCGTATAACATATTTTTTATATTTGAAACCAGTTTTGTGGCGCCCCGTTGTATTTTTTCCAATCTGTCTATGTCTTTAATGAGATTCGGTGCCCATACAAAAACAGCATATTTCAAATATGGACGAACTAACGTTTTATATAGCTTGTTAATGCGAGATGGTCTTTTGAAGTCAAAAGATCGCGCAATCAGTCCTAGAATTTTATTTGCTTTCTCTGAGGATGAAATACATTGCTTTGATGATTTGAGATCGTTACTGATAATTACACCGAGATCCTTTTCATTATTCACTTTTGTTAACGAACTTCCAAACAACTTGTAATCGTACTTACTGTTATTTTTACCTATGGGCAAAACCACTTTTCAGACCATTGCTGTAATTTATCTAAATATTTTTGAGTATCCAATTGGTTTAAGTGATCATTTGTCATTTCGCACAGTTTTGTATCATCAGCAAATTTGGAGACAATAGATTTCAGTCCGTGGTCTATATAATTTATATATACTATGAATAGAAGTGGCCCAAGAACGGAACCCTAAGGAACTCCACTCGTAACATTTTTCCATCTAGAAGTTTTGCCATTTATAACAACTCTTTGTTTTCGATCATTCAACCAATTTCTAGTCCAACTTAATAGGCGACCACTTATTCTGTGAGAAGCTAATTTAGTAAGTAGTCTTCGTGGCCGGCCCCTAAATCCCTGCCCTTAACCTGAAGTTAGACCTGAGCGAGTGAGAAAATGACAGACAGAGCAATCGCGATCAAGCTCGAAAGCCATTTCTTGACGCGGTCGCGACGAAGGGGGAGGTGAAGGAGGGTGTGGAGGAGGTCGAGGGAGGAATAGGTCCCTCTTTTGCACTTCAATTACCCCCCGATATGATCACCCTCGTGCAAATACCGCAACCAAACCGCAAGCTGGCTCAGGGTACGACCGCAACTGGCGAAGACTGAAAAAAAAAAAAAAAAAAAAAAAAAAAAAAAAAAAAAGAGCCGTGGTCACACTATGAGCCAACTCTGAACAAGGCCACGACGACAGTGCCTATTCGCACCTGGTCGACACCAATCGTAATGCCCTGGTGCAAACACTCATCATTCCGAGCTTGTAAGGTTGTATATATATACATACATACATACATACATATATATATATATATATATATATATGTGTATATATATATATATATATATATATATATATATATATATATATATATACATACATACATAAAACGCGGCCACAACTAGTAAAAATAATAATAATTAGTTCCATGAGTTCCGATGTCAACGGGTCCACAACTGAGGACGTCACGAATGAAAGAAGCTGAAAAACTACGCGTCAAAACGTCACGACGCTAATGGGGTTGACCATATGCTAAATCATTCAGACATAACACGCCACCAGGTAGCAACACACAAGTCGTAAGTAAAAAATATGTCATCAACTTCTTCCCCCGTTTTCCTTTTTCTTGTTAGTTCTAACTTTCGGTCTTCTACCCTTTTTTTTTCGATCTCCCGTTTTCCTCATTATTTCACAAGTGTCGTTGTACAATGGCGAGCTATCCTGCACACTGAGCAAACATTTTCCACATTTTAAATGTCAGCTTTCTCTTCTGGATCGTCTCGATCGGATGGTGGTGCCCGTAATTAGTGCTATTTCCAGCTGCCTCGGCTGCTATTGCTCAACCACAGCCGGCTCAGACGAGGGATCCAGAGCCTCCACCCACCACCGTCAATAGACCACTTGAGGGTCCCATGTTATTTTATTTTGTTTATTTGTTTATTTTTTACGGGAAAGAGGTCTCACGCTATCTCTATATTCATCTCTCGCTCTCTATCAATTCATCTCTTTCTCTCCCTCTACTTCCTTTCCTCCCCTATTCCCTCATCCCCACTCTCTATCAGAAAGACCTATGGTTTTATCTAATAATTAACCTCTTCGACCCAGCAATCATAATGTCTAGGAAGGACTCATAATTATTACACTGCTACATATTCACAAACTACTTGTTCAGTATATATAAATACATATTTGTGCAGAAAAACATCAAACATATATATATCTTACCAAAATGTTACATTTCAAGCCGTTACAGTCACGAATAAACAGTTCGACTCTTCCATGAAAAAAAAAAAAAAAAATCCTGGACATGGCATAGACTCGCCATGATCAGTTTCTTAACTTATTTGGAAAAGCTATCTTCCATTAACCCTTTCGTTAACTTTAGACGACTTAATTTTACTGCTGCCAGTAGATTTTATTCAGCTGAAAAAGGGAGAGGGGGAGAGTACTATAATTAAAGACCATGAAATGGTATTATATACAAACTGTGAAACTAGGACTAAAAACACGAAGTAAAAAAAACATAACCATCCATTCGTGAGAACGAAAAATGAACATGACTGAAGACTAAAAGAAAAATAAATACGTAAATAAAATATTAATAACAATAATGAAAAATAGATTAAATAACCAAACAAGTAAATAAATAAAACGCGAAGTAACCGCGTGCAATATCTACCATCCGATTGAAATTTGTTAAAAGTGAGAAGTCAAGATGTAGTCAATGGCGCGAGCTTTAGTCAGATTCGAGACACGTCCCACAGAATATCTTAGTGATTCTCAACCCCTCCCGCCACTTACGTCGTCTGCTAATTGTAATTTTTATCCCATATTAAATACTACAGAGCTAACGCAATGGCATACAAATATATAAATGAATAATTAAATAAATCACTTATCAAACAAATAAATAATTCAATAAAAAAAATCAAAGAATACTTCTTTGGTTCTGCACATAATAAAATTTTGACCAATCATTCCAATCAAGTGAATAAAACGTGACCAACAAGGTATACATACTACATAGAGTATTACGGAGTTAATGTTAACAAGTATTCAGGTATGATACATACTCCTTGACAAGTGATTTTATCCTCAGTGGGGCAGAAGTTGTGGGCGTAGACCAAAGTGGAAAAAAAAACCTTCGTGAGTGCAGCTAACCGATTAGATTACGAGTTTCCATCGTGCTATCAGATTGGAAAATGAACACCAAGAGAAGTTGCTCTTACAGCGACGGTACGAGGGACGCTGATTTGAGTTTGGGTGACTAGGTATACGTGATGGCACAGGTATCATGCTCAGAAATAAATAAGAATAATTCTAATAATAATAAAATGAAAAAAATGTCAATGTACTGGGAATTAACACACAAAAAATAGGTATATGCTGTTCGCGAACGTAATCCTCGCAACAAAATGCAGAGAAATTATATTGTCAAAATAGGCGTCTCTCAATACAACTAGAGCTGACCAATGAAAATGGACTTCCCATTCTCCAGTTATGCTAGGCCTAGTGAAGACCGTACCATTATTTGTTACGATATACTGTATGAATACGGGTACCAAGCAGGAAGGCTCTTCAAATTAAAATTTACAGAAATGTGCCTTACTAATGCCAACGACAAAATTAGATCGACAATTAACTAGAAAACAATGCCGTTTAAAAGCATTCTGATGGAAGTCAACTGCCCACTCCCCCTCCACTAGACACCCTCCTAAAAGTCAACGGATGAACGGATGTATCAACATTCATGCAACGTAGCCAACACCGACCGGTCCGCATCTCAATATACATCGAGACGACTTCCTCTACACTGTTCTAGCGACTCCTACCTCTTCATGTTTAAAATATATGCCCTAAACTAATCTAACCTTATCTAGTCATTTCCTATAATACACGTCAAGAAAAAAAAATATCTTGGCAGTAGATATTTGTGGAAGTTCCTTTTCAAACCACCGCCAAGAAGGCGCCATACGTGGACACACCAAGTACTCGCCCTTACTAGAAACTTGTTCCACTGCAACACTAAAATCCTCTGTATAGATAGTGATGTTCCCAGTCCAAAAATGACTAACCGTGTGTTTACACACACACGCACACACACACACACACACACACACACACACACACACACATATATATATATATATATATGTGTGTGTGTGTGTGTGTGTGTGTGTGTGTGTGTGTGTGTGTGTGTGTGTGTGTGTGTGTGTGTGTGTGTGTGTGTGTGTGTGTGTGTGTGTGTGTATTCGCCAATACAATGTGTTTACCCTCACATTTACCTCATGGAGGCTCGAAGAGTTCCGCCTCTTTCTCCATACTTGGCTTTAAATTCGTATATGGTTTAACTTGACTCTTCCAGGAGGCACCAGGACGAAAAACGTTTCTTTACATACTTCAGGCCCATGCTTTTTTTTTTTTTTTCATGACCCCGTGAAATCCTCCTGTTCCAAACCAAGAGATTTTCATTGTCAGCTTCATCCATTACATTTACTGACCTGGATACTATGAACATGTCACCTGTTTCTCTTCTTTCCTTCACTGGTGACACGTCCAATGCTTCTAGTCTTCCTTGGGATCAGTTTGGTTATTGGTCTATATATCCTCGTCATTTTATATTCTTTACTTTGTGTATAAACCACACACTTCTGCTTGTTCTAATCTGGGCGGATTAGACACAATTCAACCGTGGTTGATGTCCAGTTTAAAATCGAACACTTCAACACTTTAAACTACCTACAATAATATTTACGTTTTACAAGAACATTCTACACACACACACACACACACACACACACACACACACACACACACACACACACACACACACACACACACACACACACACACACACATATATATATATATATATATATATATATATGTATGTATGTATGTATATGCATATCAATCAATCAAAACAGCCATCCTGAATCCACTGCTGAACAAAGGCCTCCTTCTTAGCATTCCATGAATCACACGACCGCGCCATCCTCTGCCACACACTCCTGCAAACTTTTCGATCTTGTCTCTCCACCTTTTGTCTGTTCTCCCTCTTCCACGCTTACTGTCTCGCGGCGTCCACTCAGTAACACACTTGCTCCATCGCTCATCAGTCGTTCGCACTAACTTACCTGCTAAATTCCACTTCCTCTCTTTTACCGTCTCCACAATATCTTTCACTCTAGTCTGCTCTCTCACGCAACTTATTCTCTTTCGGTCTCTCAGCGTTATTCCCATCATTGATCTCTCCATTCTCCTCTGTGCTGTCCTTAGTTTCGTTTCCATTGCCTTCGTTAGTTTCCAACTCTCACACCCGTAGATTATTGCTGGCAGAATGCACTGATACTGTACGTTTCAAACATAAAGGAAGAGAGCCTCTCAGGATTTTATTATATTTACCTTTTATTATATTTACCAAACACTTTCCAAACAATTGTAATGCGTCTTTTTATTTCATTATCATGATCCTTCGTCACTTTCACCATCTGGCCTAAATAATTATACTCGTCAACTTCTTCAAGACTCTCACCATCAATTACAATCTCTTTACTTTCAACTTTCGTGTTCAACATTACTTTGGTTTTACTTTTATTCATGCTTAAGCCTACTTTGAGGCTTTTCTTGTTTAGATCACTCAGCATATCTTGCAAGTCTTCTGCTCTTTCTGAAGTGAAAATAATGTCATCCGCAAATCTTAAGTGGTTCAAATATTCGCCATTGATCTTTAAACCTTTCTTTTCCCAACTCAATCTTCTGAAAATATCTTCCAAACAAGCTGTAAATAATTTAGGTGAAATTGTATCGCCTTGCTCTACTCCTTTCTCGATCTTGATATTTCCTGTATCTTTATGTAGTCGAATTATAGCGGTATCTTTCGCATAAATCTTGTCTAAAACTCTTACAATCTGTTCATTTGTACCCTGCTTGCGTAGTGAGTTTAGTATTGCTATTTGTTCTACCGAGTCAAAGGCCTTCTCGTAGTCTACAAAAGCTAAACACAGAGGTATGTTGTATTCTGTCGTTTCCTCGATTAGTTGGTTTATCGCCTGCAAGTGGTCTAGAGTCGAATATCCACTCCTACAGCCTGCCTGTTCTCTCGGTTGGTTTCCATCTAGAAATTGACTTAGGCTATTTGTAATGATCTTGGAGAATATTTTTAACATATTTGATAGCACGCTAATCGGTCGATAGTTACTAAGGTCCTTCTGGTCTCTTTTTTTATAAAGCAAAATTACTATAGCATTGCACCACGCATCAGGAACGCTTTCTTGACGTAAGCACTTGGTGTACAACTCAGCTAATTTAATATGGACTGATTTACCTCCGTCTTTCAATAGATCTATCAATATACCATCTTTCCCAGGTGCTTTTCCTCGTTTCATAGTTTTTAGAGCAAATTCTACTTCTTCCTTTGTAACCTCTGGTACACTACTAACGTCTACACATTAATTTACTGACTCAACTACGGTTTTCGATGAGTAAAGCTCTTGGTAAAATTCTTCTACTCTTTTAACCATTCTGTCTCTGCATTTAATGATTTCTCTATTTCTATCTTTCAAACATCATTTGCTGTCTACCTAAAGCATGTTTGCGCTCGGTCACTTTAATA
>NC_134795.1:37799351-37801851 GCF_046742065.1 Oratosquilla oratoria | reverse complement strand
TTGCTCCGTCGCTCATCAGTCGTTCGCACTAACATACCTGCTAAATTCCACTTCCTCTCTTTTACTGCCTCCACAATATCTTCACTCTAGTCTGTTCCCTCACGCAACTTGCACTCTTTCGGTCTCTCAGCGTTATTCCCATCATTGATCTCTCCATTCTCTTCTGTGCAATCCTTAGCTTTGTTTCCATTTCCTTCGTCAGTTTGCAAGTCTCACATCCGTCGATTATTGCTGGCAGAATGCAGAATGCATTGGCTGTAAACTGTACGTTTCAAACATAAAGGAAGAGAGCCTCTCAGGATTTTATTATATTTACCAAACACTTTCCAAACAATTGCAATATGTCTTTTTATTTCATTATCATTATCTTTGGTTATTTTCACCATCTGGCCTAGATAATTATAGTCGTCAACTTCTTCAAGACTCTCACCATCAATTACAATCTCTTTACTTTTAACTTTCGTGTTCAACATTACTTTGGTTTTACTTTTATTCATGTTTAAGCCTACTTTGAGACTTTCCTTGTTTAGATCACTCAGCATACCTTGCAAGTCTTCTGCTCTTTCTGAAATAAAAATAATGTCATCCGCAAATCTTAAGTGGTTCAAATATTCGCCATTAATATTTAAACCTTTCTTTTCCCAACTCAATCTTCTGAAAATATCTTCCAAACAAGCTGTAAATAATTTAGGAGAAATTGTATCGCCTTGCTCTACTCCTTTCTCGATCTTGATCTTTTATGTATCTTTATGTAGTCGAATTATAGCGGTATCTTTCGCATAAATCTTGTCTAAAACTCTTACGATCTGTTCGTTTGTACCCTGCTTGCGTAGTGAGTTTAGTATTGCTATTTGTTCTACCGAGTCAAAGGCCTTCTCGTAGTCTACAAAAGCTAAACACAGAGGTATGTTGTATTCTGTCGTTTCCTCGATTAGTTGGTTTATCGCCTGCAAGTGGTCTAGAGTCGAATATCCGCTCCTACAGCCTGCCTGTTCTCTCGGTTGGTTTCCATCTAAAACTTGACTTAGGCTATTTGTAAGAATCTTGGAGAATACTTTGTATACATTTGATAGCGAACTAATCGGTCGATAGTTACTAAGGTCCTTCTGGTCTCCTTTTTTATGAAGCAAAATTTTTATAGCATTGCACCACGAATCAGGAACGCTTTCTTGACGTAAGCACTTGGTGTACAACTCAGCTAATTTAATATGGACTGATTCACCTCCGTCTTTCAATAGATCTATCAATATACCATCTTCCCCAGGTGTTTTTCCTCGTTTCATAGTTTTTAGAGCAAATTCTACTTCTTCCTTTGTAACCTCTGGTACACTACTAACGTCTACACATAAATTTACTCATTTAATTACGGTCATCGACGAGTAAAGCTCTTGGTAAAATTCTTCTACTCTTTTTACCATTCTGTCTTTGCATTTAATGATTTCTCCGTTTCTATCTTTCAAACATATCATTTGCTGTCTTCCTAAAGCATGTTTGCGCTCGGTCAATTTATTATTCTACCTTTCCGAATAGTTTCCTCTATTTCATCCGTGTTTCTCTTTTTTTTTCTGATCTCTGCCTTTTGTTGATACGTTTGTTTAGTTCTACTCTTTCTACTTCGTCTCTCCTGTTTTAATCTGCATGGTCCTTCTTTTAATTAGGTCATTTGTTGCTTTGGAGTATTTGTTTTCTCTGCCGATTCCCTAATGATATTCACTAAATTCAAATCCATATCTTCCACGCTGTCCTCCTTAGTTCTTAGAGCTTCAAATCTATTTTTAATTTCTAACTGAAATTTCTTTTCATTATCCTTAACCTTTGCAAGGGTTATTTTCTTTCTTAAAATTAGTTTATTTCTCTTGGCTCTGAATTGAATTTTGCTGTGCAACCTACCATTCTATGGCCACTACCTATGTTGACTCTGTTTTGCTCTCATCTCATAATATGAAGTTTATTTCGTTCTTTGTTGTTCCATTTGGACTTCTCCAGGTCAATTTATGTCCTACACGCTTTTGGAAGAAAGTGTTCATTATCCTCTTGTTGTAGTTCTCTGCAAAATTTATTAACATCTCGCCTTTGTCATTTCTTTCACCTACTCCAAACTTGCCAATGCACGTCTCATCTCCCATCTTCTTCCCCACTTTAACATTAAAGTCGCCATTACCAATGTGTACTTACTTTTTTCTTGATCCATTACCTGACTTAAATCATCATAGGACTCAATTTCATCGTCTCAACTCTGTGAAGTTGGTGCATAAACCTGAACTAATTTTAGAGTGTACCTTTTACACAGCTTAATCACAATCCAAGCTACCCTGTCCGATAAACTACTGAACTTGACTACGCTACCAGCAACCTCTCGGTTTATCATGAATCCTACTCCACTAGATTTTTCTTTGTCCTTACCTCCATAGTAGAACAGGTGGTGCCCATCTTATAATTGTATCAGCTTTTCTTCCGCTCTTCGGACTTCGCTCAGTTCTACGATGTCCCACTTGATATT
>NC_134795.1:37534351-37794351 GCF_046742065.1 Oratosquilla oratoria | reverse complement strand
ACAAGCAAAGAATAAATATCATTATACCATAATAAAAACATTAGAATACATATATGAGGTTCAATGTAATTTCAAAATCGTTGACAGTGCCTACATTTTATCTTCCACAGATAATGTAACCCTAAGATAACGTTGATAACCAGTGTCGACAGTTAAACAGTTTCAGAACAGTAGTCATTCACGTTTAATGTAAGCTAGTTTTCAATTGTATGTTTTATTTCACATACTGCATAATCTTATTATATAACGCAGGCAGACGACGCACTTCGTGCATGCATTACATAATGATACAAACTGTATATATTCTTAGTTTCAAATATGAATACCAAGAGGGATAAATAATTATTACAACCAGTAAATGATAAATTGTCATTGGTTCACGTCTGACTTAAATTTAATGAAATTACTAGTAATGATTTGATATGCAAATAGAAACAGATTACCTTTTAAGGGAACATGGATATGCCACATGTATAGTCCTTACAAGTTACTCTATATTAACCTCAAAAGATATGTCTTACAACTAGAGAAGGCATATAATTTATAATTTATAGATAACAATGTATTTTCAGAGTGGGTATAGATTCAGGGACCAGAAATTGGCGAGATTTCATTTATGAGTGCACCATATTTATTTTCTCCCGTTTGTTCTTAACTTCATGTTTGCCACGAAGTATCTCCTCCAAAATATGGATGACAATTATTGTTTAGATGTCAACAGCTGAGCTGCAACGTCCACAGGGAAGTCAATGTGGTTGGACATTAATGTAACTTGAAAGATGTGCAAGTTTCAACCGTGAGCAAACCACGCCCGCCAACAACCCGCAGGTGGCGGGACATTTGTTAGAGGATCTGGCATATGTATTCGGAAGTTTAGTCCGAAACGAAATGAAACAATGGATGATATTGTATTTCGTCGCCGACTAGCTCTTCTGTCTGTAAGGACAATATTGCACCATTGTAGTGAACCATTCTTGGTTTATGCATGAGTCAGATAAGAAATCTGGGGAATGAAAGCCAGCCAAGGGAACAGGAAGGAATTCCACTATAGACCATTTGCAAGTAATGAATCAGCTGAAGGTGCTCCGTGACGGCACAATAGGCTAGCATGTTACTTAATTTTGCTACTTCGTTTGAGTAGAAACGACTTCGATTACAATATTCTAGACTTCTGTAAGAACATCTCAACAGTCTAACATATGTATTAATTTAAATTCTCTTGGTTTATCATTCAGCTTCTCACTATATAACGCAAGAATAATTTGACACAGGATAATAAAAAATAAAAAAAATTGTAACCGAAGTCGTTTCTACTCAAAGTAGCAAAAGCAAGTATCATGCTAGCGAGAAATGCCTGGTGTGCCGTCACACTGGTAGAGAAAAACACAAAATACAATAAACCTTAATGGTTATTCTTTGTTGATTATAGATAGTCCTTCGATTCATTCAAACAGCATTACAAAACTACCTGAACGTAAGCAGAGTGCAAAGGGAAACATTGTGGGATTTCTAGAGAACATTTTTGCAAAAGGTACTGTCACAACTTTGGCGTTGTGACACACTGCCTAGTGCTTCCCATTTTCTTTCAGCCTCTTCGGCTATTACTTTCCCTTCGTTCTATGGTTTCGCTGGAAGTCTTAAGGCCTCTAGTAACTACTTCTTGGTATTTTCCCTCCCCCTTCTCCCCAGCAACTGTTGTGAGAGTTTAGCGCTAATTAGTTACAGTGCCTTATCGAGTTTAAGTATCTTCTATTTACTCAGGAATCTCCTGCCCCCTCGTCTTCCAAGATGTCTTCGTATGCTCATGATCGAAGTCATCACAGATGTTATAATGTTAAGATTGAAATGTCTGAACTTCTCAGTTAGTTTAACTAATCCACCCTATTACATTTTTGTATCTTTGTACTTTGTGATTATAATTTTTTATTTTGTTTCTCATTTGTTTTGGTTGGAGGGCCCACTGCGTTCCCTCACCCCCACCTGCGCGCTTGCCACTTCTCGTCTAGGCTAGTTTTAATTGGGTTAGTTATGATCATGTGTCTGGACCAAAAGGAAAATCTTCAGCTTGTTTTCCTCCTTGTATGATCCAGCAGGATTCCTGGCCCCACTCTCAGAGGAAAACTTTTCATACAAAACTTGTGGAAAGAAGGCGAAAGATGTGATAACCCCCTCAATGGAGTCTGTGTCAAGACTCTTACGACCACCCTCGACAACTACCGAAATCTAGATACTTTTCAGTTTCCACGCAACGGACATCCTGGCAACCACTACACCCTACACATCTTTTGCGATACAAGCAAACGAGGGTTTGGAGTGACAGCCTACACCGTCTCACGAAAAGGTCAAGTCTCCTTCCTCACTGGAAGGAGTAGAGTCACCCCCAAGAACATGTCCAAGCTCAGTGAAAACCTCACCACCCCCCGACTCGAACTCACAGCTATTCTCTTTGGTAGCCGCCTCGCTAAGTACATGATGAACCTACGTCCTTCCCAGTACCACACCACCTTTGTGTGATCTGATGCCAAGTCCGCTCTTTTCTGGGTACGCAGTCAGACCAGCAACTCAACGTACGTCCTCAACAGAGCCAAAGAGGTCAAACAGTTAGTACAAGACTATGATCTCCACCTCATGCACGTCGGTACCATAGACAATCCAGCAAATCTCGCCTCCAAGAGAACTAACGATGCAGGCCTTATTGGCAAACGTAATCTCTGGTAGGGTCCAGAATGGCATCCCTACCCTGACCAATATCCCCATCAAGAGTCGTACACTCTGCCCATTCTCATACGCACCTGCCCTATCATTGTTGTGGAAACAGAGAGACCTTTCCATCTTGAACAATTCCCAGATCTTCTAACAGCGTACAATGCTTTCAGGACTCTGCTTAAAGCGGTGAAGGTCAAGGTGTCAATTACAGTAAAGGCCAAACTCTATCAGAGCCCCATGCTCAGAGTGGTTCAAGTCAGTTCTTACCCTTGGATATACAAACATCTACAAGGGCGAGCCACCTATCTCACTTCTGACGATAAAAACTTAATCTACCAAAGAGGCCTCAAACTAGATGAAAAAGGTCTTATACGCTGTCGACCACAACACGCTGTTATGCCCAACGAGTATGGCCGCTCTTCCTCACTGCTGTTACATCTCAAATGTCCCTTGTGGAACCGCATCTTCATGCACCAACATCGGCTCTCACTTCACACCAACACCGCCACACACCATGTTCTCCACAGAGACTACTAGGTCTCTCGTCAACGACAGGCTATCAAGTCTCTCCTCAGACAGTGCTTACACTCTTAAGTTCCCTCCGCCAGCTCATCTACACCCTAATAGAATCCACTTTCGTGCCCCTTTCTCCACCACCGGAGTTGATTTTACGGAAGCCATCAAGTTAAAACAATCACACGTTGACGTTGCCAATGTGATCATTTTCACATGCACCAGCATCCGGGCCCTAGTCCTGGAAGTGGTCACCTCCCTCAGCGTGGCAGACTTCCTTAGAGCACTGCATCGCTTTGCGGCACGAGTGGGGATGCCCCACTCCTTCGTATCTGACAACGCAACCAACTTCGGTATCGCTGACAGGTTTCTCCGAGAACTCAAGGATCATCCCGACGTCAAAGAATTCTTCACCAACCACCACTCCTCTTGGACCTTCATCACCCCGCTTGCCCCCTGGCAAGGCGGGATGTATAAGCGCCTTGTCGGAATCACGAAGTCCAACCTGAGAAAAGCTTTCTTCAAACATACACCTACCTACGGCAAGCTCAGAACTTTGTGCCAAGAAGTGGAATGCATAGTGAACAACCGCCCGCTCACCTATGTTAGCACCGAAGACGACACCCGCCGCATCCCATGCGCGGCCGCACTATTTTCCTTTCCCCACTGATACAACTCACTGATTTAGGCGACCTTGACTACCTCGTTGCTACCACACTGAGAACACAATACCAGTTCCTAACAGATGTCCTACAAATATTCAAGAGGAGATGGACCCACGATTATTTCACGAGTCTAAGAGAGCGACACCTTCGCCTCAGTAAGCCTCATCAACGTGCCCCTCGAGTCCATGATCTTTTTCTTCTTACTATGGATGGTGTCCCCCAGACCAATATCCATTAGCTCGCATCATTCAAGTTTTTTTCAGGCCCTAACAACGTTATCAGACCCGTCAGAGTCCGCACTACCAAAGGAGAATATGAACGTTCTGTCACTCGAATCATCCCTCTAGAACTCAACCTAGGTACTGTTATAACCAACCGTGAATCAAACGACTTTCAAATATCCCGCCTGCTACTGACAGCTTCGAATATGGTTCGTCACTATCGAACATAACCTCAACGTTGATGTTCGAACCTTGACCATGAAACGCTTGGCCACGCCCCCCTCGACTATATAAAGAGGAACCGGCTTTCAGCCCCCCCCCCCTTCTATCAACGTCGAGACTGTACAAATTCACACCAGGCTTTATGACCACATTTTGAGTCGATAGCCCTAAAAAAATAATAATAATAAACAAATAAAAATAAAAATAAAATAAAAAATCAGCCCCCACACGGACTCTGACCCTTACCTACAACCCACCTTGTGGACTTCACCCCAGGTCTCGCCCCTTCGTCGCTGTAATATCGGTACACCGCAGTTTTGATCGCAAGTAGTATTAACCAGTCTTGGACTTGTATATCATTTCTTTTGTATATGTTTATTTATGTCTTGAACTTTTGTTATTTCTCTTGTATGTGTTTATGTTAAATGTCCCAGTGTACTTTGAGTGTATGCTCGTAAATGTTAAACAGTAAAGCTTTATTTTCTTTTTGTAAATATAATTTATTTAAGTTTCGTGCAGACTTCTATCTTACTTCTAATATAATCGTTACTTAAACCAGTCTCAAATAGAGCTTTTCCTCGGAACGTACTTATATCTACCTAAATTATCTATATGTTCCACTGCTGCTCGACTTACCTCTAGACTCAAATTAAGTTCCATTCTTTACATTAACTCAGGCCAAACCAAGCAAGCGCCCATGACAGCACAGACATATCCCCTCCTCCTTCCCCCGCGGATGACCCCGAGCCAGCTGTGGAGTCCCACCTCTCCGAGGAGGAGGTCGAACCTGACACAGTTGACAAAGGAACGACACCAGCAACAGTTAACCCCACCGAGAACGCCGGTGAGTTCGAGGACCTCACCACGCCCACTCCACATCGGCCCAGCCCAACCACGATGATAGAGGCCTGAAATGAACCACCAGCTTCGGCAACAACTGACATGACTGTAACCCTGTTAGCCTGTGCTCGACCACGTAGAGCGGCCGCCCAGCAGGCCAGAAACTGGTTCACCACTCTCAATGAATAACCATCTCTCCCAGCTTCAAGGCTGTAGAGGATACCTTTCCCTGCTCTCTTTGGTCCATAACTGTGTCACAACTTTGACGTGCTTCCCATTTTCTTTCGTCTTCTTTCACCCTCTTTGGCTATTACTTTTCCTTCGTTCTATGGATTCGCTGGAAGTCTTAAGGCCTCTAGTAATTACTTCTTGTTGTTTCCCTTCCCCTTCTCCCCAGCAACTGTTGTGAGAGTTTAGCGCTAATTGGTCACAGTGCCTTATCGAATTTGTATCTTCTATTTACTCAGGAATCTCCTCTCCCCTCGTCCTCCAAGATGTCTTCGTATGCTCATGATCGAAGTCAACACAGATGTTATAATGTTAAGATTGAAATGTCTGAACTTCTCAGTTAGTTAAACTAATCCACCCTATTACATTTTTGTATCCTTGTACTTTGTGATTATAATTGATACATTTTACCTATGTATTACCATTTGATTTTGTTTCTCATTTGTTTTGGTTGGAGGGCCCACTGCGCACCCCACCCCACCCCCACCCGCGCGCTTGCCATTTTCTCGTCTAGGCTAGTTTTAATTAGGTTAAGATCATGTGTCCCTTTCTCGTAACTAGTAACTACCTCACAAGACTATTAAAAATGCCTCAACTTCTGCCCAGATGTTGCATCGCATTCCTCTCGCACTTTAACGATTGGAAAAGTGCCCGCCGAAAAACAGCGTATCATGCTTGATGCCGCTGATTTCACGCAGTAGGCAGTATGCACGCCACACTCTCCAAAAGAACACGCCTAAGGACCTCGCTTCCTCGAAAGTGAATAAATCAACATGAACATATTATTCTCATCGTTGGCCATCGCCAATCACGTTACAGTGGCTCGTGCTTAGAGTGTCCCGGAAATTTACTGAAATAAGAAAAGTACTTCGTGACGTGCCTAGAAGTGTGTTTCATGGCGTGTCCCGAACTGTGCTTCGTGACGTGCCCCGAAATCAAAATCTACAAGTTCAGTCGGGGTTCATTGCCAAACCCACTCCAGTGATTCAATACATGGAACTTGCGTGTTCAGGAAGACAGATTTTAGAGTGTATGAAGCGGAAAGATCGACGAAATCGAGGAAATTAAATCCTTGGGCGCGATTCCCATCGCCTACCACGTGTTCAGTGCTATCGACTAAGGACAGGCATGGTTCTCGCCACCCCTATGCAACGCATGGATATACTAATATCGACAGCATCCTGTTCAACTGAGGGCATCCACTCGTTTGAAGACATCACCAGTCAGTGCACTATTACAGGAGAGAATAATCAGAGGTATTAGTTTTATATTTAGCTAGGTTTTAGAGCGCGCAGGGCTAGCCAGGTAGGAAGTCTCCAACCAAATACGTATGTTGTATCTTGCCCAGCTAGTTGATAAGTAAATTACTGTGAAATAATATTCATGATACATAGATAAAACTTGTTGAATTAATTGCATGCCACTAATTGCGGAAATATATTGAATCATAATAAAACCAGTGTAGTAAGTTCTGTATTAGTTTAGGACTGCGATTTACATGAGTTTGCTCCCCTATTTTGAGAAGCATTTCTCTGGTCCTTCGAAATCGAAATTACACGCTCGACTTGAGGGGAACATGCGTGGTCCCGGCCGGCGTCCCAAATTTCCTGGACTTTGGCTCCGAACTGCCCCTCAACCACCCTCTCCCCCTTCCACTGTCCAGGGATTTCGGGACAGGTACTTTTGTAATTTGACTGCATATATCATAGACAAATAAGAATGAGAAGGAAGTATGTATAGGTCACACAATTTAATTCAATTTATTTACAGCTTGTCATGAAGGAAATTTCAGAGTAGAAATTTACAGAAGACAATTCTTATTTCAAAGGCAGAAGTCTCAGTGTGTTAAGATGGATAAGAGTAGGCGCTGACATTCAATTATATTTAATGGTGAGAATGTTGAAGAAGTTGAATAGCATAATTATATTATTCAAGCTAATGATAAAACTGAATAAAGGCAATGAAAAATTAAACGAAAAAATAAATCATGATTGGTTGGGATATAGTAAATATAGGAATATAACGAGAAACTCTATGTTCTTGGACAGATGTCATACTTATAAATTTACGAAGGTGGTGGATACAAAGTGAGAATAATAGAAATGAATGCTGGGAATGACACTGAAAGACAGGAAAATGGCAAGTTGCGTAAGAGCACATGGAGTATAACATTTATGGAGGCGATAATGGAGTGATGTTGATGAAAAATTAAAGTCTAAATGGGGATGTCGCTTTCTGCATGTAAACTTTCCACTCAGGTATTGCGGAAAGCTCCTGTATTGAGGCGTATACCAAGAGAATTGACTGGGTCTAATATTCGAAGTTATTGTGACGGGTTAGGTGTCCGACGAAGCAAGTCGGAATGGCTTTATTTATTTATTTTTTTAATGCAAGGTACTTATACAATAGCCGTCTGGGGTATTGGCTGCATGTTATTGTGGGGTTAAAAACTGCTTATTAGCATGTAGCTGATACTTTAGGGTCTATATGGAGCGCCCCTGCATAAGAGGGTCTGGTAGTGAGTCTGGTAGTGAGAAGAGTGTAGAGGAAAGGGAAGCTTTTTGGATAGATTTAAATGAATGCATAGAGGGTTTGGGGAGAAATGTCAATGTACTGGTGTTGAATGTTGCTATGTGATAATAGTTTTATTCAACATTAGAGATGAGGCACTAAAGATAGACACGGGCACGTACCACTGCTTTATTGTGTGTAACTGGCTGGTGCGTCCTTCTGGGCACGCCGTAATTTTCCCTAAGTTGCCATTTGCTCAATTAGATCCATTTATTCCCTTTTACACAGAAAACAACGGACACTCAAAAGAATATAAAAATATAAATATATTTACAAAGATATCCTATTACACATTCATCCCACTTTCACATTACAAGAATTGAAATTATAATTAAATAAGTATACAGGAATGGTGATCATACGACTCTCACGGAAACTTCGAGAATAATTACACATACATACGAACATACATACTTTCAATTACGCATTACTTTTGTAATTCCTAAGATTGAATATATTTTGCCATAAACTATGAAATAGACATACAATACTGGTATTGGTAGACCTTCATGCTATGGTAGGAAATAAGCCAATAGATGCAGTGGTTCGGAAGTGTTGAGTTCCTGGAAAGAATCTTAGTGGAGAGCTGATGGTGGAGATACGTCTAGAAAGAGAGCTGATAATAGCAAATACAATGTATAGTGGTAACCAGGAGTATAGTAAGAAGAGTTAAGGATGTACATGTTCTAAGGCAGTGGTTCTTAACCTGGGGTACCTGTACCCCCTAGGGGTACGAAACCTTAAACCTGGGGGTACGAGACATGATAGCCAGTGCGATGGTACTGTATATTTACCATGAGAAAGCATAATGTGCATTCATTGTATCCTACAAACTGACATTTTCAATTTGAAATAAAAAAGTACCTTTGTTCAGTAATACATACATATACCAAAGGCTTTTTTTCCCCCTTACTCGGGAGGTAGCCAAAAGACAAGGCATAGAAACCACTCCCACCCATTCCATCCCCTACATACTCCACTCCCTTCTACCCTCTTCCCTCCCTTTTATCTTGGCACCTCCTGGATGACGGGTCATCCCTGCATCTTGTCCACTGCCTGGGTCAGAAGGTGTCGCAATACGCAGCACATCCACAGCAAGGCCGCTTCATTAATTCGGCGACTCCCCTCTCCGTCCCCTCATGCTGAAAATGAGATGACGGGGAGAAATCCCTTCAGGCTACGTCAATTTATTTCTAATACATACTCCCTCACCCCCATCCCCCACCCACTCCCTCTCAGTCCAAACATATGAAAAGGATTAGTGATACAAACCTTGCTGAGAAATTATTATATATATTATTTATGATTATTACATATATTCCATTACTGACTCCTAGGAGTTCAGTAATGGAATATATATAATAATTACTCTTCAAGGTTTATCACTAATCCTTTTCATATGTTTGGATTGTAATTATATCGGATGGGGGTACGAGAAAACATTTTGAGATAGTCAAGGGGTACACTGAAAAAGGTTAAGAACTACTGTTCTAAGGGGAGAGTGTGAAGGAATATCAGACAATTTTTTTTATGGAGAGTGAGGGATAGGTGGAGAAAGAGGAAAAGGACAGAAGGTGGGGAAGGGCTTTGAGTAAACTGCTTAAATAAGAAAGAAAAAGAGAAGGAATAAAAGAGGAAGTTGAGAGAGGAGTGGGAGGAAGTGAAAGATAGAATAAAACTAGGAGTGGAGGAGGAATGGGGTGGTTCAAGGAGGGACTCACAAGGTGTGCAAAGATGGTGTGTGGAACAAGGAGAATGGGAGGAAATAGAAGTAAGGGTAGTGAGTGGTAGGATGAGGAAGCAAAGGTTGTAGAAAAGAAAAAGCAAGCTTTCACAGATTGGTTACAAAATAGGATGAGAGAATCATATGAGAGGTACAAAGAAAAGAGAAGTAAAGCATAAGATAAAGGAGGCAAAGAGGAGAGCAGATGTGAAATGGGGTGAGTATGACAGAAAAAAATTGAAAGCAATAAAAAGATGTTTTGGAAAAGAAATTGAGAGAGGAAGAGGAGGCGAATCAAGTAGAGAAGAAAAGGTAAAAGGCACATATGGAGAGATGATAATGGAAGAGAAGGCAGTTAGAGGAAGATCGGTAGAGTATTTTAGTGAGTTGCTAAATGTGAAGGAGGATAGGTAGGGAAAGGTAGTTGCAGTAGGAAGTGCTAAGAAAATGACAATGATGTGTGTTGAAAATGGAGGAGAAATAAGGAAAGATGAGGAGAAGACAGTTGTTAAGATGATGAGAGCAGGTAAGGCACTGGGTTGGATGGGTGTCATGCAGAATGTTCAAATAAGGGAAGACTGGCTAGTGAGGTTATTAAATGTTTGTTTAAAAGAGGGGAGAACTGAAGGAGTGCCTGTATAGTTCCGCTTTATAAGGGAATGGGGAACAAGTGTATGTGTAGTAGCTTCAGAGGGATTAGTTTGTTAAGTGTAGTTGGGAAGGCTTATGGGAGGGTTTTGATTGAGAGGATAAGGAGAGGAACAGAGAGAGTTATTGGTGAGGAAGAGTGTGGGCTTAGGACAGGTAAGGGTTGCGTGGGTCAGATTTGTATGATAAGACAGATATGTGAGAAAGTTATAGGAAAATGTAAGGATGTTTTTTGGGCCTTTATGGATTTGGAAAAGGCTTATGATAAGAAGGCACTGTGGGAGATAATGCAGATGTATGGGATAGGAGGAAAGCTGTTAAGAGCAGTCAATAGTTTTTACGAGAGTAGTAAAGCCTGTGTTAGAATTATAAATGGAGAGAGTGAGTGGTTTCAGGTAAAGGTGGTACTTTGCCAGGGATTTGTTATGTCGCCTTGGCTATTCAATTTATACATGGATGGGATGGTGCGATAGGTAAACGCAAGGGTAATGGGTCTGGGATTGGAGATGGTTAGATAAAATGGAGAAAAGTGGGAGATAAGCCAGCTGTTGTTTGCTGTCGACACTGCGCTTGTGGCAGGATCGGAGGAGGGATTGAGGAAGTTAATGACAGAGTTTGGGAAGGTGTGCGAAAGAAGAAAGTTGAAGATAAATGTGAGTAAACGTAAGGTAATGAGATGTACAAGGTGAGAAAGTGGCATTAGACTAGAAGTGAACATTAAGGGAGATCGACTGGAGGAAGTGGAGAGTTTTAGATACTTGGGTGTAAACGTGGTGGGAAAGGGAGGAGTAGAGGTAGAATATAGATTGAGAGAAACAAGTAACTGCCTTGGGGGATTAAAAAAATGTAATTGGAAACAGATATTTGGGATGAATGCTAAGAGAAGATTGTGTAAAGGAGTGATTGTGCCGACAGCACTGTATGGGGCAGAAACGTGGAACATAAGAGAGGAATAGAGGAGGAGTTTGAATGTGTTTGAGATGAGCTGCCTGAGAAGTATGATAAGGGTTACTAGGCTGGATAGAGTGAGAAACGAGGAGGTGAGGAGGAGAATGGGGGTAGAAAGGGAATGGGAGATAGAGTTGATGAAAGAATATTGGAATGGTTTGGACACATGGAAAGAATGAGTGAAGAATGGAGAGGAGGGGGTGTCGCCGATTAAATGAAACGGCCTTGCTGTGGATGCCATCCAGGAGGAGCAAAGACAAGAATTGGGTGAATGGGAATGGAGTATGTGGGGATGGAATGGATGGAAGAGGATTTTATTACCCCTCCCCCCTTTTTTTCTGAGGAATGATTGGTTGGCTGCAGTGCGGGACCATGCTGAGGCTTTACAGTACTACCCCTCAAAAGAGAACGGCCTGATACTTGAGAGCTGAACTGGAGGAGGATCGTTGTCTTGGAGGTACGCCGGCTTCAGGAGATCTGTCGACATCCAGCCGTCCGCCCCCTTAATTCTCAAGAGAAATACCTTGTCTTTTCTTTGAATCACTTCAAAGGGACCTGAGTAAGGCTGGATGAGCAGTGGTGCGTTGGCGTCGTTCCTGAGGAAGATATACCTTGAAGAGTGCAGGTCCTTGGGTACGTACCGGCGGTTTGCTGGCTTGTACGTCTATCGGCAAGGGGCAAGGTTTACGACAATGCACCTGAGCCGAATAAGGTCTACTTGGGAGGGCGTGTTTGAGGAAAATTCGCCTGGAGTGACGAGAGGGTCGTCCTTTGATGCAGTCCATAGGCTGAGGAGGACCCAGGGAAGCTGGCTGCACCATGCTGCGTCGGTGCATCGGGACATCACGACGTCTTTTAGCGTTATATGTAGCCGCTCCACCATACCTTTGACTTCGGGGTTGAAAGCTGTTGTGTGGTGGATGGTGGTATAGTAGCTGCTCCAGGGACATCCACAGTTGCGATGTGCATGCAGTGCTGCGGTCTGATGTGATGTGATCCGGCAAACCTAATCTGGTAATCTAACCTGACACAAGGGCGGTGGCACAAGAGGAGTGGTAGTATTAGTCAATGGGATAACTTCTGGCCAACGCTTTGAGCGGTCGATCGTCTTGAACAGGTAGTGGTGTCCCTTGGAAAGGGGGAGGGGTCCGCACTATGTCCACGTGAACATGGGCGAATCGACGCTGCAGTTGGTGGAAAGTCCTGGTGCCTGTCTCGGTGTACCGGTGCGTCTTTGATTTCTGGGACCTGATGCATGCGCGGTTCCAGCTTTTCGCGTCTTTTGTGATGCCCTGCCACACAAAATTTTCCTCGAGAAGGCGAGCCGTGGTATGACGTGAAGAATGTGATAGATCGTGAATGAGGTTAAAGGCCTGTCGGCGCATGGTGGTGGGTATCCAGGTGCTAACATCGCAGAGGATACGGGTTCCGTTGGGACCGAGTACGATGTCTTTCCATTGGAGGGCGGTGATGGAGGTCCTGCAAACCATCACTTCTGCATCTTTTCCTTGTTCTGCGGCGAGCTAGGTATATATGTCGATGCCCACGTGCAATGAACCTATGATGACTCGGGAACTGGTATCGGCTACGGGATTGCGCCTACCAGGGATGTGCCGCTGGGACCATGCGTCTACTTGACGCGTGGAATAGGGGCATGTGGTCTGTCTGGACTATTAAAGGCGTACCCTCGAGGAAGTGACGAAAATGACAGAAGAGTTGGTGGACTGCCAGCAGCTCTTGGTCGATTATTGAGTACCTTTGCTATGGTTTCGAGAGCTGTCTGCTGAAGAGGCTGATGGGTCGGGGGCAACTTTGGACAAGTGCTCCAGGACGGCCCCGATGGCGTGGTTGGACGCGTCGGTGGTGAGGATGAGTGACTTGCCTGGCGAAGAGAAATCGAGGAGGGATGTAGCTGCCAGGGAGTCTTTGGCTTGTTTGAAGGCTTCCTGCTCCTTGGGGTCCCACATGAGGTCCCTGGGTTTGCCGGCGATGGCTACGTAGAGTGGGGTCATGGTGGACGTTATCCTTGGGAACAAGCGATGGTAATAATTTACCATCTCCACGAATTGCTGCAGGCATTTCAGCATGGTAGGGGTAGGGAAATGTTTGATGGCAGACACTTGCCAGGGGAAGGGTGAGACACCGTCGGGCGAGAGCTGGTGTCCTAGGAATTCCACCTCCTTCGTGGCGAAGGAACATTTATCGTAACGGACCACCAGACCGTTTTCCTGCAGCTGCTCCAGCACGGTGGTGATGTGTTGCCGATGTTCATCTTTGAATGAGAAAATAAGGATGTCATCGATGGAACTGGTGCAGAACGACAAATCGCCCAAGATGGTTAGGTGACATTTCATCTCTCGTCATTTAATCACTCGACACATCATCATACGACTTTTGATCATGCGTAAGATCATCATCAGACAATTCATCACCTGACATTTCATCACCAATACATTTCACCACTGGACTTTTCATCGCCATTACATTTCACCAGTACTACTTTTCATCACAATCGTATAACTGTAAATGCTTTAAGTAACAACCTTGCAATTTTTCATATATGATAGTTAATTTTACGAAAACTTTACATCAACAGATAGTATTTTATATATAAATGTTCTGTCAAGGAGCATAAAAATTGATTTTTTTTTATATATTATTAGAAGACAATACATTCTAATAAACTCATTGTTTCTATTGTGTTGCATGTCCGTGATACTTTGCGTCAATAATCCACCACTGTTTGCACGGTCGTTAATAGATCTAAGTGACAAGCCTAGATCTGCTCATGAATATGTTGACACCTTTAATAAACCTACACTCCGTGAATGGTATTACATGATTTATGGTACATTAGTTCCGACAAATGTTTTGACACTTTCCAATATAAATCACTAATCCCTCAGTATTGGTATACATCGTATATACAGCTATTGTTAGAAAAGAGTGATTATCTGATTAAGTGTCGTATGATGAAATGAGCAATGATTACTGTCGAGATGTTTAACTGTCAAATGATGAAATGTCTTTGTGATGAAAAGATGAATGGTTAAGTGACGAGTGATGAAATGTCGTGTGATAAAATGACGAGTGACGAAAAGTCATAGCACCGCCCAATATACCATCCATCATACGTTGGAAGTGAGACCAGATTTTCTGAGGCCGAAGCAGCTGTAATTGAATGTGAATGTTCCGAAAAGTGTGGTCACGGCGGTCTTGGTGATGTCGTCGGGATGCATCGGTACTTGCTAGTACCCCATCAGAAGGTCTAACTTGGTAAATAACTTGGCTCCGTCTAGGAATGAAGTGACGTCGGGGATGTTTGGAAGGAGGTTCCGTGATCATGTTCAAGCGTCTGTAGTCTCCACAGGGCCTGAGTGATCCATCCTTCTTGGTGACGACGTACAGAGGGGAGCTCCAGGGCGTTGCCGCCTTCTCGCAAATGCCTAGGCGCTCGAGCTCGGCGAACGTCAGTTCCGCCGCGACGAGTTTGTCTGGTGATAGCCGGCGGAACTTGGAGAACACGGGGAGTTCTGTGGGCTTTATGCAATTCTGGCTTGAGGACGTCGGGGTAGGTCTCTCGAAGGCTTGCGAATTCGTCCGCGGCGAGTTTGACACTACAGCTGAGGTCGGCAGGTGCGGCAGCGATAGGTATGGCAGCGAAAGAGGAGTCTAGGAGGCACCCTCGGGCCACTTCCATAGCAGCCCCTGTAGTAAGTCCGCACCGAGGAATGGCAGTTCGATGTCGGCGATGGTGAAATCCCACCCGTAAGCATGACTGCCGATCTGTGTGTTTAAATGTTTGCGGGTATGGGTGGGAATCGGTGATGTCGCTAGTATCACCCTCTTCAATCTGAACTGTATCTCGGTGCGGCTGCGGCGACGGGGCGTGGGGGGGGGTTCCTTTGGGTTGATGGTGTCACTGGCGGCATCGGTGTTGTTTGATGAAGTTTCTGACGGATCGATCATAGTGGCAGTTGTGAAGACCGGCTGTGTCGTTGCCGGGGTCACCACTGTGATGGGCTAGGTGTCCATCAAACGACGAATCAAATCGGAAGGGATGGATTATAAATTACCAAGGAAAGATCACCCCCTCGCGCGGGATCGGGGTGTGTGGGAAGGGAAGAGATGTCTGTATGAAAATGAAAAGATAGTATTGTATAAAATTCAGCTATTGCCAATTAGGGGGCGATCCTAAGGGCGATGATCGTGACGCAGGAAGAATGGGCAGGAAACTTGGAAGGCAACGCCTGCATCAGAAGCAACCAAAAGCAGGGGAAATGGTAGTAGGCGTAGTGGTAAAGAAAGGTAGAAAAAAAAAATAGTGGGAGGTAAACGGAAATGTCGGAATAGCTTTACTGCGACTTGTGACTTGCTAGGTAAGACCACCCGATCGCGCGGGATCGGTTTTTGTGGGAGGGGAAGAATGTCTGTAAGAAAATGAAAAGATAGTAGTGTATAAAAGAGGGCTTCTGCCACCGGGCGATTAGGGATATTTATTTCGTGGTGTCGTGGCTTTGGAGTTGTGGGCAGGAGACTTGGGGTTGGAGACTGGGATTAATGTGTTAGGTTACGTGGGAATATCTATTCTTCTTATCCTCATCCAACAAAAATAGAAAACGAGTAGGAGGGAAAGATAGAGAAATTGGAAATAATTTTATGGGTAGGTAAACTGAAATGAGAAGATGTAGTAGGAGAGAAAGTTGGAAATGAAAATAATTTCAGTAAAAGAAAAAGTTTATGTAGTTGTTTGTGTATGTAGTTGTGTTAGTTTTGTTTGCGATATGATTGTGTGTGTATTCTACACATAGAGGGTTGATGCCTGACAATTAATGGGCAATATACATTATTATTATTATCATTATTATTATCATTATTATTATTATTATTATTATTATTATTATTATTATTATTATTATTATTATTATTATTATTATTATTATTATTATTATTATTATTATTGTTGTTATTATTATCAGTATTATTATTATTATTGTTATTATTATTATTATTATTATTATTATTATTATTATTATTATTATTATTATTATTATTATTATTATTATTATTATTATTATTATTATTATCATTATTATTATTATTATTATTATTATTATTATCATCATTATTATTATTGTTATTAGATTATCATTATTATTAGGATGGTTTGGACACATGGAAAGAATGAGTAAAGAAAGACTAGTAAAGGAGGTATGGAAGGCAGATGTGGAGGGAGTGAACATGAGGGGACGTCCTAGGATGAGATGGATGGATGAGGTGAAGGGGGAAGAGGGGAAGAGGGGAATGTCTGTTGAGGAAGGACGGGAGAGGACAGAAGACAGGGGTGAATGGAGAATGGTTGTATTTGGAAGATGTTGTGATGCATGAGGGGGTGAGGTAGTGTGAGGTAGTGTGGGGGGTGAGGTAGTGTGTGTGAGCAAAATTTTGACGCAGCCCGAAGGGATTTCTCCCCGTCCTCTCCTTTATATGGGGGGACGGAGAGGGGGGGGGGGTCGCCGATTTAATGAAGCGGCGTTGCTGTGGATGTGCTGTGTCTTGCGACAATGCTTCTGACCCAGGGCAGTGGACAGGGTGCAGGGATGACCCGTCATCTAGGAGGTGCTAATATGGGAGGGAGGGTGGAGGGGTGTGGAGTGTTTTCAGGGATGGAATGGGTGAAAATGGGGAAAAAGCCTTGGTATATGTATGTATGTACTATCATTATTATTGTTGTTAATACCAGTCAAAGCTGGTGAAGGGGTGCATTATTGATAAGCGCGGCTATACACGACTTATCGTGTACACCGCACGTGGGAGGGGCGCAGCTGACAGATAGTCTGTACGGTTTGGTCTATGTGTAATGTGTTGTATTAGGTGTTTGTATCTGTCGTGTAGTTTTTCTAGGTGTCTCGTATGAAGTTTGTGTTTGTGTTGGTTGAGTGGACGGATGTTGGAAACTTGGTTCTGAAGTCTGGTTCTGAACTTGGTTCTGAAGTCAACGGTTCTGAAGTCGTTCCATCGCGAACCCGTGATGAACTTGACAGTGGCATTCTGAACCCTCTGATGGTCGTAGTTGTTAGTGAGACATGTCAGCTGGCTAATGAAAATGAAAAGATAGTAGTAGTGTATAAAAGAGGGCTTTTGCCACCGGGCGTTAGGGATATTTATTTCGCGGCGTCGTGGCTTTGGAGATATGGGCAGGAGACTTGGGGTTGGAGACTGCGATTGATGTGCAACCGTGAGGTTACATGGAATATATATTCTTCTTGTCCTCATCCAACAAAGTTAGAAAATGAGTAGGAGGCTTAGTCTTAGGGAAAAATAGAGAAATTGGAAATAATTTTAGTGGTAGGTAAACTGAAATGAGAGGTAGTAGGAGAGAAAGTTGGAAATGAAAATAATTTCAGTAAAAGAAAAAGTTTATGTAGTTGTTTGTGTATGTAGTTGTGTTAGTTTTGTTTGCGATATGGTTGTGTGTGTATTCTACATATAGAGGGTTGATGCCTCCAACGTGTATGCTTATAGCCTGACAATTAATGGGCAATATACATTATTATTATTATTATTATCATTATTATTATTATTATTATTTTTATTATTATTATTATTATTATTATTATTATTATTATTATTATTATTATTATTATTATTATTATCATCATTATTACTATTATTATCATCATCATCATCATCATCATCATTATTATTATCATTATTATTATTATTATTACAAGCCGCGGGCTTCGCCCTCTCCGGCTTCGCCGGGGGCTTGGCTGCGCAAACAGCGGCCTACGGCCGCAGCGCTCCGCGCTCTAATCCCACGATAGGGATCCCGTGCTGGGGATCCCGTGTTGGGGTTCCATCCCGAGGCCGAGGCCGAACTCAAGGGACATTTTTTCCTGGTCAGTTCAAGGGAACAGGCGACCACTGAGGACTTGCGACCACTGAGGACTTGCGACCTTTGAGGATTTGTGACCTTGGAGGACTTGTTACCTTGAAAGACTTGTTACCTTGGAGGACTTGTTACCTTGGAGGACTTGTTACCTTGGAGGACTTATTACCTTGGAGGACTTATTACCTTGGAGGACTTATTACCTTGGAGGATTTATTACCTTGGAGGATTTACAACCTCGTAGGACTTGCAACTTCAGAGGACTTGCACCCTCGTAGGACTTACGACCTCGGAGGACTTGCAGCCTCGAAGGGCTTACAACTTCGGAGGACTTGCACCCTCGGAGGACTTGCACCCTCGGAGGACTGGCACCCTCGGAGGATTTGCACCCTGTGAGGACTTGCATCCTCGGAGGACTTGCACCCTTGGAGAATTTGCACCCTCGGAGAACTTACAGCCTCGAAAGGCTTACTGCCTCGGAGACCTTACGACCTCGGAGGACTTACAGAGCCCCCTCTCCAAGACATGTAACATTTTTAAAATGTGTCACCTTTGAAATGGTTTAATATTTATTATTAGTAGATTATCATTATCATCATTATTATTATTGTTATTATATTATCATCATTACTATCATTATCATTGTTGTTAACACCAGTCAAAGCTGGTGAAGGGAAACATTATTGATAAGCGCGGCTATACACGACTTGTCGTGTACACCGCACGTGGGAGGGGCGCAGCTGACAGATAGTCTGTACGGTGTGGTCTAGGTGTAATGTGTTGTATTAGGTGTTTGTGTCTGTCATGTAGTTTTTCTAGGTGTCTCGTATGAAGTTTGTGTTTGTGTTGGTTGAGTGGACGGATGTTGGAAACTCGGTGTAGGGACTCAACGGTTCTGAAGTCGCTCCATCGCGAACCCGTGATGAACTTGACAGTGGCATTCTGAACCCTCTGATGGTCGTAGTTGTTAGTGAGACATGTCAGCTGGCTTAGTTCCGGGGACTGGCACAGAATTGGTCTGACAAGTGCCAGGTGCAATCGACGTTTGGTGGACAGCGTTGTTGCACTTTTGAAGCGTCTTAGCCTTCCCAGCATAGTCTTAGCCTTCGCTCCCTGTTTGAGGAAGTGTAGGGTCCAGGTAAGGCCACTATCCAGTGTGCTACCCAGCAAACAGGCAGGACCTTTCACTGGGACGTTTATGTTGTTTATTTTAAAAGGAGCGATTTGCGATTTGTTAGGTATGACCACCCGCTTGCGTGGGATCGGTTTTTGTGGGAGGGGAAGAAGGTAAGAAAATGAAAAGATAGTAGTGTATAAAAGAGGGCTTTTGCCACCGGGCGTTTAGGGATATTTATTTCGCGGCGTCGTGGCTTTGGAGGTATGAGCAGAAGACTTGGGGTTGGAGACTGCGATTGATGTGCAACCGTGAGGTTACATGGAATATCTATTCTTCTTATCCTCATCCAACAAAGTTAGAAAATGAGTAGGAGGCTTAGTCTTAGGGAAAAATAGAGAAATTGGAAATAATTTTAGTGGTAGGTAAAATGAAATGAGAAGATGTAGTAGGAGAGAAAGTTGGAAATGAAAATAATTTCAGTAGAAGAGAAAGTTTATGTAATTGTTTGTGCATGTAGTTGTGTTAGTTTTGTTTGCGATATGGTTGTGTGTGTATTCTACACATAGAGGGTTGATGCCTCCAACGTGTATGCTTATAGCCTGTCAATTAATGGGCTACATGCAATATTATTATTGTTATTATTATTATTGTTATCACCAGTCAAAGCTGGTGAAGGGGTGCATTATTGATAAGTACGGTTATACACGTCTTATCGTGTACACCGCACGTGGGAGGGGCGCAGCTGACAGATAGTCTGTACGGTGTGGTCTAGGTGTAATGTGTTGTATTAGGTGTTTGTGTCTGTCGTGTAGTTTTTCTAGGTGTCTCGTATGAAGTTTGTGTTTGTGTTGGTTGAGTGGACGGATGTTGGAAACTCGTGTAGGGACTCAGCGGTTCTGAAGTCGCTCCATCGCGAACCCGTGATGAACTTGACAGTGGCATTCTGAACCTTCTGATGGTCGTAGTTGTTAGTGAGACATGTCAGCTGGCTTAGTCCCGGGGATTGGCACAGAATCGGTCTGACAAGTGCTAGGGACAATCGACGTTTGGTGGTCAGTGTTGCAGTTTTGAAGCGTCTTAGCCTTCCCAGCACAGCCCTAGCCTTCGCTCCCTGTTTGCGGAAGTGTAGGGTCCAGGTAAGGCCCCTATCCAGTGTGCTACCCAGCACACAGTTATGGTCTTTCACTGGGACGTTTGTGTAGTTTATTTTAAGAGGAGTGTTCGTGATTGTTCTGTTGGTTCGCTTGCAGCAGAAGTATACAGCTTTGCATTTCGACGCGTTGGTCTTAATGCGCCACTGTTGCTCCCCCGCGTGTGCCCCGTCTAGGATGTTTTGCATTACGTGTAACTCCCTGCAGCGTTTTGTGTCTGCTAATGCGATAAGTGTCGTCCGCATACGAAAGAGAGCTCGGTTGCGTAGATAAGCTGGCTCTGGCAGGTCATTCGTATATAAATTGTACAGAGTGGGGGCAAGGACTGACCCTTGCGGTACTCTAGCCTTCGGCACAAAAGGTTGGGACAGACAGCCCCGCCACTTTATTCTTATTGTCCTGTCGTCCAGGTAGTTGCAGAGCAACCTTGTGAGCGGCAGGGCAAAGTCGAAATTGTGGTACAATTTGTACTTAAGGCCTTCATGCATGACAGTATCGAATGCCTTCTCCACATCCTTACAAACCAAAATGGCTTTACCAGGGCGACCGTCTGGCGGTCTTTGAACCCATTGAGTGATCATGGAAATGACGTTTGCACCGCGCCCCGGCCGAAAACCAAACTGGCAATCCCTCAGCACATTCTCCGTCTCTAGGTACACGGTCAGGCGACGGCAGAGGACGTGCTCAAACACCTTACCAAAGTATTCCAGAAGGGAGATCGGCCGGTATGAAAGGGGGGCGGAGGCGGGTTTCTGATGTTTGGGAATGAGGATGGTGTGGGAGACCTTGAAAAGTTGCGGGAAGTACCCAGGGGCTAATGAGCTATTGTATAGTGTCGTCATGTGTGAGATTATGTTAAAAGGAGTGTTCGTGTAAGTGAGAAGGTGTGGGAGCAAGAGGGGGGGGGGAGGGGTGATAGGTGAAGGTAAAGTTTAGAAAGTGAAGGAAGTGTGAGTGTGATAGTGTGGGGCGGACCCACTTGCATGGTGTTATTAATACGTTAACGGTCTATCTATGCTCTAATAAAAAATTCCCTAGCTAGCTAATCATACATATATGGTATGAAGGAAGGACTTGTTTTCTGTTATACATTTTTTATTTGACTTTAGGTCTTAAAAATGGTTTTAATTTATTGTGATGTCATTGATTTAATTAAATACAAGTCCTTCCTTCATTTTGCACAAATTATAATAAATATTTACATGAGTTGGGAGCAGGTGTGGCTATATAGTGGCAAAGTGCCGTGAGTGTTAATTTAAGTTTCTTAGTTTAAGTTCTTATTTTAATTTATATTTAATTTAAGTAATAGAGTGAGTCACACCTGCTTCCATTTATTTTATATATGTATATATATAGATATATATATATATATATATATATATATATATATACTGTATATATATATATAATATATATATATATATATATATATATATATATATATAGATATAGGTTGTTTTTTTGTAGGGAGGTTACATTTTTTAATTGTTGGCTAATTTGCCTTGTGAATTCTAATACTATTGTGAAATGTAAAGTTGTACACACATATCTGTGGATATGTGTGTTTGTGTGAGCAATTACCTTATGTATTATCTTATATTTATATTACGTTATTTCTTACGTATGTAACCTTCCTTTTATTATTATTATTATTATTATTATTATTATTATTATTATTATTATTATTATTATTATTATTATTATTATTATTATTATTATTATTATTATTATTATTATTATTATTATTATTATTATTATTATTATTATTATTATTATTATTATTATTATTATTATTATTATTATTATTATTATTATTATTATTATTAGCTACTACCGTGACTATGGCGGGAAGACTAGGTTTTAGCCTAGTATAGTTTTAATTCTGGGCCAGTTTTTGTGGTCTTTTGTTTTTTTGATGATTGTGGAGGTGGAGTATTATGTTATATTCTACTGTAATATGTTGTTCCATGCTTTGCTACTCAGTCTTATGAGTCTTGAGTGTATTGTTTCTATGTTTGCTGTATTGTGGAGTTGTTCTTGTGTTTCTAGGTATGGTTTATGTTTTAGTATTTTCCTTAATGTTTTGTCTTGTAAAGTTTGCATGTTTTTGATGTTTGTGTGTGCTTGTGACTGTGATTATTGGGGGGGTATTCCAGTTGTGGTCGAGCTAGTGTTTGTAAAGTTTTATTTGTGTTTTTGTTGTTAGTCCTCTGAAGCGTCTTTGTCTGTTAAGTGTGTTTTTTTTGTGATTTGTATTCTGTTTTTGATGTGGTGTTTTATTCCTTGTGTATTGATGGTGAGGCCTAGGATGTGTGCTTGTTTATTGTATGGTATTATGTTGTTGTTTATTTTTATTGGTGCTGGTTGGCGTGTTGAGATGGCTAGTAATTGGAATTTATTTGTGTTTGTGGATAGTTTCCATTGTTTTTCGTATGTGTTAATTTTGTTGATTTCATGTTATGTCTTTCTGGCAACCATATGTTTTCCTGTAGTGTTAGGGTATGTGATTATTTGTGTGACGTCGTCTGCGTATTGTATAGTGTAGCTTCCGTGTGAAGGTGGTGGTGTGTCTGATGTGTATAAGTTGAACAGTGTTGGAGAGAGAACGCCCCCTTGGGGTACTCCGCTTTGGAGAGGGAAGGCTGGTCCTATGTAGTGGTTTATTTTTATTTTTGCTGTTCTGTTGTCTAGGAAGCTACACAGTGTTTTTGTGATGGTGGCTGGGAGGTGTGTTTGTAGTATTTTGTATTTTAGGCCTTCGTGCCATACTTTGTCGAAAGCCTTGGAGATGTCGCATGATATTATGTTACATGCATGTTTGTGTCTTTGTGCGTCTGCGATTATTTCATATATAATGGCGAGTGCTGTGTGTGTTCCTTTGCCAGGTGTGAATCCGTGTTGGTTTGGGTTTAACATGTCGTGTTCGTGTAAGTGTGCCATGAGTCTGTTTGGAATTAGTCTTTCGTATATTTTTCCAGGTGTTTCTAGTAGTGAAATGGGTCGGTAGTTTTGTATTTGTGTAGTGTCTTTGTTTTGTTTTGGTATGAATGTAATGATTGAGTTTTTGAATTTTTGTGGAAAGTATCCTAGGCTGAGTGTTTCGTTGTATATGTCTGTGAGTAGTTGTATTGTTGTTTTTGGTTAGTGTGCGAGTATTTGTTTCGTTATGCCTGATTGTCCTGGAGCTTTGTTTTTAGTGTGTTTGATTATGTTTTTAACGTCTTCTTGTTGTATGGGTTGTCCGATGTAGTTGAGCAGCAGCTTGAGCAGATGGTGTATGTGTTTGCGTAAGGTTGTGTTTGTTGGTGGTGTTGTGTTATGTATGTGAGTATTTTTGTTTCATGGTTTGTGTCAAATTGTGTGTTTTCTGCTGGTGTGATCTGAAAAATGTTTTGCCATACCTGTCTGAATGCGTTTTCTTTGTCTTTGGCGTCGTGTAGTTTGTCGTTGTTATGTGTTATGTATGGTGGAGTGTTAGTGTTGGATCCTTGTAGTCTCTTTATTGTGTTCCAGAAGTCTTGTGTTTTTTTTTTTTTTTGGGGGGGGGGGGTTGAATTTGATGTTTGACATTAATTTGTTCCATGTTTCTTCGTAGTTTCTTTTGTATTCTTCTAGTATTTGTGTTTGTAATTGTTTAATTGTTTGTGCTGTGTGTGGAGTCCAGTTGTTTTCTGTTATGGCTTTATTTTTTATGTTGTTTGCCTATCATATTAATTGTTTTAGTGTTTTAGATGTTTTTGGTGTGGGTAGTTGTTTGTGGTGTTTTGTAGGTATACTCTGTGCGATTGCGTTGTGTAATAATTTGTACCAGTTTTCTATTTTGTCGTCTATATATTTTGTGTCTTTTATTTGAGTGTTTGTGTTGGTTTGTGTTTCTGTGTTGTTATATTCTCCTGTTGTGGTTTCTAGTATTGTTTTAAATTTCTTCCAGTCTGCTTCTTTGTATAGTAATCTCGGTGGTGTGGGGATAGTGATCGCTGTGGTGGATAGTGTGAAGTGTAGTGGTACGTGATCTGATGAAGTTATGTCGCCTGGGTGTATTCTGTATGTGAGGTGGTGGTGTCGGTTGGTGAATATCATGTCTGGGTTGCTTGTTCCGGTGTGTGTAATGCTTGTTGGGAAGTCTGGGCCGAGGAAGGTGAGGTGGTTCTGTGTTATTAGTTGGTGAATGCTTTTTCCTACGTGATTGTTGTATGTGTGTTTTAGTGTTTTGTGTTTTACATTAAAGTCTCCCATGATGTATGTTGGTTGTGGTTTCTGTGTGATTTTCAGTATGTCTTGCGTTGGTAGGTATGGTCTTCGTGGTAGGAGGTATGTTGTGGCTATGGTTATGGGTCCTTTGTTTGTGTGTATTTCAATGGCTAACATGTCTTCATCAAAGTCGTCTAATAGCTTGTATTTTATGTTTTGTTTTATGGCTATGGCTATTCCTGCGTTGTCTTCGTTGTAAGTGTTTTGTGTGTGTGTGTGTGTTGCAGTTAAATATTTTAACTGTGTGTTTCCCTATTGAATTGAGTAATATGATGTCTGGTGTTTGTGTTATGTAGTGGTTGCTTAGCTGGTTTCTTCTGTGGAATGTCCAGTGTTGTACGTTGTGTTGTAATATGCGTATTGTGTTCATGTGTGTTTGATTTATTGGCTGTTGACTGTCCAGTGAGGTGTGTCTGTTGGTTTGTATTTACGGATATCGTAGTATCCTTGTTTTTTTTTTGTTTTTTTTGTTTTTTTTTTCTCAGTCAGTCTTTGTATAGGGGCTTTGGTCAGGTCAATCAGTTTTTGTTTGATCATAGTGTCTACAGTCTCTTCTGGCATTTCCTTAGTGTATATGATTTGATTTTGTTGTTTTGTAGGAGTGTGTGTATGTTTTGATGGATTTCTTCATTTGTCATGTTTATTGTGTTGGGTGTTATTATCTGTATTGTTCCTGTGTTTTGGACAGTTTTCTTTGCCTTTGTGAGTTGTTCAGTTTCTGTTGTATGTTCTGTGTTAAGTGCCCTTTTATTTCTTTGTTCTTCCGTTTCCATTTCTTCTGGTTGTGATTGGGTGTGTGTCATTTCTTCTGGTTGTGATTGGGTGTGTGTCGTGTTGTTTATCATATTTAGTATAGCTGTGGGTTTTATGACTGAAGGTGGGATTATGATTGTGGGGAGTCCGTTTGCCTCGTAGAATTCGTTGATTGTCTGTTGATAAGTCCCTGGTATTGCCGCTTCAGTTATGTTGGCGTGAATAATTGCTGTGTTTATGACTGTTAGGTGTTTTAGGGTTATGGGGTTGGGTGTCGGTGTTGGTGAAGACTGAGTAGTGTTGTTTGTAGTTATGTTTGCATATGAAGTGTTCGAGTGTGTGTGTGTGTTTTGCTCTTTGTTCTCTTGCAGTTTCTTCTTAATTAGGTCCTTCCTGACTTGACATCTGGCTGCATATGTAGGATGATTTAGGCCACAGGCGATAAACTTCTTCAAAGCGTTGTGACAGTTATTTATCCTGTGTTCTCTTGAGCAGCAGCTTGAGCAGATGGTGTATGTGTTTGGTTGCGTACAGTGTTTGAGTGTGTGATCGTATGCGTAGCAGTGTGTGCACTGTGGTAGGTGTATGTATGTTTCACGGCTAAGTGTGTGTGGGGGGAATGACTGGCTGAATATCAGAATTCCTTTCTCTAGGTTCTTCGTCACCATAGTTGAGTTCTCTAATTTGGCCTTGATGATGGTTTTTGTGTTTGGTATTTTTATGATGCTTGTGACTTTCATGTAGTTGTTTAGTCGCTCCATTTCGCTTTTTATGTTTTCCGGGTCTTCCTGATAGATGTGTTCGTCCACCTGTTTGATGATCAGAGTCCACTTGGCGTTTAGTTCCGAGGGGTCTATGATGTCTAATCCTTCTTTTGCAAACTCGGTCTTGGTGGTTCGTTTGGCTAATTCTTCTATTGTTTTATCATCGGCTATAGCTGTATGGTTAGTGCCATTGGTGAACAGTTTTTGGATCGGTATTTCAAGTTTGGCTAGTATCCTCCATATTATGGGGCGTTTTGATGTGCCGACTGTGGGCCGGCTTTCTCTAATGCTAATCCTGCCCATAGCGCCAAGCGCGTTGGGCTGCTAAATGTATATGTGTATTTGTGTGTGTGTGTGTGTGTGTCAGGGTTGAGTAGAAAAGAAAAGGAAGTAAGGAAATTGTATAAGGGGGGGGGGTTGTCGCAGGGGTACGGTCTGTGATTGCCTAATCTCTATTTGGCTGACGGCGGTTAAGGGAAAGCGACTACGTTGGCTGGTGCCCGGGTGCCTATCCGCAACGTGTGGAACGACTCGGTCGCCGGGGGTTCGAGTTAAAGGCCTATGCCGGGTCCGCTTTAGTAGCGGGAGACCGGGAGGGGGGTTCCCTCCCCCACCAGTCGACTGCACAAGTTTTAAGACCGCAAGGGCAATGTACAGTCGAAAGGGGGGTAATGAGGGCATACACCGTCAGAGCGAGAGGCGTAGAGAGTGCCTTGGCTCGGGTAACGGGTTCCAATTTGGTGGCATGAATCGCTGGTCACTGCGGTAGAGGAGGTTCTTCACGAGACGTCCGTTCGCGGTGGTGTCCAGTAGCCGTATATCTCTAAGCCTAAGCCTGTATAAGCCCTGAGTGTTCGTGGACATGTGTGTGTGTTTAATTCGGGAATTAAGCTTCCACGGGCTTTGGTTTTGAGCCCGTTTGGTGGGTGATTTGACTTATGAGTGTGTGTGGGCCCAACCACACACACTCATACATTCACAAGATGTGCATACGTATATGAAATACGTATGCACATCTCGGTGAATGCACCCTTCCCAACGTGAACTGTGTTCAGTGTTAAGTGGATGGTAACATGATATTATAATTTGTAAGAAAAAGAGGGGGTTATTCAATGTATGAGTGGTCGTGGTTTGGCCACGCCCACCCATACATTTACCGGATGTGCATGCCTATGTGAAATACGCATGCAGATCTCGGTGAATTCACCCTTCCTAACATGAACGGAGTACAAGTGTAAAAAATATAAGAGAATTAAAGGGGGGGCTGACACTCCACCAGCCGACGCAGTTCGTATTCGCTTAGGTGGCGGCATAGGCAACGCACAAGACCCTCAGATGTTGTCGGAGGCCCTCTCCTCAGAAAAGCAGTTGCGGGGCAATATTTGAGGTAGTGCTTCAGGGTGGCTTCGGGGTGGCTGCAGTGGTGGCATCTTCTTTCTTCAGGTGTTGAGTTACTTTTGATTTGCCAGAGACAACAGTCCTCCAGTCGCAGACGGAAGAGCAGAGTTTCCACTTTTCTAGGTGTGGACCGAGCAAGTACAAGGGGCTCGTAGTCTGTGACTGCCCTGTACCACCTCGCCCTCTCTGACACCTCTGCCTCCAGTCTGTGCTGAAGGAACCGTTGTACCTGATTAAGAGCCCTGGTGCGTAGGCGCAACTGATTTCTGCTGAGAGAGACGACAACATCGACTTTGGGTCTTTGGCGCGGCGCTTCAGCTGCGGCGTCGGCTAGCTCGTTACCTGGGACACCTACGTGGCTCGGCACCCAGTTGAGCGTAACACTCCTGCCTTGCTGATACAGCTTCAGCAGGAGTGCTAGAATGGAGGTCATTAGGCGTACATTGTCGCTGGGCTGTATCGATTCCAAGCTGCCTAGCAGAGACTGTGAATCCCAGTGGATCACCACAGGACCAGCTCGAGATATTAGAGCATGCTCTAACGCTCCTTGGACCGCTATGGCCTCAGCTTGGAGAGTGGACGCATGATCAGATACTCTCCTGCCGAAGGTCAAACCATCCGTCACAAAAGCAGCCCCCGCACTACGAGGCCTGTTGGGGTCTACGGAGCCATCCGTATAATAGACCGCCATTCCAGGTTCCGACAGTGCGCGGATGCCTTGTGGACATTATTGGGTTTACTTATATATAAAACGTGAAGCTCAGCCGGGAGCGCGGTCGACCAATCAGAAGCTCGCTCGTGGGAGGCATTGAAAAGTTGCGGGAAGTATCCAGGGCCAATGAGCTATTGTATAGTGTCGTCATGTGTGAAATTATGTTAAAAGGAGTGTTCGTGGACACTTCTGTTCTGTTTTGTAAAATTTGGAAAATGTTCCCACGGGCTTTTTGTGTGAGCCCGTTTGGAGGGTGATTTTTTCAATTATGAGTGTGTGCGGGTTTAACCACGCCCACTCATACATTCATAAGATGTGCATACGCATGTGAAATACGTATGCATATCCTGGTGAATGCACCCTTCATAATGTGTTCGGTGTTGGTGTTTCATGTGATGTAGGTGTAAACAAGGAGCATGTATATAATATAAATTTATAGGGGGGGCTGACACTCCACCAGCCGACGCAGCTCGTATTTACTTAAGTGGCGGCATAGGCGACGCACAAGACCCTCAGATGTTGTCGGAGGCCCTCTCCTCAGAAAAGCAGTTGTGGGGCAATTCTTGAGGAAGTGTTCTAAGGTGGCTTCTGGGTGGCGGCAATGTTGGCATTTCTTCTCTCCTGCTGTCGGGTTGGTCTTAATCTGCCAGAAACAACGGTCCTCCAGTCGCAGACGGAAGAGCAGTTTCCACTTTTCTAGGTGTGGACCGAGCAAGTACAAGGGGCTCGTAGTCTGTGACTGCCCTGTACCACCTCGCCCTCAGTCTGTGCTGAAGGAACCGTTGTACCTGGTTAAGAGCCCTGGTGCGTAAGCGCAACTGATTTCTGCTAAGAGGGACGACAACATCGACTTTGGGTCTTTGGCGCGGCGCTTCAGCTGCGGCGTCGGCTAGCTTGTTACCTGGGACACCTACGTGGCTCGGCACCCAGTTGAGCGTAACACTCCTGCCTTGCTGATGCAGCTTCAGCAGGAGTGCTAGGATGGAGGTCATTAGGCGTACATTGTCGCTGGGCTGTGTCGATTCTAAGCTGCCTAGCAGAGACTGTGAGTCCGTGTGGATTACCACAGGACCAGCTCGAGATATTAGAGCATGCTCTAACGCTCCTTGGACCGCTATGGCCTCAGCTTGGAGAGTGGACGCATGATCAGATACTCTCCTGCCGAAGGTCAAACCATCCGTCACGAAGGCAGCCCCCGCACTACGGGGCCTGTTGGGGTCTACGGAGCCATCCGTATAATAGACCGCCATTCCAGGTTCCGACAGTGCGCGGATGCCTTGTAGGGCCTGCGCTCGTACTCTTTCCTGGTCACATAACTTCTTCTTACTGGGAAGCTTTGCGACAACGAAGGTTGCAGGTATCGGCAGCCATGGTGGTGGGGGCTTGAACTCTGGGTGTGGAGAGTCCCTACCCTTCTAAAGGAGAACGCTGGTGAGCCTGAAGGAGTCCAGAAGTCCAGCCGCCTGTGATAGCCAGGTGTCAGAGTGGATATGAGTACCCACCCGTCCCAGAGCTATCACAAGGCTCTGACTTAGCTCAGTTATCCTGGGGCTCTGGACTATCTTGGCAAGAAAGTCGACCTCCAGCCTTCTGACCCGTGACGTTAATGAAGGCAATGAAGCCTCCATCTGGAGGTTAACAATCTTGTTCCAAGGTTGAGCTCCCAGGATAATCCTTGCTGCGGCATTTTGGCAAGGCTCCAGGTCTTCAAGCTTGACAGTCGCCACATTTATGAGAGCTGGGGCAGCGTAGTCCACCAAGCTGCGGACTGCGTGCACATAGAATGTGCGAAGGACCTAATGCGTGGCACCAAGTGCCTTCCCCGTCATTGCTCTCATAACTGTGGTTCTTGGCTTCAGTCTCTCCTTGAGATAGGCTAGTTCCTTCTGAAAGGTGAGCCTCTCATCAATCCAGACCCCCAGGTACTGATACTGGTGAACCCAGTCCAGCCTAAGGTCCCGGATGGTGAGATGCTTCCCTTCTTTCCAGAGTCTCAATGCCATGGCCTTCGATTTTGTGGGGGAGATCTTTAACCCTAACCTGCAACATTCCGTCGCTACAGCGCTTAAACAGCGTTGAGCCCTGTTGAAGCACTGCCGTTTCCCAGTAATTATGAGCGCAATATCATCTGCATAGCAGATGACCTTGCACCCATTGGGTAGAGTTAGTTCCAGAATGTTGGAGACGAGCACATTGAACAGAGTGGGACTGAGGAACCCCCCCCCCCCTGTGGAGTGCCATTCTCCAGCATTCTGGCCTCTGATATATTACCATGAAAGCGTACTTTCGCAGACCGGTGACTGAGATAGTCAGCAATCCAAGAAAGCAGCTTGTCTTTTACGCTCTTGCGAGCAAGGGTGTCTAATATCACAAGAGGACTGGCCAGCTCAAACGCCTTTTCCAAATCCAAAAAGACCACGATGGACGGTGTGCCACTGACAGCATTGAGGAGTGTTGCTATACTGTTTGCTGTGCCAGTGCCCTTGCAGTAAGCATGGATATGCTCATGCATTGGGCCCAGTTTCCACAGCAGCCTGTTTAGCACCATACTCTCCGCTGACTTCCCCATGCAGCTTGTCAGGCTGATGGGGCGATAAGCACTAGGGTCTTTTGGCTTTGGAATTGGCGTTATGATTGCCGTCTTCCAGGCTGTTGGTAGCTTGCCAGTCCTCCAAGACTCGTTTATCACCCTTAGAAGTGCCTCGTCACCCGCTGGCCTAAGGTGGGTCAGCATGGAATAGGTGATGAGGTCCTCTCCAGGTGCCGTGTCTGAGCTGGTCCTGTGCGTGACCCGTAGCTCCTGAAGCGTAAAGCTAGCGTCAGTATCATCCGATCGACTTATCATGTCCTCAACACTATGACGCCTCACTCCTTGGAGGTCCTGCAGTGTGTCTTGAACACACTGCGGGAGTGAGATGCTGCTGGAGCGAGAGACAAACTCCCGCACCAGCCGCTGCGCCTCAGCATCAGGGGCATGATGAGTACGTCGCAGTTGAGTCCTACCAGTAGCTTTACGGAGCTTAGACCACAGCTCTGCTAGGGAGGTGTGAGCGTTAAAGCCCTCACACCATTCAAGAAATTTAGCTCTTCTGGCATCTGCAGCTATGACGTGAGCGTCATGAACTGCAGCGCGCAAGTTGGCCAAATTGGTCTGAGTTCGGCGCCGTCGGAAAACACGCCTAAGCATGTTCACCCGATGGTTGGCCTCGGGGGTATAATACCAGCTGTTCTTATGTTCTCTGGGGGACTGGCGAGTCTTTGGGATGGCTCTGTTGGCAGCCTCCTGAACGAACGGCTGCAGGAAAGTCAGCTTCTAACGTTTCCACGTCCTGTGGTGGAACGTAGGACGCTGCCCATTCTTCAACAGACCTCTCAAATACTGGCCAGTTTGCCAAAACTGTCTTCCACCTGGGAACAGGTAATACAGCTGGTATGGGTGGTGTATCCCGTATGTGCACAGAGACACCGAAGTGATCGCTAGTGACAATAGGATGCACCTCCCAGGTTACCCTAGGGAGGAGAGTGGCCGTCGCCAAGGTCAGATCAAGTCGTCCACCTTGCACGTGCGTCGGATTTCCATCATTCAACAACGCAATGTCAGGGCATTCATCTAATACGTAATTTAAGTGGCGCCCAGCGACATTGGGCCCTTGGGGCGACATCAAAATATTATGATGGGCGTTGAAGTCCCCTCCTATGATGAGGAGCCTGTCCGCAGCAAGAGCACACACTTCTCCAAGGTCCAGTTCCGCTCTCTGGCCCCTGTATATCTTATAGATGGTGCACACTTCATGGGCTCGATGGAGTCGAACCGCAAGAACTTCCACACCATCCCCACATGATACAGGGTCCATGATCTCACTGCAGGGGATGGATGATTTGACTAAGATCATGCACCCCTAGTAGTGGGTAAGCGAGGGAGGGAGAAGATGCGATATCCCGGAAATCCCACCTCATCGCTCACCAATGTCTCCTGGAGAAGTATGATATCGTAATCATGCTCTTGCGCAAGAGCAAGGAGATACGAGCTTTTGCTGCGGAACCCGTTTATGTTCCACTGTAGCAACCTTAAATGATTATTGAACAGGGCGACTTTCTTCCCTGTCTAGTTCCATTGCTGTCTCATCTTGTCCTCCCCGGTCAAAGGACAAGATGGGTTGCGTCTTTGAAACAGTGGGGACACTTCCCTCATCAGAAGAGGAGTCTTCAAGCCTAAGCGCAAAATAACGTTGGGGCTTGGCAGAAGGCACTTTCCTCGTCTTTAAAGTTGTAGGTGTTGCCTTCCCAATGGTGAAAGTGGGTGTAGCGGGCTTGGGGGAAGTGGAAGGGGAGGAGGAGGAGGCAGAGGAAGAGGAAGAGGAAGAGGCAGGGGAAGAGGCGGAAGATGAGGAGGTGGAAGGGGAGGGAGTCCTCTCCTTTCGCCTAGGGTTCCTCTTCTCTTTCAGGAGTTTGAGCACGTTCTTGACGGCCCTATCCACCATGACTAGCATCTTGTCTGGGTCGCTCTCCCCTAGGGTGGTAGCGACTGCAGAGACGACACCGGTCACAATCAAGTCGATGTCATCCTCCCTAAGGGGGATGACATCAGACGGATACTGAGGTGGAGGGGGCCGCCGTTCCTGTGCTCGTGGGGTTGGTACTGGGGGCGTGGGCTTAGGGGTAGGCGTGGGCTTAGGTGTAGGCTTAGGGGTAGGCGTGGGCTTAGGCGTAGGCTTAGGCGTAGGTTTGGGTGTGGGGGTCTTTTTGGGAGCTGGCTGAGTTCGGGTGTGTGTGCGTGTGTCTGTGTCGAGTGCAGGGAAGTGCTCTTGATTGTTTAAATCAGGAGCACTAGGTGTAGGTGTCTGTGGTGCAGTGGGAGAGTGCTTCCTGCTGCCCCATACAAATGTACCTGGGGGGGGGGCAGGTATGAAGTCCTGTCGCTTCTCTGTCCTCTCCTTACAGGCAATGGCCTGAGCTTTACGAGCTGAGCAAGAAGTATTCCAGGCGTGGTGCTTCTTGCTACAATTGGGGCATTTGGCCACAGTCTCAGTGCCAGCCTTAAACTTGTTGAGACAAGTCTCGGTAGCATGAGACATGCTGCAAATGCCACATTTCGGTTGCTTAGAAGTGCACCGCGCCTGGTGATGACCATAACGTTGACACTTAAAACAACGGAGAGGATCAGGGATGTACGTTCGTACATCATAGCTGCCATACATCCCCAGGTCAATGCGATTAAAAGGTTCGCCTTTTATGGTGATCAAAACCTGGCGGGTGGGCGTCTTATCCCAGCGGCGCATTCTCGTGGCCCCAATCACCTGAGGATGGTCCTCAATGGCCTCAGTCATGTATGAGGTCGGGTAACTGTGGACCACGAGTCTGTGCCGCTTGTCCTCGGGATTAAGTCTCTCCAGGGTCAGAGGCTTTCCATCCAATGATGTTATCGCCTCCAGCTCCTCGACGAGTTGGTAGTTGCTCGGTAACAGCAGCAAGTTACCGTCGCCAAGGGGCCGGAGGGACACAAGTTTACCGCGGAGGGGGCCCTTCTCGAGAGCTCGTACCACTTCGAAAGCTGTGTCGTACCCTGCGGAGGGTACAACCTTGAAAGTGGGGAGCTTGCCACCCTTGTTCTGAGGAGGGGCCATCACCACGGCAGCCTCATCATCAGATGGAGGTTCTGATCCTGGAGCGCAGCGCCTTCGTTTCACCACGCCAGTCACAGTATCAGTAGCCGCCATGGCGGTACTGATGACGAGAAAGCAAAAAGAACTGAGTGTGTGTTCAAGATCTAGCGGAAAAAAAAATGTAAATCTAAGGGGGCGGGGGAGCGCGGGCGTTAACTATCGTGTTGGTGCTAAGTCGAAACCTGTCTACCTTGCAAGCAGTCAAACGAATACGAGGCCCAAGTGCACTAGAGCGTGCGAGACCGGGCTATGCTTCTTGACGGGGTTCCCCCCTCTCCCGCCGTAAAGGCAATTTCAACAAACCACAGGGGCTATGCCGATCGTGCAGGGAGAGTTATCTGGGGCATAATCCTGCCAGAGTGAGATTCCACAAGAAGGGGGAATTAACTCGGGTAGCAGGACGTTTTCGGGTTAGTAGCGGCGTAGCACGTCAGACAGAGCTAGTGTCTAGGGTGAAAGACGGCTATAAATCGTATCCTGAATCGTATCGGAGAAACGCAGCGGAGGTGTCCTATCCATTCAGAATATCTTTTCTCTATGAGAGGGTTCGTGGACATGTGTGTGTGTGTGTTTAATTCGGGAGTTTTTAGGCTCTCACGGGCTTTGATTGTGAGCCCGTTTGGTGGGTGATTTGACTTATGAGTGTGTGTGGGCCCAACCACACACACTCATACATTCACAAGATGTGCATACGTATATAAAATACGTATGCACATCTCGATGAATGCACCCTTCCTAACGTGAACTGTTTTCGGTGTATAGTGGATAGTAACAATGATGTTATAAATTGTAAGAAGAAGGGGGGGGGGGTGATTCAATGTATGAGTGGTCATTGTTTGGCCACACCCACCCATACATTTATCGGATGTGCATGTCTATGTGAAATACGCATGCAGATCTCGGTGAATTCACCCTTCCTGACATGAACTGAGTACAGTGCAAAAATATAAAAGTTTTAAAGGGGGGGCTGACACTCCACCAGCCGACGCAGTTCATAATCGCTTAGGTGGCGGCATAGGCGACGCACAAGACCCTCAGATGTTGTCGGAGGCCCTCTCCTCAGAAAAGCAGTTGCGGGGCAATGCTTGAGGTAGTACTTGAGGGTGGCTTCGGGGTGGCTACAGTGGCGGCATCTTCTCTCTTCAGGTGTTGGATTGCTTTTAATCTGCCAGAAACAACGGACCTCCAGTCGCAGACGGAAGAGCAGAGTTTCCACTTTTCTAGGTGTGGAGCGAGGAAGTACAAGGGGCTCATAGTCAGTGACTGCCCTGTACCACCTCGCCCGTTCGTGGACATTATTGGGTTTACTTATATATAAAACGTGAAGCTCAGCCGGGAGCGCGGTCAACCAATCAGAAGTTCGCTCGTGGGTTGAGCGATTTTGCAAATTTCTAGGGAGTAGCTTCCGCGGGAGGCGATTGCTACATCCACGTACGCAAGGAATTTGTAGGCGAGCAGGGATCTGGTTGGCTGGCTGCAGTGCGGGCTCGTGCTGAGGCTTCAGTATGTGGGTGAGACAGAGCAGTTTTGGCATCTATAATAAATTTTGCTTTGTGTGAGGGTTTAGTACAAACAGATCTGGATTAACCTACTAATTGGCCCTAGACCAAACTCACCAGTGGATCCCCCAATCTATAGAAAAATGGCATGATTCAGTATCCAAATAATCCCACTTTCAGCACAAATATTAACGACTTCCTATAATCTATTACTCTTTAGGCTTTATACTCTAAGACTTAATCACATTTTTGCCAATAGCAGGTTTTTTATTTTTTTTATTTAATAGAGTATGGTTACTTTTACTGAAAAATGCTTATTACACTTATTATTAATACAATGCCTAGTTTCATTTATTTATTCTATCTATTAAATTTATTCATTTATATGTTATTGACCATTATTTTTGCCAATCTTGTGTGACAAATTAGTTTCAGTGGGCCTCCACTTACCTGTGGACCCTAGGCCAATGGTCTACTATGCCTGTTGGTAAATCTGGCACTGAGTAATTCTGTCGGTTCCCCAGCTTATGCAGAATAGTCATTTTAAGAGATCACAGGTTTGACACCAGGAATCATTTAGATGTTGAAAATTAAATACAAAACATGTAAGAGTAGGGGATCAGGCCCAGTAATAGTCTGTTTAGTGCTTGAGAAAAGTGTTGAATAGATATGTCAGGGTTTCTTCAACATTGTCTACAAGAGTGCACGGCGACTAGTTTTGAGGTGAAAACCAGAATCAATGGTCTTCGACCCATCCAATTAACAAGTTAGTTTTGAAAAAACTGTTAGTATAAACAGGGTGAGTTTCAAGACAAAATAGGACTATACAGTCGATATAGAGAATAGTGGTAATTTTGGGAGGAACGTGTTTATTTATATTGTCGACTGTGACGATGAAGAGAGTGCTGACTAAGGATGCTTACCTGGGGAATGTCGAGGATAAGGCTGTTCCAGTACGAACTAATAAAAATCGATGAAATAGAAAATGGGATGTGAATATGGGCGAGGCTCAACAGAAGCCTAGGAGAAAGAGCTTCTGTTGGATCTAATATTCCCAAAATATTTGTTTTTTCTAAGAAGGAAAAATAAAATGTAGACATGTTGAATCTTAGCAAATGCAGTACGAATTGTTATTATTGTTTTCACCATGATGTCTGTGGTGTTGCGCCTTGCATGAAAAATGATTTGGAGGGATAATATGACAATATGGTGTTCCATTTCCCAAGAGTCGGGATGAGAGTTTGAGTTAACAGATCAGGCAAGTTGTGTGGGGTGGAGGAGGAGGCATTGGGCAGTAGTTGTTTGAGGAACGGTCTTTCATTGGTTTGGAAAAATATATGTGGTTAAGTGTAAACAAAGTGGCTCGACAAAGAAACTTAAAAAAGTATTGCTAAAAAGAGACAGGCTTATAAGAAATATAAGTGCTTGGGTGCATCTAATGACTATGAAAGTTATGTTTCAATACAGAGGGATAAAAAAAAAAAAAAAAAAAAAAAAAAAAACGACAATACCAAATGATTATCGCTGATAAATCCAAAGAGAATCCCAAAGAATTATATGGTGACATTAGAGATAAAAAGGTTAGGAATCACATTGGTCCACTACTATCTGTTGACGGTTAACTTGAATATTCAAATGAAGGAATGTGTAATATCTTATACAATTATTTTAGCTCGGTATTCGTAAACGAAACACCCCAAAGTGAATTCCAAACTGAAACCTGTGAAAAGTCTAGGGTAAACTTACTACGGTATGACAAAATAAAAAAATAAAAGGTGTATAGATAAACTCAAAGTTAATAAAACACCAGGGCCTGACGGTTGGCATCCAAGAATCTTAAAGGAAATGAAAAATGAGACTGTTGTTCCATTAGAAATTATTTTCAAGAAATCCATCATATCCGGAGATGTCCCAAGAGAATGGAAGCTAGCTGACGTTACTCCCATATTCAAAAAATGTGACAAAAAGAAACCAAATAACTATAGGCCTATAAGTTTGACTCCAATCGTAGGAAAAATAATGGAAACTATCATCAGAGATGCTATCGAACATAATTTAGAAAGAAACCGTTTGATAAATGATAGACAGCATGGTTTCAGACGGAAACGTTCTTGCGTGACTTACTCGAATTCTACAACACAGTTATCTCGAATTATGACAAAAGAAACCATATAGATTTAATATATCTAGACTTTGCAAAAGCTTTTGATACTGTCCCCCACGAAAGACTACTTACTAAATTAGCTTTACACGGAATAAGCGGTAGCCTATAAGTTGGACTAGTAATTGGTTGAATGATCGAAAACAGAGAATTGTTTTAAATGGAAAAACTTTTAGATGGAAAAATGTTACAAGTGGAGTTCCTCAGGGTTCCGTTCTTGGACCACTTCTATTCATAGTATATATAAATGATGTAGACCATGGACTAAAATCTACAGTTTCCAAATTTGTTGATGATACAAAACTGTGCGGAATGGCAAATGATCACTTAAACCAATTAGATATTCAAGAAGATTTAGATAAATTACAGCAATGGTCTGAAAAGTGGCTAATGAAATTTACATAACAGTAAGTACGATTACAAGTTATTTGGAAATTCGTTAACAAAAGTGAATAGTGAAAAAGATCTCGGCGTAATTATCAGTAACGATCTCAAATCATCCAAGCAGTGTATTTCAGCCTCTGAGAAAGCAAATAAGATTCTAGGACTGATTTCGCGATCTTTTGACTTCAAAATTAAATCACATATTAACAAGCTATATAAATCGTTAGTTCGTCCACATTTGGAATATGCTGTTTCCGTATGGTCACCGAATCTCATTAAAAAGACATTGACAGACTGGAAAAAGTACAACGGCGAGCCACAAAATTGATTTCAATTATCAAAAATAAATCACGCGAAAATCGACTAAAACATATGAATCTGTTTCCCTAAAAAACCGTAAACTCAGAGGTGACTTGATACAGGTCTTTAAAAGTCTAAAGGGAATTGACATCAAGTGACCAAATTTTTACACTGAATGAGAATCAGACAAGAAACAATGGTCTCAAAGTGTCCGGAAATATATTTAATTTGGAAGTGGGTAGAAACAACTTCGCCAACCGTGTAGTTAATGAATGGAATAAACTTCCTGCAGAGGCAGTGCAATGCAGTTCAGTTCGAAGCTTTAAGAATCATTTAGATAAACACCTAAGCAAGATGCTGTGATGATTATCATTTATTTTATATTATTTGTTTTTGCTTTGTCATCATTTGTCTATTTGATTCTCGTTTATTATTAGTTATATGTCAATTTATTATTTACCATTTACTTGCTTGTTTATTAGTTAACTATACCTATGCATTTATTTTATTTGTTATTTACATTATTATAGTTTTTATTTATTATTATTATTATTATTTTTTTTTTTTTTTTTTTTGCATCCGACCTAGATATGGGCCAAAAGGTCTCCTGTCGGCATGCTCCGCCTTTGTAACACTGGTTTTATTTTGGGAGTTTATTATGTAGATCTATACGCAAGCACGGTAAGTTAGAATCTGCCTCGAGGCGTTGCCTCGGGGTATGGGTACGCGTTCCTGACCTATTTTTCTGGTACTCTGTTGCTTAATGCTATGGCATATAAACTTGACAACAGCGCTTACGCTCAGTACGTATGCCTAGCGACCATTTAAAATGACGTACATAGGTGGTTATATAATTGTATATAGGGCACTTATATAATGTAATGACTACATAGACTTACTTATATAAAACATTTACAATATATATGTAGGGGGGCTCTGGATAGAGATAGTACCCTTGTCTGCCCACAGCTGCACCCTCTATCGTAGGGTGGACGGACAACACCGGTTCTCATCCATCTCCAAAAGCTCTCACGTGCTGGCTCCAAGCGCCACACCCCGGTAAACCGTCTCAGGTGACGGGCCAAACCACGTGAAGGAAAAGGAATAAACCTTGAAATCCGGAGTGGGGACCTGTAGGCGGTTCAGTGCTACAATTATCACCGTTCCGGCATCTGCAACCAATCTGACGCAAAAAAAAAAAAATATATATATATATATATATATATATACTCCAGCCCCACTGTAAAGTGAGGACACAAACCGGAAGTTGTCAGTCTTGTCCCTTCCAAATTGGCGTACAGGAAGGACGCCACGGGACAACTTTGATTTATGATTTATGATTTTTTTTTTTTTTTTAGCTCGAAGGCCAAGCGCCGGAGCCTGTAGGCCAGTGGTTCCCAAACTTTTTTTTTTTTTTTTTTTTTTAAGTTTTACAACTATACATACTAAGTGAACATTAATCCTTATGCCTGGTACCGTAATGTTTTCTTGATTTTTTTTTTTTCATTTTGATTTGTTTTGTTTTGTTACCCCTTCATTACCCCAGAAAAATGGTTACCCCCCCCCCTCCCGGGGGGATAATTTACCCACAGTTTGGGAACCACTGCTGTAGGCCATTCAGCGCATATTTATCTCATATAGATAAAAATTCAAGTAAAACAGTAAAAACAATAAACATTCACAAAAACACATCACAACAACATACACTCACAAGCACTCATATACACAATCTTAAATTTCATAAAATAAACCGATGTCTTTCAAAAACTTTACAACATTCTTCACATGAGCTTCCTCCCCTAAAATTTGTTTAAAAGATAAATTTGTTAAAAAATTTGCCCTGCGCTTATTAGAGAATGCAGGGCACTGAATTAAAATGTGTTTTATTGTAAAAACTACTTGGCAAGTGGGACATTGGGGGGCCAGCCTTTCTGCTCCACTTGCCATCAAAAATTTATGGGTAATGTAGGAATGGCCAATTCTCAATCTTGTTAGAACAATACTTGACCTTCTGTCCAAAGAAGGACACTTCCAAGGGTTCACCTAAGGGTGAATCTCTTTTAACTTGTAACTACCGTCCAGCCTTGTCCATTGTTCTTGCCACTTTTCCATTGTATAACGATGAATTACTTGTTTGAAGTCTGTATGTGGGACCTTTTGGTCTGTTATATGGTTGAGCCTAGTGGCGGCTTTGGCTGCAGCATCGGCCTGTTCATTTCCAGTGATACCCACATGGGACGGCACCGTGCAAAAGTTTACTTTTATTTTCTTTCTGTTGTTAATGAAAATCAACCAGTCCTGTATTTCTTGGATTAAAAAGTGACGAGGTAATAATGTATTTAGAGAGGATACAATGCTCATGGAGTCTGTGAAAATAACGACGTTCTTATTACATGGAACAGAATTAAAAACAAATTTCAGGGCGTTTCTGACTGCCAGCAGTTCAGCAGTAAAAACAGAGCTAAAATGAGGCAACTTTCTCTTTAAAAATGTGCTATCAGATACAACAGCACAACCAACATCATCTTGGGATTTTGATCCATCTGTATAAATAAAAATTGAATCAGCATGTACTGATAAATGTTCTAAAAATTCGCTTTTTAGCTCTACAGCAGTTCTATTTTTCTTGTTTTTAAGAGGAAATATTACAGTGGGGCATCGGTTCCAAGGAGGGAATTTGGGAGGCGTGATCTCAGCAATTGTATTAGGAACAAGTCCTACCTTCTCTGTCCCAACTTCACATCTCACTTCTCAAGGTTTCGGCAGAGTACTTTTCCTTGGAGCTCTGTCTACCGGCTGCTTTACATATTTGAAGTTTGGATTCTGTTTTGATGTCAAGACACGAGATATATATCTGCGAATATAGAGGGGAGGAACTCCTGCGTCCACATACAAGCTATCCACTGGAGATGTTCTATAGGCTCCCGAACAGATCCGCAAAGCCATATTGTGGACTATATCAAGCTTCTTTAATGAAGTTTTACATGCCGATCCATAAATTTGATATCCATAATCCATTTTGCTAAGGCACAATGTTTGGTAAAACCTTATTAAAGTTATACGATCTGCTCCCCAGTTGAAACGAGACACTACCTTTAGTATATTAAGTTGCTGTTTAACAGTGTATACAACCTTGTTTATGTGATGAGTGAATGTCAACCTTTTGTCCAAAACCAGACCCAAGTATTTTACTTCATCTTCATATGGTAATATGACACCCTCTAAGAATAGTGTTGGTATCTCTTCCTTGCGTCTTAGTCTGGAAAACCTTATGTTTTTTTTTTTCAGCAGAGAATCTGAAGCCCCTCTATTAGCCCATGCTGTTGCTAAGTTAATAACCTCTTGAATCTTTTGGCCTGTTTCTAATGTTGTCGATTTGCTGCACACAATAGCGAAGTCATCAGCATAAGCCAATCCATGAACTCCTGCGGGAACTTGTTCTAACAAGCTATTAATGGCTATGCTGAAGAGTGTAGGACTCAGAACACTTCCTTGGGGAATCCCTTCCCTTCCTCTTGAAGATATGCAGAAGAGAAAGAAGAGCCCATTCTGACTTTTAGATAACGGTCAGACAAGAAATCCTTTAAACAATTGAACATATTACCCCCGATACCCCACTCTGCAAATTGCTTCAGAATGCCTCCCCGCCAGGTAATATCGTAGGCATTTTTCAAGTCAAAAAACACAGCGATGCTCGAGTTCTGAATTGCAAAGGCATTCTGAATCTCACGAGTGATAAAAAGTAAGGAGTCCAGAGTGCACTTATTTCTTCTAAATCCAAACTGTCGGTTAGATAGGAGATTTTTAGATTCCAAAAACCAAACTGGGCGTTGAGGTTTACCAGCTGTCCTAGGAATGGAAGAGAAAGCACCAGAAAGTATGATGTCTACCAGATAATCATATGCATCAGAGTTACTAGAAAAATCACTAGTCTTATGATTAATCTCTGTGGATCTCCTAAATAATTCCCAATTAGCCTCTCCTGTCTTTCATTTAGGTACGCAAGAGGAGGGAGTGTTCTTTAAATATTTGATATGGATAGGCCAGTGGTCGCTACCATGTAGATCTTCATCTATTGACCAACTGTAGTCTAATCTTAAGGATGATGAACAAATAGTTAGGTCTATAGCAGAACTTGAGTTGTGAAAGACATCAAACCTAGTTTTGGAACAGTCATTCATCAAAATGACATCATTATTATCAATAAATTCTTCAATTATATTGCCCCAGGGGTCACACCTTGATTCACCCCATAGAGGATGCTTGGCGTTAAATTCACCCATTAAAATAAAAGGCTCAGGGAGCTGGTCAACCAAAGATTGTAGGTCATTTAACTCAAACTGACGGGGGTGGTTATATATGTCTAGGAGTCGATCTTCCAGTTCAGGTTCCAAATTCAAAGAACATAAAGTGATCCATTTAGTGGTAAAGATTTGTACTGCACAAGCCTGCAACACCGAATGTAGGTGGACACTTCTGTGGTTTACAGACTTGTTAACAATGATATCAGTACCTCCATGGGCACGGCCCCCAATCATAGGAGGAGATCTGTAAAATTTATAATTAAGTCCAACATTAGGGGATAAATTGCCAAGCATAGTTTCTTGGAGACAAATAGCAGACACATCATGTTCTTTAAAGAGAATCTGAACCTGCTCTCAATGAGAATTAAAACCTTGAATATTCCATTGAATTATGGACATTATACTGTTTTCTTTTTCTTTTTTGGGTCTACTGGTCTGGGAAGAGAAGTCTGGGAGAGAGAGTGTCTACAAGATGGGTTCTTTTCTAATTTCTTTGCTTTCGCGGGTGGCATCCTCCTCTCTGACAATGGTCCGACCGACGATGTAGAGTCTGGGTTATTAGTTCCTTTCTTAGATTGCTTATCACGATTTGGGGAAGATGGAGATGAGGGTGGACTGTGGAGTCTTTTACTGTGCACAGCTTCAGACTCCATAGTTTTGCTTCTGTGCGCCTCAACTGAGTGAGGCACATCAGTCCGTGATCCCTTTATTGGGGAGCCCCCCAAGTTTGGAAGGTTGACTGATTGAGAGGAGGCTTTATTAGAGGAGCCCTGTGGGGTTTCAGCAATGGGAACTTTAGGTGCCCCTCTAGATGGGGCAGGAGACATTCCCTCAACTGGGGATGGGAGAACCTCCGCAGAGGAGGGTTCAGGAGTACTACAATTTCCAAATTGTGGAGCAGAACGATTAGGTCTAGTAGTGACTCTTTCACGTTGAGGCTTGGGTTCAGCATTTGGTTGATCCTCATTGCTTCTGTGCACCTCTACCGAGTGAGGCACACTAGTCAGCAATCCCTCTACTGGGGAGTTCCCCAGGTCTGGAAGAGAGATTGCCTGAGAGGAGGCTTCATTGGAAGAAGCCTGTGAGGTTTCTACAATAGAAACCTTAGGTGCCCCTCCAGATGGGGCAGGGGACACCCCTTCAACAAGAGGTGAGGAAACCTCCACAGAGGAGGGTTCAGATTTAGAAATTCCTAGTTGAGAAGAAGAAAGACGGTTAGATTTCATAGTAACAATTTTACACTGAGGCTTGGGTTGTGTTGACAGAAGAATTCATATTGGCATTTTTATTTCTATTGCGTTCTACAGTTGGCTGATCCACTTTACTATTTGTTTTAACATCACTGTATCTTTTGGAATTACTTGATAGTCTTTTAGCATGTCCTACACTTATATGTTCTGCATGAACTTTTAGTAGTATTTCCTGTTCCTTCTTATAAATTACACAGTTCTTATCTCTGGCATCATGCTCTTCTTTACAATTTATACAAACTGTTGGGCGGGAACAATCCCCATGTTCAGGCTGAGCACATATCAAACATAGTTTGTCCCTTGCACATCTGCGGCAAGGATGGCCAAATCCATAGCAGTTAAAGCACTGAAGGGGACGGGCTTAAACTGCTTCACATAAACAATCTCTTTTTCTATCTCTACATAATGAGGTAGATCTTCACCACAAAAAGTTAGGATAATCATAGAAGAACGAGGGATTTTAGCAACCTTCCAAACATTAGTTGGGCACATTTCTAAAATTTCTTCTTCCTCAAAGTCATACAGATCTCTATTAAAAATTACCCCTTTGGCATAACTAAAGGTATAGTGGGGTTTAACTTCCTTAATGTCTGATTTCTGTCTCAAGTTAAGCACCATGGCAGCTTGTTCATAAGATTTTACATGAATTAAGAAGGAATTTCTTCCAAATCGTGATACCTGCGAGTTAGTCAAATTACCAGAGCCAAGGTGACTCTTCAAGAATCTTCTAAACTCGAACAAGTTAGCACGTTCCTTTGCAAGAGTGATAATAAGCCACTTAGCTGGATTGGGAGGCCTCTGCACACTTTCCTTCCTTTCCTCTACCGGGTTTTCTGGATAAAAGATATCCAGGTTAGGTGGCACTCTAGCAACAAGTTGGGCCGAAGATTCATTTTCATTGCAATTATTATAATCCAAGCAGGCAGCAGCTGCATTTTGATTAGAAAGAAATGAGATCCAGACTAGCCAAGCTTTAAAGTTGTCAGTTTAACCCTGATCTCTTTAATTTGTCCAAATTTACGGAACTTTTCATATAAGTCTGTATAACTCTTATCAAGAGAGACATATTTTAGATGTAAGATTCTATGACTATTAGGGGCAGTATTTGAGCTATTTATTGGTTTCTGAGTATCTAAAGATGTTTTCATCACTTCAGAATCCATTCTAATTGTAAGTTTCTGGGCTACAGAATTATCTGTCAATGAAGTCTTAGTATTTTTACCAAAGTCCTTTTTCAAGCCGGAGTCATCAACTGGGGGTTTTACTTTTGCTGAGTCAATAGCGTCAACATTAGGATTGGCAATATTAGGAGAGGGATCGGGGGGTTTAGGAGGAGGATCAGGTAGTGGTGAAGGTTTAGAATATTCAGTTTGTAGAGCCGCCATGATCGTGTATATTTATGAGGCCACACCATATATTAGGAAAGAAAGATAAATGCATAGAAGATACTGCAGTTGCCTGATGCCTCAAGCAATAAAAGAAGTCTCTGCAGAGTCGGGAAGTTCCAGAAACGACTATTTACACATGCAGGGCCTTGGAGGTGAGTTAGAGACTTTGTCAACCCGGGGTTTGTCCTCTTTTGTTTTGTCCCATTTAGGATGGGTCCGGCGTAGTCCCTCTGCATGTGTACTGGATACGGAGAAAGGAAGTTGGCAGCCTAGTACCTACCTCACAAACATGCATTCCCCAGTCGGTGGGCTTTCGGCCCTCGCAGGGAGTAGTGACCTCGAGGTATACATCCCCACTTGACTGGGTTCAGACATGGAGCTTGGGAGGCACCAAGATACCAAGTATTAGAGAGAAGATGGTGAAAAAGGAGAGTAGGGTAGCAAATATGAAGGGTAGAGATAGGGGAATTCACAAAGGAAAAGGGTGAGGGACCCCCTATCTATTCACTACCCCCCCCCCCAAAAAAAAAAAAAAGGTCCCGGTTTTCGTCTGCTAGCTTAGGGCTGACCTCTCCAGTATGGTTGCACCTGGCTGGCACAGCTCAGCCCGTCCTTGCTACACGGAAGCCCCCCCACTACATCAAAGTACTGGGCCTCGGGGGGGCAACTTTGACAGTGGGAGGGACCATTGAAGTCCTATCGTCTGACTACCGCCCGCCTCAAGCTGGGCAGCCCCCGGCCAATAGGGTGTCGTTCCGCCAAAGTCTGCCGCTCCAGAGGGTGCCTGGAGCTTAGTGTTCATCAAAACATGAAAAGCGGAAGGAAACCTAGTACCCAACATTCATAGTATTGTTAAAAAGAAATCATCTATCTTCCGTCTGGCAAGCTGGAATGTCAGGACAATGTGTCCTGGCCTCACCAACGATCTACAACAGGTTGATGACTCCAGGAAAACAGCCATCATCAACCGCAAACTGGAGAGGCTCAACATTGACATTGCTACATTACAGGAGACCAGACTCCCATCGAGCGGTAGCCTCAGAGAACAGGATTACACATTCTTCTGGCAGGGAAATGAACCAGAGGAACTACACATGCATTGCGTAGGATTCGCAGTGAGAAACTCTCTACGGTCTTCAGTGGAACCATCAAAGGGAACACCTCAAATCCTCTCTCTTCGACTCTCAACTTTTTCTGGCCCAGTCAACGCCCTTAACATCTACGTTCCCATACTCAGCTCTCCGGCTGAGACCAAGGATGAGTTTTATGAGGAGCTTGAGACTACCATCAGAGAGATCCCAGCCACAGAACAACTATACCTACTTGGGGATTTCAACGCTCATGTGGGAGCTGACCAAGAATCCTGGCCCCGCAGCATTGGCCACTTCGGTGTCGGCAAACTCAACAAGAATGGTTAGAGGCTTTTAGAGATGTGTTTCTACCACGACCTCTGTGTAACCAACACATTCTTTGCCACCAAGCCTCAACACAGGGTCTCCTGGTGTCACCCTAGATCACGTCACTGGCACCAGCTGGACCTCGTTATCACCAGAAGACCCTCGCTAAACTGCGTCCTCACAACCCGCAGCTACCACAGCGCTGACTGCGACACCGACATTTCGTTGGTTGGTTGCAAGGTGCGTCTTCAGCCCAAACGGATCCATCACTCCAAGCAGAAAGGTCGTCCACGTATCAACACAGCCAGGACAAAAATGCCAGACCTGTGTAAGCGCTTTGCCGATTCTACAGAAGAGCCCTTCGGGACTGCCCCACAAACAGCGCTGAAGAGAGGTGGAATCACATTGGTGGAGCCATCTACAACTCCGCCATGGACATCTTCGGCAAGAGAGGCAGAATCCAGACTGGTTCGAAGCTGGAATCACAAAACTTGAACTAGCAGTCGCAGCTAAAAGAAAAGCACTGCTTAACTATTAAAGAGAGCCTTCAGAGAAGACACTCGCTGCACTCAGGAAGGCTAGAAATGACGCCCAACGGTTAGCACAGCGCAGCGCCAACTACTGGCTGAAACTCTGCCAGAGCATCCAGCTCTTTGCTGACTGTGGCAACATTCGTGCCATGTACGACGGCATGAAGAAAGCCTTTGGCCCAAGCATTACCAAGATCGCACCTCTGAAGACAGCCTCTGGTGACACTATCACAGACAGAGGAAAGCAGATGGAGAGATGGGTCGAACACTATCAAGAACTTTACTCAAGAGAGAACGCTGTCAACACCGCAGCAGTTGAGAAATACAAAGCCCTACCACTCATGGAGGAACTACATGTTCCAGCCTCTATTGACGAACTCAGAAAAGCCATCGACTCCCTAGCCAGCGGGAAAGTTCCTGGCAATGACGGCATCACCCCGGAGATCGCCAAAGCAGGCAAGAGTACCGCTGTACATCACCACCTGCACGAGATTTTACTCCAGTGCTGGGAGGAAGGAACCGTTCCCCAAGACATGCGTAATGCCAACATCATCACGCTCTATAAAAACAAAGGAAACCGCAGCGACTGCAACAACTACCGCGGAATATCCCTTCTCAGTACCGTCGGGAAAGTCTTCGCCCAAGTAGTACTCAAGCGGTTGCAGAAAATTGCAGAACGAGTCTACCCTGAGGCACAGTGCGGCTTCAGAGCAGAAAGATCAACCATTGACATGGTCTTTTCACTAAGGCAACTGCAAGAGAAGTGCCGAGAACAGAGGCGTCCACTTTACAATGCCTTCATCGACCTGACGAAGGTGCCTTGGTTAGCAGGCAAGGCCTTTTCACCCTGCTACAGAGGATTGGATGTCCCCCTAAGCTCCTGAGGATGATTTCATCCTTTCATGAAGACATGCACGGCACTGTCCAGTACGACGGCTCATCCTCTGACCCCTTCCCAATCAGAAGTGGCGTGAAACAGGGATGCGTGCTTGCTCCAACGCTTTTCGGCATTTCTTCTCCCTGCTGCTGTCTTATGCCTTCAACTAGTCAGAGGACGGAGTGTATCTCCACACGAGAAATGACGTTAGTCTCTTCAACCTTGCACGTCTCCATGCAAAAACCAAGGTATGCAAGGTCCTGATCAGAGAGATACTGTTTGCTAATGACGCCGCCTTGACTGTACACACAGAGGAGGCCCTACAGTGACTCATTAACCCATTAAACTCCGATGACAAGATGTCTTGTCATCGGAGTTTAATGGGTTAACTGCTTCACTCATGCATGCAAAGAGTTTGCCCTTACCATCAGCATCAAGAAGACCAATGTCATGGGCCAGGATGTCAGCAGCATTCCTAACATCTCCATTGATGGCCACATCCTCGAGGTGGTGGGGAAGTTCACCTACCTGGGTCCCACCATCTCAAGCAACCTGTCCCTGGATGTAGAGCTGAACATGCGCATCGACAAAGCAGGAGCAGCATTGGCTTGCCTTGGAAAGCGTGTATGGGACAATGCCATGCTGACCACCAACACCAAGATAGTAGTATACCAGGCTTGTGTACTCAGCACGCTCTTGTACAGCAGCGAAGCCTGGACCCTGTACTCCCGCCAAGAATGCAAACTCAACATCTTCCACATGCACTGCCTCAGAAGAATCCTGGGCATTAGTTGGCAAGATCGTGTCTTCAACAAGAATGTTCTGACACAGGTGGGAATGCCCAGCATGTTCGCCTTGCTCAGCCAGAGGCGATTGAGATGGCTCGGTCATGGTAGCCGAATGGACGATGGCCAAATACTGAAGAATGTTCTGTATGGAGAGTTTGCCACTGGCTCCAGACCTGCGGGAAGGCCCATCCTCCGCTACAAGGACGTTCTCAAACGTGATCTGAAGGCAGGCAACATCAACCCAGCAAGCTGGGAGGTGGTGGCTGCTGACCACAGCAGCTGGAGACATGCTGTCAAGGCAGGCATTCAAACTAACGAGATAAGGAGAGAGGACCAGTGAGAGGAGACGAGAGCACAGACGGCAGAGGATAGTAGCAGCCCCCACACAGCCAGGCGCGGACCTCACCTGTGACAACTTTAATAGAGCCTGCCACTCCAGAATTGGACTCTATAGCCACAGCAGGCATTGTAACTCATCCATGAACTGGAGAGAAAAAAAAAAAAAAAAAAAAAAAAGTGACCTCCATTGTCTCCAGACAGAAGGATGCCAACAGTAACATATATATATATATATATATATATATATATATATATATAATGAGATTAAGTACTACATGTACAATAAAGAAGTATTACATATACAATAAAGGAGTTACATATACAATAAACATATGCAATAACTAAGTAGAGGAATTACTACATATATCATGGCTTTTATCCAGGTTGGCAGGTAATCTGCTTTCCATCCATATTCAGTTGTTGTTATAGGCTGTAGTTTACCAGAATTTCTATCCTTGTGGACAATCTCATGTTGCTGTCATCTGTTATTTCACATTTCATATCTTGAGGATAAGTTTTTGTGATGAAATCTCTGAATAAGAATCCAACAAGAAATAATGACCTAAAACTGTCAGGAAATATATTTAATTTGGAAGTGGGTAGAAACAACTTTGCCAATCGTGTGGTTAATGAATTGAATAAACTTCCTGTAGAGGCAGTGCAATGTAGTTCAGTTTGAAACTTTAAGATTAGTTTAGATAAACACCTAAGCAAAATGCTTGTAATATCTGACGTTTATTTTATATAATCTATTTCCTTATTATTTATGTCAATTTACTATTTACCTATTTATCATTTAACTTTACCTACTTATTTCATTTATATTATTTTTATTCATTTGTTTATTTATCATTATTATAACTTTTTTTGTATCTGACCTAGTTATGGATCAAAAGGTCTCCTGTCAGCATGCTCTGCCTTGGTAATCCTTTGTATAGTAGAGGTTACTAGATTGGATAGAGTGAGGACAGCAGGAGTGGAAAAGGAAATGGCAGATAGGGCTGATGAAAGATTATTGGGATGGTTTGGACACATGGAGAGAATGAGTGATGAACAATTAGTAAAAGAGGTGTGGAAGGCCGAGGTGGAGGAAGTGAATGTGAAGGGATGACTGAGGATGAGATGGATGGATGAGGTGAAGGGTGTTGAGTAAGAAGGGAATACGTGTTGAGCAAGGGAGAAGGCAAGATATAGGGATGAGTGGAGAGTGACTGTGTATAGATGATACTGTTATGCAAGGGAGGGAGGGGCGGGGAATGGGGGATGGGGGGGGGGCATAATATTTTGGCATAGCTCGAAGGGATTTCTCCCAGTCTTCTTTTTTTCTGCATGAGGGAACAGAGAGCGGGGTTGCCAATCAAGTAAAATGGCCTTGCTGTGGATGTGCTTTTTCTTGCTACATTGATTCTGACACAGGGCAATGGGTGCGATAAGTGACCCATCATCCATGAGGAGCCAAGATGAAAGGGTGGTGGTTGGGAGTAGATATGTGCCTTTGACTTTGCTACCTCTTATAAAGGGGAAAAAGATCTTGGTATATATATATATATATATATATACATATATAGGTAGATATCTTGGTTTAGTTACTCAACAGTATGATTTGGTTGATAATTCCCTTTTCTGTATGGAGTTGTGGAGAGAAGATAAAGGTGTTGGTGTTTTGACATCCAGGAGCGGGTGCAGTCATTGTTATTTGAGGGGGTAAACGACAGAATAAGTAGTTGTTATGGGGTGTTGTGTAAATAGGGCAGTCTAGCAGTAGGTGTGATATTGTGAGAGGAACCTTTCACTGGTTGATGTGAAGATAGCCATGGATGTGTACAGGGTTAGATTATTTTTAGATGATTTGCCAAATGTTGCCATGTTTATCTTTGCTGATTGAACCGAGTAAGTCTATTACTGGCAGTGGAGTGGAGGCATCAAGTGTTTCCACTTGAGTCATAGGCAATAAAAAACAGGATGGGGATAGGACTAAGCATCCTTCTCTCTGTGGCCCTAAAGGGGACATTCCTAAAAAAAGCCAAGGCATAAGAGAGTCTTGGAGGAGCTTTCCGACCAAAACCCTAAGGTTTGGGTCCTTTAATGCCTTGGTGTGGATGTGCTGTGTCTTGCTACATTGCTTCTGACCCAGGGCAGTGAGCGAGATGCAGGGATGACCAGTTATCCAGGAGGAGCCAAGATAAGAGGAAGGGAGGGGGGGTGAATGGGAGTGGAGTATGTGTGATGGAATGGGTGGGAGTGGATTTTATGCCTTTGTTTTTTGGCTACCTCTCTTGTAAAGGGAAAAGCTGTTGGCATATGTATGTACAATAATTTCAAACATGAATTGTTTTTACATTTTATTATAGTAATTGTACAAAAGAATGGATTGAATTAAAATACTGTGCAAGTTCATTTGCCTAAAAGTTAATCATATAAATGACCAACTTCTTTCAGGTACCATAAATAGCTATTCAATTTATAAGAGGTAAATTCCAAAGGGATATGAAACACAAAAAAAAATAATAATAATAAATAAAAATAAAAATTAAATAAATAAAATAAAATTAAATAAAACATTCAACTCCTGATCTACCCTGGGCTTTTACTGAAATTATCTTTGGCAAGTCAATCATGTTTTTGGTAATGTAGACTGAAAAAGCCATTTAGTTTGTAATAATTTTCCCCTTCACAGAACATATACAGTGTAGTAATTTGCAACATTTTCCTTTTATAATAATGCCAATAACTTGGTTCCTACAACAATAATTTCATAACTAAATATACAACAGAGTTTCTTAAAAAGGAAAAAAACAATTTCCCTGACACAAAGGAATGTTTTATTTTCATAATTTCAATGCAGAATATTTTGATTAATCACCTTGAAAACACCATTCATTTCATTACTGGAGTTTCCATTCATATTTGACCATTTATGACAATCACTACGATCTAATAACCTGTTCAGCTCCTCCTTGCTAAATACTGAAAATAAGAGAGGAAAATGTTAATATACTAGCATACAGTAGATAGATGGCTACCTCCCTTATAAGGGGGAAGAAACCTTTTGGTATGTAGATATATGAAGAGACACATATACACAAAAACCAATAACAAGTACTTACAAATGGTACATACATATACCAAGGGCATTTGCCAGGGCAGTGGGCAAGATGCAGGGATGATTCATCATCCAGGAGGAGCCAAGATAAGAGAGAGTAGGGTGAATGGTAGTGGAGTATATGGGAGTGGAGTATGTGGGAATGGAATGGGTGGGAGTAGATTTTATGCCTTTGATTTTTTGTTACCTCCCTTGTTAGGGGGAAAGAGCCTTTGGTATATGTATGTATGTGCATTGGAGGTAGCCAAAGTTAAAGGCAAAAATCTACTCCCACCCATTTCATCCCCACATACTCCACTCTCATTCACCACCCCTTCAATCCTCTTTTCTTGGCTCCTCCTGATGATGGGTCATCCTTGTTTCTTGCCCACTGTCCACAGCAAGGCCAATCAATTTAATTGGCGACCCCACCTCTCTGTCCCTCATGCAGAAAAAGTGAAGACTGGGAGAAATCTCTTCAGGTTCCATCAAAATAACAATCAGGATTGGAGATGGTTAAAGAAAATGAAGAAAACTGGTAGATAACCCCGTTGTGAGCTGACAACACTGTGCTTGTAGCACGATCAGAGGGATTAAGGAAGTTAGTGACAGAGTTTGGGAAGGTGTACAAAAGAATAAGTTGAAGATAAATGTGGTTAAAAGTAATGTGATGAGATCTACAAGGGGAGGGGATGGCAGCAAAGTGAAAGTGAGTATTAAGGGAGAGAGACTGGAGGAAGTGGATAGGTTTAGATACTTGGGTGCGAACGTGGCAGGAAAGGGAGGAGTGGAGGTGAAGGTGGAATGTAGATTGAGAGAAGCGAGTAAATGCCTTGGTTAGGGTTCCAATAGCCATCTAAGGCAATTTCTGAAAGTTGTGATTTTTTCACCTACTTCAGTGGAATTCTGCATTGTGTTGAGACACTATTATGTGCAAAGTTTAAGGACTGGTTGATATTTAATGGTGACGGAATGACTTTAAAGTTTTCTATCTCTTCCCACAGGTCATGGTTACCCGAAAAAAGAGTGAGATTTGGTTAGTAGGACATAGCATCGAGTGCATAACTGGTGCCAAATTCCCAAGCCGAGGAGATGCCCTCCACTGCTTTTTCTTCTATCACAAGGATCAAAAGAAAACCATTCCTGACACACTGCAGAGGTGGCCAAGGAAGTTTTGGACTTCTGGCTCTGAGCCCGGATTCCAAAGATGGCAGAAACGAGCATCAGGAGAAAGATCATTTCCCTCTTTGAAGAGTGGAAGGTTCTGTAGAAGAGCAAGCGGAATACAGGAGTCAAGCCCTGGGAGAAGCAGAAGATGTTTGAAGAAAGTCTCCCAGACCTTCTGGACATCACCCACGCTGATGACCATCAAGGAGGACAAGGACTTCCTCATGGCGCAGCGGGAGAAGGGGAGACGGAGTTCCATGGCGGGGCATAACAAGAAGTTGGAAGCTGGGGTTCGTCGACGAGAGAGAACTGCTGCACGTGGTGGACGCAAACGGTCGCCGATGGCAGAGGAGACCGAGTTATTGGAGTCCTCCTCGTCCACATCCTCCAGTCCAGTCCATCCCTCCTCAACCTCCTCATCTGGTGACGAAGGAGCCTCAACACCCAAGCGAGTGAGAATGTGGGGGACCAAGACAGTCATGTTCCCTGATCTAGTCAGCGTGCTGGATCAGATGGGGGTCAGCAGCCGTCAGGCTCTTTGAATTGTAGCTGCAACGGCAAGTAGCTTGGGCCATGATCCCCAAGAACTCGTCCTCAACCCAGAGTCCATCAGAAAGGCAAGGGCCAAGTACCAGGCGTCGCTGGCGGAGGAAATCAAGGAGGCATTCAGTCTGCAGACTTCCCTTACCGTCCACTGGGACGGTAAAATCATCCCTCAAGATGATGGATCTCGAGCCGACCGGCTCGCCATCCTTGTCACCTGTAAAGGTGTGAAGAAACTCTTGGGTGTTCCAAAGCTACGTGCTGGGATAGGCAAGGCTGCCGCCACAGCTGTCTTTGAGTGTCTGTAAGACTGGGGATTCAGTGATCGTGTCATAGGGATATGCTTCGACACCACCAGTGCAAACACTGGCGATGTCAACAGAGCCTGCACCATACTGCAGGAAAAGATGGAGCAGCCCCTATTCTCGTTTGCCTGCCGTCACCACATGCACGAACTTCTAGTTGAAATGGCTTTTGCTTTGTGCTTGGGACCCTCTTCTATTCCTGAGATCAACCTCTTTTTGCACTGGCAGTTCATTGATCTTTCGGCAATCCAGCCTCTTTCTGACCTCCCCAAGACCTTGGCTGCCAACAGGGAAGCCACCATCGAATCCCTGAATGCCACCATGATCCAGAGGCAGCCCCAAGACGACTACAGGGAACTGGCGGAGCTCACCATCGCCTTCTTTGGAGGTGTTCTTCCCAAGATGACAATCCGGTGCCCTGGTGCTCTCCACCGAGCGTGGTGGATGGCACGCATATCCTACTCCCTGAAGATGTTGCTGTTCAGAGAGCACATCACCAGCTTGGTAATGCCGGGGGAGATCGCAGGCCTCAAGTGTTTCTTCTTCATCTTTAAGGTCTACATCATCCACTGGTTCGAGTCCAAACTCCCCACCTATGCCCCAGCCAATGGTCTCCAACTCGGAAAGGACCTCCTGGGATACCATGATTCTCCTCTTGGAAAGGCATGCTTCAAGGTACTGAAGCGTCATTTCTGGTATCTGAGTGAACACCTGATCGGCCAGTCCTTCTTCAACCTGTGGCTCTGTCCCTCTACCTAACAAGCCATTGCCCAAGCCATCCTGCAGTAAGAAGGAACAGAGAAAGCCCCCAAATGAATCAACATTCCATAAAAGAGTGTAACAACAGCAACACAGTCTTCGTTTGCCTCTAAGAGGTCTCGACGCCTCCCGGAAATTCTCGGTATCTTGCTGGACTTCCTTTCCACAAATCCACAGAAGTGGGAAAAGAAGACTTTCAGTGACGCCTGCCGCCTCATACAAGGAATGCGTGTGGCCAACGACATGGCAGAGCAAGGGGTGTGGCCCTGATGCAAGTGTTCAATCTTCACCTGACAAAAGACAAGGAACAGCACCAGTTCCTTCTCCAGGTCACTGAAGACCACTGCCACTGCCAGCCCAGCACCTCCTCCAAGGAGACCCTCCTTCGGCCAGCATGGTGACAATGTGTGGGGTGGTCTCCCATGATACCCCCCCACCGAGGGGGTTATATGGCATGTGTGCAGTGTAGGGGAACAAGCTGGCTGCTGGGGGAAGGAAAATTTTGCCAAAAAAGGGCAGAATATTGCCATGAAGCACTCGAAAAGACGACTTCCCTTACATAGCTGAAGGTGGAATTACAAAATTGTCATCCACCATCACTAAATATCACCCGACCATGCTGAAAATATGTATGTATTCCTCAGAATCCCAATATAGTATGATAAAAAATTCCAACTTTTGATTTTTATTGGCACCCTAGCCCTGGTGGATTAAAAAGTGTAATGAGAAATAAACATTTGGGAATGGATACTAAGAGGAGATTATATGAAGGAGTGATTGTGCCAACAGCATTGTATGGGGCAGAAACATGGAACATAAGAGAGGAAGAGAGAAGGAGTCTGAATGTGTTTGAGATGAGGTGTCTGAGAGGTATGATGGTGGTTACTAGGTTGGACAGAGTGAGAAATGAGGAGGTGAGGAGGAGAACAGGGGTGGAAAGGGAACTGGGAGATAGGGTTGATGAAAGAGTATTAGGATGGTTTGGACACATGGAAAGAATGAGTGAAGAAAGATTAGTAACAGAAGTGTGGAAGGCAGAGGTGGAAGGAGTGAATATGAGGGGGTGTCCTAGGATGAGATGGATGGATGGGGTGAAAGGGGCTTTACAAAAGAGAGGAATGTCTGTGGAGGAAGGAAGGGAGAGGACAGAAGATAGGGGTGAATTGAGAGGGGTTGTGTATAGATGATGCTGTGATGCATGAGGGGGAGTGGGTGGGGGATGGGGGGTGAGGAAGTATTTATGAGAAAAAATTTGATGCAGCCCGAAGGGATTTCTCCCTGTCTTCTCCTTTTCTGCATTAGGGGGGTCGCCGAATTTATGAAGTGGCCTTGCTGTGGATGTGCTGTCTTACGACACTGCTTCTGACCCAGGGCATTGGACAGGATGCAGGGATGACCCGTCATCCAGGAGGTGCCAAGATAAGAGGGAGGGAGGGGAGTGGAATATATAGGAAATGGAATGGGTGGGAGTGGTTTCTATGCCTTTTTCTTTTTGGCTACCCCCCGTGTAGGGGGAAAAAGCCTTTGGTCTATGTATGTAGGATCGTTTATTACAATCGGGAATTAATGACAAAAAATCGAGATCATTGTCAGGAAAAGAAAAAAATTGAATTCCAATTTAAATTGGAAGAATATCATGCCTGAAAGACCCTCATCTCCCCAGTTTCACCTTCAACCACATTAACATTGAAGAAACCTTCCACTCCACCACATGCTTACATATCTCTTCTATTATATACATACTATTCTTCTACCAAAGGAAACTTACCCCCTTATTGGGAATGCCAAGTCAAAGCTGACACCCATTATATACATATTAAAACCCAATTTATATCCCTCTCATCTCAACTACCCCTATCCCCTTCCATACCGCTTACGCTGAATGCAATACAGTGCTTCCACAACTGAAGCTGGTTTACCTTTCTCTTTGATAGTCTGGATGAGAATGGATGAGCATGAGGATTCATGCAGTTGTTATTTGTGGATAATACTGCACAAGAAGAAAGTTTGGGGTGAATACAGGCTAAAGTAATGGTGTTCAAGGAATGTTGATGGTGGTAGGTTGAATGCGAGTGTAATGGGTAGCTTAACCCCTTCAATACGATGATGCCTACGTAGGCGTCATGAGGAGCAAGTGGGTACACGAGGATGCCGATGTCGGCATCTTGATTATATATATTGTAGTTGTACCTATGTGACCCCCATACTCTGTAAATTGGCTTCATCATATTTTCTATGGTTATCAAAATTCACGGGTGAAAGAGAATGAGCAATACAGCGGTAACTTTATTTTTTATAATGCGAGTATTATGACGCAACATTGCACGTCTGGCAACTAATGCTGCCCGCGAGATTTTGGCCTGTATTGAAGGGGTTAAAGAAAAGTTTATGTCTACAGAGTCGCACATGGCAGTGAATGGTATGAAATATATGAAAAAGTGGGTGGTATGGAAGGTGTTCTTCCCATCTTAGCATCCCACTTCAAAGATGATGGGTTATCCCTATTCCCTGCCACACTGCTTGGGTCAGAAGTATACATAATATACCAAGTGCTTTTTCCCCCTTACAAAGGAGGTGGCCAAAGCCAAAAGGAATAATTCCACTCCCATCCATTTCCTCCCCACCCACTCCACCCTCATTCACCACCCGCTCTTTTTTTTGGCTCCTCCTGGATGACAGGTCATCTCTGCATCTTGCCCATTTTCCTGGGTCAGAGACAATGCAGCAAAACACAGTACTTCAATAACAAGATCCATTAGCCAAAGTTGGTTCATCTCCACCACCTCACTAAATTGTGACCTCACTCCCTGATCCACTTAAGAAATACAGAGATAAAAAAAAAGAGCTGCATCATTTCCTCATCCATCAACAATCACTGTACATTAAACTCCATCAATCCATTTCATTCTTGGTCTACATCCAGATGAGACAAGACAAGAATGGGTGAGAGTGGGTGTGCTCCTTGGCTGGCTACCTCCTCTATATCATCACTTCAGACATTTTGCCACATTCTCCTTTACATTCACATCCAAAAATCTTCCAATCATCCTTCTGAACACCACTACACACTCTATAAATGTCCTCTCACCAACAACCCTGGCTCATGTGAATTGTACACTTCATTCTTAAACGCTGTTTGCTATTATAATTTTTTTCTACACATATTTCCAAAATTTTCCCTCTGTTTTGTTCTTTTCTGGCACACTATACCTCCCTATTATTCCATTTACTAGCTCATCACCTACTCTAGTATCCAAATCCCCATGCGTAACTGCATTCACATTACTTCCAAAACTCCCTACACATTAACTTCAATAACTCCAAAATTACTAACTGTACTCTTTTGCAATATCCTTACCATTATCTTCTACCCATCTGGGGTATTGGCTGCATGTTGTTATGGCAAAATAGCATGCAATTGATACTTTAGGGTCTATATGGGATGCCCCTATGGACCAGAGCCACACATCATTTTGTCTGTGATAGAGGAGGACTCTGCTCACAGAGAAATGATGAAACTTTTATTATACTGCTACTGTCCCTCCGTTATGCTGTCCCCTAACCACTTGTTGCTGTCCTGTACCATTTCTCTGAATTTCATTTCCTTGTTTTGCCTACCCTGTGGTTGGGGAAAAGAATGCTGCCATCAAGTATTCCCACTTGGATCGTAAGAGGCGAGAAAAACGAGACGGGGATTGGAACCAGGCATCCTTCTCCCTGTAGCCCCACAGGGGACATTCCTAAAAAAAGTAAAGGCATAAGAGGATCTAGGAGTTTTCCAACAAGCACCCTAAGGTTTGGGTCTTTTAATGTGTGTGGATGTAGTACAGATGAAAGTAAAAGGGAAGAGATAGGAGGTATATTTGTGAGAAGAAAGATGAATGTGTTGGCTTTTGAATGAAACTAAGTTGAGAGGGAAGGGAGAGTGTGAGTTTGGGAGTGTGGTTGGGAGGTTCTCAGGAGTGAAGAGAGGGCAAGGGAGAGAAGGGGTGGCTATATTATTAAGTGAAGAGATAGGACATGTAGTGGAGTGGAAGGAGGTTTCTTCAAGGTTAATGTGGATGAAGGTGAAACTGGGAAAGGAGATGTGGGTTTTTATAAGTGCATATGGGCCTGGTAGTGAGAACAGTATAGAAGAAAGGGAGGCTTTTTGAATAGATTTAAATGAGTGCATAGAGGGATTAGGGAGGAACGTCATTGTATTAGTATTGGGCGACTTTAATGCTAGGGAAGGAAATTAACCAATTGACGGAGTAGTTGGGAAATGTGGAGTTCCAGGAGAGAATTGTAGTGGAGAGTTGATAATGATGTGTCTAGAGAGTTGGTGATAGCAAATACAGTGTTTCGGAAGAAAGTCAAGCATAAGTACACATGGGAGAGGGTGGTGGATGGAAGAGTGGTAGACAGTGTTAATGGACTATGTAGTGATAATAGGAGTATAATAGGAAGAGTACATGTTCTAAGGGGAGAGAGTAGGGGAATATCAGATCATTTTTTGGTGGAAGGTAAGTTGAGAATGGAGGATAGATGTAGAAAGAGGAAAAGGACAAAAGGTGGGGAGGTGCTTAGAGTGAACTCTTTGAATGAGAGGGAGTACAAGAAGAAGCTGAGAGAGAAGTGGGAGGGAGTGAGGGATAGAGTAGAGCTAGGAGTGGAGGACGAATGGGGATGGTTCAAGGAGGGAGTCATAAAGTGTGCAAAGATGGTGTGTGGAATAAGAAGGATGGGAGGAAATAGAAGGAAGGTTAGTGAGTGGTGGGACGAAGAAATGAAGAAAGTTGTAGAGGAGAAGAAGCGAGCTTTCACAGACTGGTTACAAAATAGGATGAGGGAGTCATATGAGAGGTACAAAGAAAAGAGAAGTAAAGCAAAAGGTAAAGGAGGCAAAAAGGGGATGTGTGAAATGGGGTATGAGTATGACAGAAAATTTTGTTAGTAATAAAAAGATGTTTTGGAAAGAAATTAAGAGAGGAAGAGGAGGCGAATCAAGTAGAGAAGAAAAGGTAAAAGATGCAGATGGTGAGATGATAATGGAAGAGAAGGCAGTATGAGGAAGATGGGCAGAGTATTTTAGGGAGTTGCTAAATGTGAAGGAGGATAGTGAGGGAAAGATAGATGCAGTGGGAAGTGCTAAGAAAATGATCGTGATGAGTGAGGAAAATGGAGGAGAAATAAGGAAGGATGAAGTGAAGGCAGTTGTTAAGATGATGAGAGCAGGTAAGGCATTTGGTCTGGATGGATGCCATGCAGAATACCTAAAAAAAAGGAGGTACATTGATGGTGGATTGGTTGCTGAGGTTATTCAATGTTTGTTGGAGTTAGGGTAGAGTGCCTGAGGACTGGAAGAGTGCCTGTATAGTTCCTCTTTACAAGGGAAAAGGGGACAAGTGTTGAGTGTAGTAGTTTCAGAGGGATTAGCTTGCTGAGTGTAGTTGGGAAGGCTTATGGGAGGATCTTGATTGAGAGGATTACGAGAGGAACAGAGGGAGTAATTGGTGAGGGACAGTGTGGATTTAGGACAGTTAGAGGTTGTGTAGATCAGATTTTTGTGGTAAGACAGATATGTGAGAAAGCAATAGGAAAAGGTAAGGATGTTTTTTTGGCTTTTATGGATTTGGAAAAGGATTATGACTGGGTACACAGGAAGGCACTATGGGAGGTTTTGCAGATATACGGGATAGGAGGAAAGCTTTTAGGAGCTGTCAGGAGTTTTTATGAGAGTAGTAGTGCATGTGTCAGGATTAGAAATGGAGAGAGTGAGTGGTTTCAGGTAAAGGTGGGACTTCATTAGGGTTGTGTTATGTTACTCTGCCTGTTCAACTTATACATGGATGGGGTGGTGCAAGAAGTAAAGGCAAGGGTGGTGGGTCAGGGATTCGAGATGGTTAAAGAAAATGGAGAAAAGTGGGAGGTGAGCCAGCTGTTGTTTGCAGATGACACTGCGCTTGTAGCAGGATCAGAGGAGGGGTTGAGAAAGTTGATGACAGAGTGTGGGAGTGTGTGTAAAAGAAGGAAGTTGAAGATAAATGTGGGTAAAAGTAAGGTGATGAGATGTAAAAGGGATGAAAGTGGCAGCAGACTGGAAGTGAACATTAAGGGAGAGAGACTGGAGGAAGTGGATAGCTTTAGATACTTGAATGTGAATGTGGCAGGAAAAGTAGGAGTGGAGGTGGAGATAGAATGAAGATTGAGAGAAGCGAGTAAATGCCTTGGTGGATCAAAAAATGTAATGAGAAATAGATATTTGGGAATGGATGCTAAGAGGAGATTGTATGAAGGAGTGATTGTGCCAACAGCACTGTATGGGGCAGAAACATGGAACATAAGAGAGGAAGAGAGGAGTTTGAATGTGTTTGATATGAGATGTCTGAGAAGTATGATAGGGGTTACTAGGCTGGATGGAGTGAGAAATGAGGTGAGGAGGAGAACGGGGGTGGTAAGGGAATTGGGAGATAGGGTTGATGAAAGAGTATGGAGATGGTTTGGACACATGGAAAGTGAGTGAAGACTAGTAAAAGAGGTATAGAAGGCAGGTGTGGAGGGAGTGAACATGAGGGGGCGACCTAGGATGAGATGGATGGATGGAGTAAAAGCGGCTTTGGGGAAGAGAGGAATGTCGGTTGCGGAAGGATGGGAGAGGACAGAAGACAGGGGTGAATGGAAAATGGTTGTATATGGGTGATGTGATGCATGAGGTGGAATGGATGGTGGGTGGGATGGGGGTGAGGTAGTATGTGTGAGTAATTTTGACGCAGCCAGAAGGGATTTCTCCCAATCATCTCCTTTTCTGCATGAGGAGACAGAAGGGGGGGGGGGGGTCGCCGATTTAACCACTTCCATACAGTGCTGCATATGTAGGCGGCATGAGGAGCAAGTGGATATGTGGGGCTGCCATATCGGCGTCTTGATTATATCTATTGTAGTTGCCCCTGCATGACATACTCTCTATACTGTCTTCACATTTTCTATGGTTATCAAAATTCACGGATGAAAGAGAGAATGATCGATATAAGCGGCGACTATATTTTATGATGCGAGTATTATTACGACACATCGTACGTCTGGCAGATATTGCTGCCCGCGAGATTTTGGCCTGGAGTGAAGAGGTTAATGAAGCGGCCTTGCTGTGGATGTGCTGTGTCTTGCGACACTGCTTCTGACCCAGGACAGTGGACAGGATACAGGGATGACCCGTCATCCACAAGGTGCCAAGATAAGCAGGAGGGTAGAGGGTAGAGGGGAGTGGAGTGTATTGGGGATGGAATGGGTGGGAATAATTTTTTTGCCTTTGTTTTTTTGGCTACCTCCCTTGCAAGTGGGAAAAAACCCTTGGTATATGTAGGTACATCCTTCTAGCATCTTCTACCACCATAATTAAGCCTTCTTGCATTACTCTATATTCAAATGTTAAATCATACATTAAAGTTCTTACCATTTCCATTAAGTGAATTATTAAACTTGATATGGTCCCTTTGGTTGAGCAGTTCCTGCAACTCTTGAATATCCAAGGCACTACTAACTGGACGATCTTCTAATCTGCTTGATTTAAATTTACCATTCTGCATAATGATCTTCTCAAGTTTTCTCTTTGTAGCAGCTCTTTCAATAATGTACTCATCAATGGTTGAAGCAGCTATTAGACGGAGTATGAGAACTGGCTTACTCTGACCAATTCGATGACACCTATCCTGGGCCTGAAGATCTTGTTGAGGGTTCTAAAATGGAAAGAATGGATGGAATATATAATATATATCACATATATATATATACACACATACATATATATATACACAGAGGAAAAACATACAAAATAACTGAATGCTCAAAGAAGGAAAATTACCAGGAGACTGGAAAAATGACAATATAATGCCAGTATATAAGGGGATAAGGAAGGCCCAACAAATTATAGACTGGTGTCCCTAATAAGTACACTGGCAGAGGCGTACAAGGTAGCATTGGGGCAGTTCAAGGCCCTTTCTTACTAGACTTGGTACAGCAGCCACTTGTTTTTTTATTACTTTTTCAAAGAAATTACACCCCAAATGTCTAATTCTGAGTTAGATAGTGAATATGAACCTTCCCTCAGAGGCTTGAATACTTCTGATGACAGTGCCAGTTCATCAGACAATGACTACTTTTCCACAAGTGATGATGATGATGATGAGGAGGAGGGAGGTGATGGGAGAGCTTGGATAAGCCTCAAGTTGTCAGAGGACAACATGAATGCAGCACCACCACGTTTTCCATACATGCATACATATACCAAGGCTTTTTCCCCCTTACAAGGGAGGTAGCCAAAAAGAAAAAGGCATAAAATCATCCCCACCCATTCCATCCCTAAATACACTCCACTCCCCTCCACCCTCACCTCCCATCTTAGCACCTCCTGGATGACAGGTCATCCCTGCACCTTGTCCACTGCCCTGGGTCAGAGGCAGTGTCGCAAGTCACAGCACATCCACAGCAAGGACGTTTCATTAAATCGGCAACACCCCCTCTCTGTCCCCTCATGCATAAATGGAGAAGACGGGGAGAAATCCTTTCGGGCTGCATCAAATTTTGCTCACACATACTACCTCACCCCTCATCGCCCCACCCATTCCACCTCATGCATCACATCATCCATATAAAACCATTTTCCATTCACCCGTCTTCTGTCCTCTCTCGCCCTTCATCAACAGACATTCCCCTCTTCCCAAAGCCCCCTTCACCCCATCTATCCACCTCATCCTAGGACATCCCTTCATGTTCACTTCCTCCACATCTGCCTTCCATACCTCTTTTACTAGTCTTTCTTCACTCATTCTTTCCATGTGTCCAAACCATCCTAATACTCTTTCATCAACCCTATCTCCCAACAGCACTGTTGGGCATGTGTATTTTGTGGTGGGCCCAGGATTGCTCTCTACATCTCCAGCTAAAAGTAGAAGAAGAGGGGTGATCGCCGGAAAATCACCCCTCGGTGCAGAAAAAACGTAATATTGCATGTTGGGAAAAAGGATTGTGGTACTCCCCAAGGTAGGCGTAGCTCCTCTTGGGGATCGGTGCCACCTGCGTAGAGCCGGTGGCCAGGGGTGGTTGGACTCATCACCCTGATCCACCACTCCATCTGTTTTGTGGACACAAGTGCCACAACCAAAATTCTCCTCCCTACCACAGATAACACCCCCGTTCTCCTCCTCACCTCATTTCTCACTCCATCCAGCCTAGTAACCCCTATCATACTTCTCAGACACCTCATATCAAATACATTCAAACTCCTCTCTTCCTCTCTTATGTTCCATGTTTCTGCCCCATACAGTGCTGTTATGGAGCTGCAGCATCTACGTCGTGGGACCACCCCCCAACCCCAAGAGTTGGGGGCCAAACGGCAGCAACCACCCTTGGCCACTGGCTCTACGCAGGTGGCACCGATCCCCAAGAGGAGCTACGCCTACCTTGTGGAGTACCACAATCCTTTTTCCCCTACATGCAATATTACGTTTTTTCTGCACCAAGGGGTGATTTTCCGGCGATCACCCCTCTTCTTCTACTTTTAGCTGGAGATGTAGAGAGCAATCCTGGGCCCACCACAAAATACACATGCCCAACATGCTCTAAACCCATTACTTCGAGCAGACAGACAAAGGGCTCAGTTCAGTGCAATATGTGCAAAAACTGGGCCCACCTCACTTGTACAACACTTGCTGACACAAACCAATACACAAACACTTGGACATGTTCTACCTGCCCTCCAGTAACCCCACTCCCACCTCCCCAACCACAGCCAGCAACCTCACCCACTCCCAATTTCCCTCTGCCCTTACTTCGAGCAGACAGACAAAGGGCTCAGTTCAGTGCAATATGTGCAAAAACTGGGCCCACCTCACTTGTACAACACTTGCTGACACAAACCAATACACAAACACTTGGACATGTTCTACCTGCCCTCCAGTAACCCCACTCCCACCTCCCCAACCACAGCCAGCACCCTCACCCACTCCCAATTTCCCTCTGCCCTTACCCCCGATTAGTACTCCCCTTCCTTTGTCCCCGATCTCTCCTTTCCCCCCCTCTGACCCAGACCCTACACCTTCCCCACTACCACCCCAACCTCAACCCCAAACGGCAACATACAACACATACAAAACACACAACATCAACATATTACAACACAACATTGACGGTATTAACACGAAAAAACTTGAACTTGAACACTTTCTTAAACAACACAACATACACATTGCGATTTTACAAGAAACAAAACTAAGACACTCACACAAAACACCATCATTTCATAATTACACCACCATCAGACAAGACTGGACTGACGGCTATGGCGGTGGACTCATCACCCTGATCCACCACTCCATCTGTTTTGTGGACACAAGTGCCACAACCAAAATTCTCCTCCCTACCACAGATAACACAACAGAAATCCAATCCATTCGAATCTGCACAGGCAACAAATCAACACTGACAATAGTTAACATGTACATTCCCCCCCCAATCATCCCCCACAGTTCCGGACACCTTCAGGCCTCATTTTAGCCAACTAGCTTCAATCCCCAACCTGATCATGGGTGGAGACTTCAACGCCAAGTCGTCTGCCTGGTATGTCGACAACCCTGACACAGACAGAGGGCTTGATATACAGACTCAGTTTGACTCATTGACTATCATGAACAACACACATAATCATACACATATCCCACACCAAGCCCTCTACACTCCCTCCTCTCCTGATATCACCTTTTGCTCCCCCTGCCTAACCCCAACAACATCATGGAGAGTGGTCAGAACCCTTGGCTCTGACCACCTTCTAATCATCATTACCACCAAAACAAGATGCACCCCAGTTGGCCACAGACACACACCAATTACAAGAGAGCTAACTGGGAAGCTTTTATTGAAGAGACAGAACAACATTTTGAAACACTTAACAGTACACCAATCACAAACATAAACAATGCTGTGCACACTTTTAATACAATCATACAAAATGCAGACAAGAGATACATCCCTAGAGGCAACAGAAAATCACACAACCCCAACTTCACACCAGAAATCCAAAGCCTCATCAGACAACGTGACACACTTAAACACGGTACCCCCACACCTATCCCTCAAAACATAGCAGACCAAATACAAACACTAAACACTGTGATTGCCAATAAAATACATGAACAAAAAACACAAAATTGGCAAAACTTTATCAATACACTTGATCACAAAACAAACACCAGCAAATTGTACAAAACACTCAACAGCATTACACTATCCAACAGTAACACTACACGCTCTCACGCAGCAATAATCACAACAACAGATAATCTACCCTCAAACAGACAACAAGCAAACGCACTCGTACGTCATTTTGCACAGAGAAGCCATCTCACTTCTCACCCTGACGACCGACGCACCATTCAACGTAAGAAAGACTTTCCCACAGACTCAGACTATACACCCTTCATAGACAGTCAGACAAAACTCATAATACATAGTCTCAAGCACTCATCTGCCTGTGGCCCTGATAACATAAGCAACATCCACCTAAAACACATTGGACCACAAGGTATACACGCACTCACAAACATTGCAAACTACAGCTATTCACATAACACTATACCCGACATCTGGAAGCATGGTAAAATAATCACCATTCCAAAACCGAACAAAGACCCAACAATCCCAACATCGCACCGCCCAATCACACTTCTCTGCACCCCCTCTAAAGTCATTGAATGCCTAATACTTAAACTTGTCACAGCACATATTCCCCTTGCTGACTCACAACACGGTTTTAGGCCACTACACTCCACAAACACTCTTCTGACAAACCTCACACAAAGAATTTTAGATGGCATCAATTCAGATAGGCCCCACCACAGAACACTTCTTATAACATTAGACATTAGTAAAGCTTTTTATGCTATCCCCCACCACAACCTAACAAATAAAATATATAACACAGACATGCACAATAACACCAAAAGATGGCTGGCCAATTATCTGGCAGGTAGGAATGCTTACGTGTCATATAATGGCCAATCATCGCACATCAGAAACATTAAGAACGGAGTACCACAGGGCTCAGTTCTACCCCCCACACTATTTAATCTATACATGCATGACTTACCCACGCCAGACACCTCAGAAATACAAATCTCTTCTACGCAGACGACATAACAATCACATGCACACATCGTAACACAGACAAAGCTGCAGAAATAATCCAGTCATACCTTGACACACTCAACACATGGTTCATCACAAACAGACTCAAAATAGCTCCAACCAAATCTACAGCAACACTTCTCACAAACTGGACAAAAGAACACAAATAAATACCTCATCTCTACATCAACAACACTCTAATACCACACACAAACACACCGAAAATTCTTGGTGTAACATACGATACATCCATGTCTTTCAAACAACACATCACAAACATAAAAAACAAATGCACACCCAGACTTAACGCACTTAAGTCAATCACTGGAACAACATTTGGACAAAACAAAGAAACTAATATAACAATATACAAACAATGCATACGCTCAGTGTTGAATTATGCGAGTCCTGCATGGGCTCCTAATCTCAGTGAGACACACCACAACACCCTTCAAATCATACAAAACAAAGCCCTAAAAACAATTACAGGCTGCACAAATACAACACCTACAGACCATTTACACCATGAAACAAAAGTCCTCAAAGTCAAGGACCACCTCGACATGAGAGGCACACAAACACTTGCCGCAGCCACCACAAACACATTACACCCACTACACTACATAGCAGAACACCCACACACACCAACAAACATTAAAACAACACCCAAAGACCTTTATCACGCACAGATACTCTCTTCTCTTCCTCCACAACCACCAAATACCAGCCTCCGGAAACATATTCATAATCATATCACTCACCGCTCCATTAACACACTGAAACACAACACACTGCTGCATGCCAGACCCCCTGATATCCACCCTTCTGAATCCTCTCTCCCACGAAAGGACAGAGTCCACTTGGCCAGACTGCGGTGCGGTCACCACCACTTCTAAGCTACCAGAAGAGGCTGGATGACCGCATTGTGAACAGCTGCCCAGGATGTAACACTTCACCCCATACCATACAACACATAATGGAAGACTGCATTATACACAATCATGTTTCGGCTATGGCATTCCTTGGGGAGACGGGACTGCTCGGACAGTCTAGGGAACGACAACAACAACAACAACTCCCTTTCCACCCCTGTTCTCCTCCTCACCTCCTCATTTCTCACTATATCTAGTCTAGTAACCCCCATCATACTTCTCAGACACCTCATCTCAAACACATTCAAACTCCTTCTGTCTTCCTCTTATGTTCCATGTTTCTGCCCCATAGTGTTGTTGGCACAATCACTCGTTCATACAGTCTCCTCTTAGCATCCATTCCCAAATGTCTATTCCTCATTACACTTTTTAATCCACCAAGGCAATTACTAACTTCTCTCAATCTACATTCTACCTCTACTTTCACTCCACCTTTTCCTGCCACATTTGCACCCAAGTATCTAAAACTATCCACTTCCTCCAGTTGTTCTCCCTTAACTTCCATACGGTACCGCCTTCTAGGCAGCATGGGGAGCAAGTGGATAAGCGAGGCTGCCATATCGGCGTCTTGATTATATCCATTGTAGTGGCTTCATCACATTTTCTATGGTTATCAAAATTCACGGGTGAAAGAGAGAACGATCAATATAAGCGGTGACTATTTTTTATGATGCGAGTATTATGATGCAACATCGTACGTCTGGCAGCTAATGCTGCCCGCGAGATTTTGGCCCGGAGTGAAGTGGTTAATGCTCACTTCCAGTCTGCTGCCACTTTCACCCCTTGTACATTTCATCACCTTACTTTTACCCACATTTATCTTCAGCTTTCTTCTTTCACACTCTCCCAAACTCTGTCACCAACTTCCTCAATCCCTCCTCCGATCCTTCCACAGGCGCAGTGTTGTCCGCAAACAACTGCTGGCTCACCTCCCACTTTCTCCATTTTCTTTAACCATCTCTAATCCCTGACCCACCACCCTTGCATTTACCTCTTGCACCACCTTAAACCACTCACTCTCTCCATTTCTAATCCTGACACATGCTCTTGACAGCTCCTAGAAGCTTTCCTTTCCCATTCACAGGAAATCCTGGAATTATGGTTGATGAAGACCCAACAGAAATGAGTCCTTTTCAAATCTTCACTCTTTTCATAACAGGATTATTGACTGTGTACTGGTAGAGACTAATTATTTTGTTGAACAACCTGGACAAGGCAATTCTTTGTGGCGCCCTGTAACAGAGGCTGAAATTTTTGTATTTTTTGCCATGAAAATGCCAGAAGAAATGAACTGGTCACAAGAAAAAATTGAAGAAACTTTTGGTGAAACCATATGGTTTATAGGAAGACGAATTAACTCGTTTTTTGCCTACAAAGGTATTTTCAAAATAAAACGTCAACCACAAAAATGGGAATAAAATCAAATAAAAATTGTTTTTCATAATCAGCATAAAAAAAAAAAAAAAAAAAAAAAATCATCCAAATACAAAACGTTTTTAACAAAAAATTGTTGGAGAAGTGGTTAAAAAGCTTTTTACCTATTCCAGTGTACCTCTTTTAACCTCTTCAATACAAGTCAAATACTCATGTGCAGTCTTAAATTGCCTGATGTATGGACAGGGTGCAGGGATGACCCATCATCCAGGAGGTGCTAAGATAAAAGGGAGGGTGGAGGGGTGTGGAGTGTATTTTTAGGGATGGAATGGCTGGGAATGATTTTATGCCTTTTTCTTTTTGGCTACCTCCCTTGTAAGAGGGAAAAAGCCTTGGTATATGTATGTAGCTACTACTACAAAATAAATATAATCAGGATGATGACATCTGCATCTTCATATACCCACTGGCATGTCATGATGGTGACGTTGGAGTCAGCATACAGGGTCTAACAGATAAATCCGTACAAACTTTGAAGAGGTTTTAAGCACTTAAAAAGTAACATATGGCAATTCTGATTGTTTCCAGATACTTCCATTTGTCTAATAATTTAGCCAGTTGTATACTAGCACCGGTGCAATAATCATTAAGCAATGGAACAAGCCAAACGTTCAGCCATATGCAAACTTCGTCGCGCGGGTCACACTCCTAGCGCCATAATAAGGATGCTAAAATACTCCAGACAAACTGTTTACGATGTTTGTAAACGTTTTGATGAGACCGGCGAAGACCAACGAGCTGCTCACAAGCCCAGAAGGGGCAGAATTCTAACACCTCGCTTTTTAGCTGATCTCAAGAGAAGTGTCAATGCAAATCCAGCCTTACCATTATCGACATTGGCAAAGAAGAGAGGTGTCAGCACAATGACAATTCACAGAGCATTAAAGATATTGGGATTAACCTCATTCTCACAAGGAAAAAGACATCTTTTGACACGAAAAATGAAAGAAATCCGCTTGACCAGGTGCCAAAAGCTGTTGAACTGGATGAAGTCGAATGGCTCAGTCATCAAGTTTTTTCCGACGAGAAGATTTTCACGGTTGATGCGACTTTCAATAAGCGGAATGATCGCTGGATAGCCTCCTCATCCTCAGAGGTTCAACACAAGACAACGACGAAGAAACCAGCGAGTGTCATGGTGCTCTGTGTGGTGTCAACTGAGGGGGACGTCTTCACTCACTTCTTCAACAACAAGGAGAAAGTCAATGCCGTTGTCTATTGCAAAGTTCTAGAAGAGAAAATAATACCCTGGATGAAAGATAAGGCTAGTGGCAACCAGTTTGTCTTCCAACAAGACTCGGCTCCAGCCCACACAGCGAAGAGGACCACCAACCTTCTCGAAGGGTCAAATGTGCAGTTCTGGAACAAAGAGTTGTGGCCCTCAAATTTGCCAGACCTAAACCCTTTAGATTATTATTTTTGGGCGCGAATTGAGGCCAAGGCATGTGACAAGCCACACAGAAGTATAACAACCCTGAAGACAGACATCAAGAAGGCTGTGGGTTCATTATCAAAGTCTGAGATCATCAACGCTGTATCCAAGTTTCGTAAACGCATTGAAAGCGTCATAACAGCTGAAGGTGGTTACATTGAATGAAATCATTGTTCTTATTGCCTTTTCTAAATATACTGAAAATTTCATAACTCTCTTTTTATTATAACCCGAGATATTAATCTTAAAACATGTGATAAGAAGTTGTACGGATATATCTGTTAGACCCTGTATGCTAAAGATTAAGGCCTCTTGTATTTTTGAACTTTCATACTAATTTTTTGTGCTGCAGCTTGTCAAAAGCCTTTTAGAAATCCAGGTATATACAATGCACTCAACCTTATCACATGCAGCACATCAAACAATCACATAAAAACAATAGGTTGGTTACAAGTATTTCCCTTTTCTAAATCCAAACTTTAACCATAATTCCTTCCCTCTCCAAATATTTCATTCATCTATTTTTCATATTTTTTCATACATTTTGTCTATCATACTGGTCAAGGATTTGTCTATAATCTAGTGGTACCACCCTCCTCTATTACATTGATGGAATGGACATGACAACCATCCATTTGGCCCATGTCATTCTTTCATCTACAACTTCAAATTCAACTGTATACATACTTCATCAAATCCTGTAAAATCTAATTACTCTTACCCAATCAGAATCAAAGAGAATGACAGTGTCAGCAGATGTCAAGTTGATACCCAAACCTCCAGCTCTAGTACTGAGGAGACAAATAAACTGCTCAGGATCTGTGTTGAACATTTCAATGGCTTCTCTCCTGCTGTCCAAATCCATTCTACCATCAAATCTCCGATACCTGTCAAAGATGTATATACTTATGTACAAAAGGTATATACCAAAATGCTTGTATACACATACAGACATATACCAAGGGTTTTTTCCACCTTACATGGGAAAATGTATGCACAATGCTTATATGAATCTGATATATCTTACGTCTTAATTGGAGATGCCACTTTAGGTTTCATTTGCTGTCCTAGGAGCAGAGATACTTACCTCTTGGAACTTTAACCTCTAACTTTCCTTGCCCCTATGAGGAATACAGCCCAGTGAGCTATCACCCAATCCCTTGTTCTCAATATGGTTATCTCCATAGTTCCTACATAGGTAACACTGAAGTTATAAGACTTACTTGAATTTGGGCTGCAATGTGAGGTAATCTTCAAGTATATCAAGCATTTTGGTCATCTGCGAGAATATGAGAACCTTGTGGTCTCGTTTCTTTAGCTCCTTCAGCAGTTGGTCAAGTACCTTGAGTTTCCCTGAGAGTTCAATTATTTCTTTGTCAATCTGCAAAGAGTATCACAATCAATGAACCTATCCAATATCAAATACAGAAATACATTCTACTGAAATAAATAAAGATGTTATAGAAATCTGAAATGGTACTCATGAAATTAAAAGCACAAGACAAAGGGAACCTTCCAGTGAATCAATTACTTCCATAAATAATTGTATCTACCTTGTATTCTCCATCATCAGTCAATGGGTATTCTACCAGATATGGGTGATTAACAATTTTCCTGCACTGCATTACAATATTTTGTAGTTTTATGCTTGTTACAGATGTCTTCTTCTTTTCACTTCTGTGGAAAATTAATACAAGTATTACTCCCAATAACCATAATGAATGGCAGTTTATAAATAGAGAAGGAGGAGGACATGGGGGGGGGGGGAGTTGTTGTTCCCTGATAACAACACCTACAGACCATTTACACCATGAAACAAAAGTCCTCAAAGTCAAGGACCACCTCGACATGAGAGGCACACAAACACTTGCCGCAGCCAACACAAACGCATCACACCCACTACACTACATAGCAGAACACCCACACACACCAACAAACATTAAAACAACACCCAAAGACCTTTATCACGCACAGATACTCTCTTCTCTTCCTCCACAACCACCAAATACCAGCCTCCGGAAACATATTCATAATCATATCACTCACCGCTCCATTAACACACTGAAAGACAACACACTGCTGCATGCCAGACCCCCTGATATCCACCCTTCTGAATCCTCTCTCCCACGAAAGGACAGAGTCCACTTGGCCAGGCTGTGGTGCGGTCACCACCACTTCTAAGCTACCAGAAGAGGTTGGATGACCGCGTTGTGAACAGCTGCCCGGGGGTGGGGGGTGGGGTGTTATCATATTATCTGCTCATATGTTTGGTGATCTTCTCTATCTTGCTGTATTACCTCTGACCTGGATAGTGGGCAGGAGACTAGGATGACCCTTCATCCATGAGGAGCTAAGACAAGAGAGTAACAAGGGTGGTGGATGGGAGTGGAATAGGTATAAGTGGGTTTGTGCCTTAGACTTGGCTTCCTACCTTATAACAGGGGAAAAGCCCTTGGTGTGTGTGTGTGTGTATGTATTTACCTAGTTGTATTATACGGGAAGGGAGCTATGCTCATGGTGACCCATCTTTGTATCTCTCAGCATCAAGTTTTTTCTTAAAATCTTTAATAGTGTTTGCACACACTGTTTCTTTGTCCAATTTGTTCCAAGTATCTATCACTCTGTGTGGGAAGCTATTCTTTTTTTCAGATCTCTTCTGTAATTATCTTTTTGAGTTTCTTTTTGTGTCCTCTTGTTTTTTCATTGTCCCATTTCAATAAGTCATTCTTATCTAAGATTTCCATTCCCTTCATAATTCTATAGTTAGTAAGTCTCCTCTTTCCCTTCTTTGTTCCAGAGTTGATAATTTTAATTTGGACAGTCTTTGTTCATATGTCATTTTGGTAGGAGTTGGTGTCAGTTTTGTTGTTGCTCTTTGTATTCTTTCTACATACATATATACAGCAAAAGGTTTTTCCCCCTACACGGGGGGTAGCCAAAAAGAAAAAGGCATAGAAACCACTCCCACCCATTCCATTTCCTATATATTCCACTCCCCTCCACCCTCCTCCCTCACTCTTATCTTGGCACCTCCTGGATGATGGGTCATCCCTGCATCCTGTCCACTGCACTGAGTCAGAAGCAGTGTCGCAAGACACAGCACATCCACAGCAAGGTTGCTTCATAAATTCAGTGACCCCCTCTCTCCGTCCCCCCATGCAGAAAAGAAGACGGGGAGAAATCCCTTCAGGCTGCATCAATTTTTTTTTCTCATACATACTTCCTCATCTCCCATCCCCCACCCACTCCCCCTCATGCATCACAGCCTCATCTAAACACAACCCCTCTCCATTCACCCCTATCTTCTGTCCTCTCCCATCCTTCCTCCTCTCTTTTGTAATCCCCATTTCACCCCATCCATCCATCTCAGCTTAGGACATCCCCTCATATTCACTCCTTCCACCTCTGCCTTCCACACTTCTACTAATCTTTCTTCACTCATTCTTTCCATGTGTCCAAACCATCCTAATACTCTTTCATCAACCCTATCTCCCAGTTCCCTTTCCACCCCTGTTCTCCTCTTCACCTCCTCATTTCTCACTCTATCTAGCCTAGTAACCCCTATCATACTTCTTCTCAGACATTTCATCTCAAATTCCTTCTCTCTTATGTTCCATGTTTCTGCCTCGTACAATGCTGTTGGCACAATCACTCCTTCATATAACTTCCTCTTAGCATCCATTCCCAGATGTCTATTTCTCATTACACTTTTCAATCCACCCTGATATTTACTCGCTTCTCTCAACCTACATTCTACCTCCACCCCCACTCCTCCCTTTCCTGCCACATTTGCACCCAAGTATCTAAAACTATCCACTTCCTCCAGTCTTTCACCCTTAATGCTCACTTCCAGTCTGCATCACTCTCTCCCCTTGTACATCTCATCACCTTACTTTTGCCCACATTTATCTTCAGCTTCCTTCTTTCACACACCTTCTCAAACTTTGTCACTAACTTCCTCAATCCCTCCTCTGATCCTGCTACAAGCACAGTGTTGTCAGCAAACAACAACTGACTCACCTCCCACTTTTCTTTTCTAACCTTTATATTATTTTTGGTACTGGGTATCCATAGTGTTGCTGCGTACTTGAGTTTTGGTCTTATTAGTGTAGTTAAAAAATTGTTTTTTATCATTTCCTCATCCAAATAGGCAAATGCCACTTTGATTGACCACAATAAATTATAGGTTTCTCCGACTATTTTATTAATATGCTTATCCGGGTGTCATGTCTTTGCTGATCATCACTCCAAGGTCTTTTTCAGAGTTTACTTTTTTGACCTCTTCACCAATTTTATAATCTCTCGATATTCTGTTTTTACTTTTTCCAAATTCCATTATACTACATTTCTTGATATTGAATTTCACTTCCCACCTTTGAGTCCATTTCCAGATCTTGTCCAAGTCTTGTTGTAATGAGTTGCAATCCTCCTCAGTTTTTACTTTCTTTAGTATTTTTGCATCGTCTGCAAAGAAATTCATATAACACTCTATTCCTTCGTCCATGTCATTTATGTATAGAGCAAACATGACTGGGGCCAGTACTGATCCCTGTGGGACACCACTTATCATTTCTTCCCAATTTGAGAATTTGTCTCTAATTACTACTTTCATTTTTCTCCCAGTCAGGAAGTCTTTCATCCATTACAATAATTTCCCTCTGATGCCACCAATTGATATATCTTCCTTATTGGTTTATTGTGTGGTACCTTGTTAAGGGAAAAGGGGACAAGTGTGGGTGTAGTAGTTTCAGAGGGATTAGCTTGTTTAGTGTAGTTGGGAAGGCTTATGGGAGGATCTTGATTGAGAGGATTACGAGAGGAACAGAGGGAGTAATTGGTGAGGAACAGTATGGATTTAGGATAGATAGAGGTTGTGTAGATCAGATTTTTGTGGTAAGACAGATATGTGAGAAAGCTATAGGAGAGGGGAAGGATGTGTTTTGGGCTATTATGGATCTGGAAAAGGCTTATGATAGGGTAGACAGGAAGGCACTGTGGGAGGTTTTGTGGATATACGGGATAGAAGGAAAGCTTCTAGGACCTGTCCAGTGTTATGAGAGTAGTAGAGCATGTGTCAGGATTAGAAATGGAGAGAGTGAGTGATTCGAGGTAAAGGTGGGACTTTGTCAGGGATGCGTTATGTTGCCCTGGCTGTTCAACTTGTATATGGATGGGGTGGTGCAAGAGGTAAATGCAAGGGTAGTGGGTCAGGGATTGGAGAAGGTTAAAGAAAATGGAGAAAAGTGGGAGGTGTGCCAGCTGTTGTTTGCGGATGACATTGCGCTTGTGGCAGGATCGGAGGAGGGATTGAGGAAGTTGGTGACAGAGTTTGGGAGAGTGTGTGAAAGAAGAAAGCTGAAGATAAATGTGGGTAAAAGTAAGGTGATGAGATGTACAAGGGGTGAAAGTGGCAGTAGACTGAAAGTGAGCATTAAGGGAGAGCGACTGGAGGAAGTGGATAGTTTTAGATACTTAGGTGCAAATGTGGCAGGAAACAGTGGAATGGAGGTGGGGGTAGAATGTAGATTGAGAGAGGTGAGTAATTGCCTTGGTGGATTAAAAAGTGTAATGAGGAATAGACATTTGGGAATGGATGCTAAGAGGAGACTGTATGAAGGAGTGATTGTGCCAACAGCACTGTATGGAGCAGAAACATGGAACATAAGAGAGGAAGAGAGAAGGAGTTTGAATGTGTTTGAGATGAGGTGTCTGAGAAGTATGATGGGGGTTACTAGGTTAGATAGAATGAGAAATGAGGAGGTGAGGAGAACAGGGGTGGAAAGGGAGTTGGGAGACAGGGTTGATGAAAGAGTATTAGGATGGTTTGGACACATGCAAAGAATGAGTGAAGAAAGACTAGTAAAAGAGGTATGGAAGGCAGATGTGGAGGGAGTGAACATGAGGGGATGTCCTAGGATGAGATGGATGGATGGGGTGAAGGGGGCTTTGGGGAAGAGGGGAATGTCTGTTGATGAAGGACGGGAGAGGACAGAAGACAGGGATGAATGGAGTATGGTTATATATGGATGATGTTGTGATGCATGAGGTGGAATGGGTGGGGGGATGGGGGGTGAGGTAGTATGTGTGAGCAAAATTTGACGCAGTCTTTTCTTTTTATGCATAGGGGGACAGAGAGGGGGGGGTCACCGATTTAATGAAGCAGTGTTGCTGTGGATGTGCTGTGACTTGCGACACTGCCTCGGACCCAGGGCAGTGGACAAGGTGCAGGGATGACCTGTCATCCAGGAGGTGCTAAGATGGGAGGGAGAGTGGAGGGGAGTGGAGTGTATTTAGGGATGGAATGGATGGGAATGATTTTATGCCTTTCTTTTTGGCTACCTCCCTTGTAAGGGGGAAAAAGCCTTGGTATATGTATGTACCTTATCAAATGCTTTTTGTAGGTCCAGAAAGGCACAGTCTGCCCAACCATCTCTTGTATTATGACTATTAATCTTGAGTAGAAGCAGATCAAGTTTGTTGTGAATGATCTTCCTTGTCTGAATCCAATTTTTTTTTTATTCAGTATAGTTTTTTCTTCCTATTTCGTCAACCTATTTTTGACGACCTTTTCACAAATTTTTGCTACTAAACTTGTGTGTGTGCATTTACCTAGTTGTATTTTACGGGAAGGGGAGCTATGCTTGTGGTGTCCCGTCTTCATATCTCATTTTATCTAAACTATTTTTAAATTTATGTATTGTTTTTGCACACACCACTTTCTCATCTAACTTGTTCCAACTGTCTATTACTCTGTGAGGAAAACTGTTCTTTTTCAGATCTCTTCTATAGCTGTCTTTCTTGATTTTCTTTCCGTGTCCTCTTGTATTTCTATCATCCCATTTTATCAGATTCTCTCTATCAACAATTTCTATGCCTTTCATGATTCTGTAAATAGCTATCAAATCTCCTCTCTCTCTTCTTTGCTCTAGTGTCTGTAGTTCAAGTTTTGCTAGTCTCTCTTCATATGATAGTTTTGAGTGTGTTGGTGCCAATTTTGTAATTGCTCTTTGTATTCTTTCAAGTTTTTTTATACATTTCTTTGTACTTGGTGACCACATCGTTGCAGCATATTCCAATCTTGGTCTTATCAGAGTGATTAGAATTTTCTTCACAATTTCTTCATCCAGGTATGTAAATGTCACTTTGATTGTTCTTATTAAATTATAAGTTTCTCCAAAAATCTTATTTATATGTTTCTCAGGTGACATATTATTCATAACAATGACTCCCAGGTCCTTCTCATTTTCTACTTTTTTTATTCCTTCTTCTCCCAATTTATATGATCCTGTTATTCTGTTTTTGCTTTTTCCAAATTCCATTATACTACACTTTTTAGTGTTGAACTCCATCTCCCACTTCCTACTCCATTCCTGTACTTTATTCAGATCGCTCTGTAGTGACTCACAATCTTCTTCCGTGTTCACTTTTTTCAGTTTTGCATCATCTGCAAAGAAGCTCATATAACTTTCAATTTCTTCATCCATATCATTAATACATATAGCAAACATTACTGGAGCCAGAACTGTTCCTTGTGGAACACCGCTTATTACTTCATCCCATTCTGAGTGTCTGTCACTTATCACTACTCTCATTTTTCTTTCTTGCAAAAAGTTTTCCATCCATTTAAGCAGTTTGCCCTGTATTCCTCCTTCAGTTTCTAATTTCTTAAGGAACTTCTTATGTGGTACTTTGTCAAAAGCTTTTTCTAGGTCTAGAAATGCACAATCAGTCCATCCATCTCTTTCTTGTATAATATCTATTAGCCTTGAATAGAAACATATTAAATTGGTGACGCATGATCGTCCTTGTCTGAATCCAGATTGCCTTGGATTTAGCACGTTTTTTTCTAAATATTTTACCCATCTACTTTTGACAATTCTTTCACAAATTTTTGCTATTGTACTTGTTAGAGACTGGTCTGTAGTTGGTAGGGTCTTCTTTATTTCCCCCTTTATATATAGGTACTATATTTGCTTTTTTCCAATCTTCTGGAACTTTTCCTTCTTTCAAGGAACTGTTTATTATGCTATGTATTTTGTCAGCCAGTTCATTCCTGCATTCTTTCAAAATCCAGTTTGCTATTTCATCTGGTCCATGCGATTTTCTGACATCAAGATTACTCAAGTATTTCAATATTTCATTCTTAGTTACTTCTATTTCTTTCATGGGGGGGACTTTCTCTTTCCATTCAATCTCTTCAGGTTGTATGTTCTCCCTTGTAATCACTGATTTAAAATGCTTGTTCATAATTTCTGCCATTTCAATTTCCTCTGTGTATTCAACTCCTCCTTGTCTTAATTTCTCCAAATCTTGTTTGTTTTTCAGTTTGCTGTTTACAAATCTGTAAAATAGTTTTGGTTGATCTTTACATTTTTCTATGACATCTTTTTCATATTTTCTCTTTTCCTCTCTGCACGCTTGTACATATTTATTTCTATAACAAGTATATATTTTCCATTTTTCAGGTCTTTTGTATTTTTTCCATCTGGTCCAAGCTTTGTCTCTTTTGTCTTTTAACTCTCTACAACTTTTGTTGTACCAGCACTTTACATATTCCTTTTCTTGTTTTTGTCTTGGGACATACTTTTCCACTCCTTTTTTGTAAATTTTTGTCAAAATATTCCATTTCTCTTCCACTGTTGTTTCTTCTTTGTATATTCCTTCCCAGTTTTCTTTTTGAAAGAATTCTCTTATTTTATCAATGTTTGTTTTTTCATACATCATTCTTCCTTTTCTATAGTTCATTTCTTTTCATGTATTTTTCCTCATTTAGTTCCAGTTCAATCAGTATATGGTCACTTTTACTTATTGGTGTTTTATATTCAATCTTTTCTACTATTCTAGGTTCAGATGTGATTATTAGGTCTAGTCTCGATGGTTCTTCTTCATTTCTATACCTAGTGTTCTCCTGTATCCACTGTGTCATTGTATGGTCAATAATCATCTCAAATAGAACATTTCCCCATGAGCCGTCTACACCCTTTACTGTCATCTCTTCCCAGCAGACTTCTTTGCAATTAAAGTCGCCCATCATAACTATTCTTCCTCCATCTTCCATTATCTTATTTAATGTTATTTGTGTGTCCTCTAACATACTTTTGTGTTCACTCTCTTCCCACGAGGCTGTTTTTGGAGGCACATAATTTATCACAAACTTTCTGCTCTTCTTATCTCTGTCTTCCACTTCGATCATAATCATCTCTACTGTATTCTTTCCATATGTGACACTCTTCACGTTTATATCCTTCTTAGTCAGGAACATAACTCCACCCCCTTGCTTTGTCTCTCTGTTTCTAATCCAATAATTATATGCGTCATGTCCTACACTGTTGGGTGGTAGTGGACCTTTTAATTTCGTTTCTACAATTCCCATTATGTCCGGTTCTTTTTCCTTCAGATAATCATTCAGCTCATTCAATCCTGTTATTAATCCATCTATATTTGTGTAAGACACTCTTAGTTTTCTGCCACTTCAATTGTATTCTCCGTTTCCCTTTTGTTTTTCTCTAGTATGTCGAATTTCCTTACTTTCATATTCACTACTCTCCAATAGAATTTCTCTTTTTCTGACTGTTCTGTTCTCGTTTTTTTCCTTAGCTTGTTGTCTTTTCATTTTTTCCTCCTCTCTTTCCTCTTTATTCATTTCCCTTTTTATACATACCTTTTTATATTGTTCATTTGCTGCTAGTTTCCCTGTTTTTGATAAGATATTCTCTGCCGTCATTGGTGACCTGAATTTATTCTTAATTGGCCTGGTCTTATCTGTACTATACTTTCCAAGTCTAAACTTCTCTTCAATTTGTTTCATGATTTCAGGTTCATCTTCCTGAACTAATTCTAGTAATCTGCTTACTTTTTCATTTTCCTCATTGATTCTTGTGGTTCTATCTGGGTTGTGTTTCTCTTCCATTCCTAATATAATTATACATTTCTATTTATCTCCTCAGTCTCTTACTATATTCTCCTTTTGTCTCATCACTTTAATAACTGAGTCTTCAGTTTGTTCTTTCATTTGCTGTTTAATTATGTCAGTAAATGCAACTTTACTGTTTTCTTGGATTGTCCTCCAACCCTTAGCTTCTTTAGCTATGGCCTCTTTGTTGTCTTTATTATTCCTCTTTAATTCTTCATTCTCCTCTTTTACTTCTTTTAACTGTGTTTTTAATTCTTCTATTTCTTTGGTTAAGTTTTTGTTCACCTTTTCTAGTTCTTCCAATCTTTCAACCCTTTGCCCAATTTTTGACATATTACCGAACCTAATCTCCCAATGTTCGGTCATTTGTTCAAGTTTTTCCTCTAGTCTTGCCAGTCGGGGGAGGTTGGTATCCGCCCCCCGCTCATTAAATCCATGGAAATTATCCTCACCTTCTATTGTGCTGCTCTTATCTATGTTTCTAATCTTTACATTTTTGTTAGTCCCTTCATCGTCACTAAATTGCTCTGGCCCGCGCTTGTTTACATGGTGTCTGCCTGCCTGGACCAAGTCCTCTCCTTCCTCATTTCCTTCCATTTCCCTCAGTAATCCCTCCCCTTCTCCTTTTTCCTCACTTTCCCACTACACCACGAGCAATCCCCTTCCCTGCAAATACAATAGGTACTTCCTTTGCGTTGAGATCCACGAAAATTTCACTTTTTCTTCAGGACGTCAATCCTCGCCATCTGTCCGACGTAAGTGTGTGTGTGTGTATGTGTGTGTATATACATATTATAAGTGTATTTTGGCAGGAGTTTTTCTTTAATGCATATATCATTAAAAATTATGGCTAGTTGTGCATTAATTATTTTCTTATGTACCTTATTACAGATTTGTGTTCCTTAGAAAGGAATATGACTACATACAGCCAAGTCATAAATTTCCTTTCTAAGGAACACAAATCTATAACAAGGTATATGGAAAATACCTTTAAGAAAATAATTAATGCACAACTAACCATCACTTTTAATGATATATATATATATATATATATGAATAAAGTTTGGTTATGTGGTAAGAGGAAGTAATGGTCATATCAACAATCAAATAAATTTTCTAACGAGGCACACATCATACACAATTAAGTTTTTGGAATTATAATGAATTCCCCTCTCTCACCATATTTTTCATTTCTACACAAATCTCAGACCCACAGATATCTTGTTAGTGTTACTATCCATTGTATTTAATTGATTTCAACAAGTATTTACACTTACATTACTTCTTTAGTTTCTTGCCTAGATACAATGGCTTTTATGTATCTGTCTAAAGATGCTTGAGACTCGGACTCATCCAAAATAGCACTATAATCAAGATGTTTTCTGGATTTTCTTACAGGTCTTCCGTTGGTACCATATTGAACTTCTTCCTGTTCCTTCTGCAAAACATGTCAAACAAAATATAATTAGCATCTTGGTCCTTAAGAGACACATATACACAATTTGGTAGTAATCCTCTCCTTTCCAAGCCTTGAGGTCCACTACAGTGCTGCAGAAGCTTAGCAATTATCAAAAATATACCAAAGGATTTTTTACTCTAGTAAATGGCCACAACCACTGGTTTAGCCTAATGTTACTGTTAAGATATTTCAAAGTTGCTGTCTTGATAGGGTGAGAGTAGAGCAGTGCAAAATGTGGTATTCTGTGTCTTCAGTGCAAAATGTGGCATTCTGTGTCTTCTATTGGTTGCTGTGTCTGAAACAATTGAAGTCTATTACCAGGCCAATTCTGTTGGTATTGTTTTAATGTAGTGTGATGACCCGAATGCAATACTGCCAATGTCGTTCTTATTTGTCTTGAGAATTATTTTTCAGTTGGGTTGATGCTAGAGGAAGCTATGTGAAATATTGAAATTGAAGGTCTAAATACAAAACAATACCATCCTAAATTAATACCATCAGAAGAGAAAATACTCTGTAGAGAAATAAGAATCACACCAGCTTATCTTTATCAAGACCATCATCCAGCACTGAAACAATACATACATACATATACCAAGGCTTTTTCCCCCTTCCAAGGGAGGTAGCCACAAAGGGAAAGGCATAAAAACACTCCCACCCATTTCATCCCTAAATACACTCCACACCCCTCCCACCCTTCCTCTCATCTGAGCACCTCCTGGATGACGGGTCATCCCTGAACCCTGCCCACCGCCCTGGGTCAGAAGCAGTGTCGCAAGACACAGTACATCCACAGCAAGGCCGCTTCATTTAATCGGCGACCCCCCCTCTCCGTCCCCCTTTGCATATAAGGAGAGGACGGGGAGAAATCCCTTCGGGCTGCGTCAAAATTTACTCACACATACTACCCCACCCCCCACCCCCCCCGCCCATTCCTCCTCATGCAGTCACAACATCATCCATATACAACCATTCTCCACTCACCTCTGTCTTCCGTCCTCTCCCTTCCTTCCTCAACAGACATTCCCCTCTTCTCCAAAGCCCCCTTCACCCCATCCATCCACCTCATCCTAGGACGTCCCCTCATGTTCACTCCCTCCACATCTGCCTTCCATACCTCCTTTACTAGTCTTTCTTCACTCATTCTTTCCATGTGTCCAAACCATCCTAATATTCTTTCATCAACCCTCTCTCCCAAATCCTTTTTCACCCCTGTTCTCCTCCTCACCTGAAACAATAGAAACATATAATCAGCCTGGAAATACACCATATATTCCAGATTCAGACACCCCATATGTCAGAATACTTCACCTTACACTTACCAACATTCACAGCAGGCAAATTTTCTCCTCTAAAGTAATATCTGTGCCAACCCAATGCTTACTGCCAGATACCTTATAACTGCAAGTCTACTAAGCATAAACCAAACCATTTAAGATATAGTTTACATGTCTTATTTTAATGCCTGACAATTTTAGTCAATTTGGTAGATGTGTGACTGTCACTATCACCAATCATGCATGTGATCCACATACATGCGACATGGTACTCATCTTTGGTAAGACCTCCAATCTTGTTGACCTCATCAATTTCCCAATCTCAAAACACCTGACTAAATGCAACATGTCACCAGTCCCATTGAACCCTTTCTCATACCTAAACCAATTACATACATACATATACCAAGGCTTTTTCCCCCTTACAAGGGAGGTAGCTAAAAAGAAAAAGGCATAAAATCATTCCCACCCATTCCATCCCTGAATACACTCCACACCCCTCCACCCTCCCTCTTATCTTAGCACCTCCTGGATGACGGGTCATCCCTGCACCTTGTCCACTGCCCTGGGTCAGAAGCAGTGTTGCAAGACACAGTACATCCACAGCAACGCCGCTTCATTAAATCGGCGACCCCCCCCCCCCTCTATGTCCCCCCATGCATAAAAGGAGAAGACGGGGGAGAAATCCCTTCGGGCTGCGTCAAATTTTGCTCACACATACTACCTCACCCCACATCCCCCTGCCCATTCCACCTCATGCATCACAACATCATCCATATACAACCATTCTCCATTCACCCCTGTCTTCTGTCCTCTCCTGTCCTTCCTCAACAGACATTCCCCTCTTCCCCAAAGCCCCCTTCACCCCATCCATCCATCTCATCCTAGGACGGCCCCTCATGTTCACTCCCTCCACATCTGCCTTCCATACCTCTTTTACTAGTCTTTCTTCACTCAATCTTTGCATGTGTCCAAACCATCCTAATACTCTTTCATCAACCCTATCTCCCAACTCCCTTTCCAACCCCGTTCTTCTCCTCACCTCCTCATTTCTCACTCTATCTAGCCTAGTAACCCCCATCATACTTCTCGGACACCTCATCTCAAACACATTCAAACTCCTTCTCTCTTCCTCTCTTATGTTCCATGTTTCTGCTCCATACAGTGCTGTTGGCACAATCACTCCTTCATACAGTCTCCTCTTAGCATCCATTCCCAAATGTCTATTCCTCATTACACTCTTCAATCCACCAAGGCATTTACTCGCTTTTCTCAATCTACATTCTACCTCCACCTTCACTCCACCTTTTCCTGCCACATTTGCACCCAAGTATCTAAAACTATCCACTTCCTCCAGTTGCTCTCCCTTAATGCTCACTTTCAGTCTACTGCCACTTTCACCCCTTGTACATCTCATCACCTTACTTTTACCCACATTTATCTTTAGCTTTCTTCTATCACATACTCTCCCAAACTCTGTCACCAACTTCCTCAGTCCCTCCTCCGATCCTGCCACAAGCGCAGTGTCGTCAGCAAGCAACAGCTGGCACACCTCCCACTTTTCTCCATTTTCTTTAACCATCTCCAATCCCTGACCCACTACCCTTGCATTTACCTCTCGCACTACCCCATCCATGTATAAGTTGAACAGCCAGGGTGACATAACGCATCCTTGACGAAGTCCCACCTTTACCTCGAACCACTCACTCTCTCCATTTCCAATCCTGACACAAGCTCTACTACTCTCATAAAAACTCTTGACAGCTCCTAGCTTTCCTCCTATCCCATATATCTGCATAGCCTCCCACAGTGCCTTTCTGTCTACCCTATCATAAGCCTTTTCCAGATCCATAAAAGCCCAGAAAAAATCATTCTCCTTTCCTATAGCTTTCTCACATATCTGTCTTACCACAAAAATCTGATCAACACAACCTCTACCCATCCTAAATCCACACTGTTGCTCGCCAATACTCCCTCTGTTCCTCTCCTAATCCTCTCAATCAAGATCCTCCCATAAGCCTTCCCAACTACACTTAACAAACTAATCCCTCTGAAACTACTACATTCACACTTGTCCCCCTTTCCCTTGTAAAGTGGAAATATACAGGCACTCCTCCAGTCCTCCAGCACTCTACCCTCTCTCCAGCAAACATTAAATAACCTCACTAGCCAGTCCACCATCACTGTACCTCCTTTTTTTAGACATTCTGCATGGCATCCATCCAGACCAGGTGCCTTACCTGCTTTCATCATCTTAACCCCTTCCATACGGTGCCGCACACGTAGGCGTCATGAGGAGCAAGTGGATTCGCGATGCTGCCATATCGGCGTCTTGACTATATTTATTGTAGTCGCCCCTGTGTTTTTACATTCTCCCAAATGCGCCCTGAATCCCATTCTCTGTGGTTTTCAAAATTCGCGGGTGAAAGAGAGAACGATCGATATAAGCGGCGACTATATTTTATGATGCGAATATTATTACGTTACGTCATACGGCTGGCATTGGCTGCTGCCCGCGAGATTTAAGTCCCGTACTGAAGTGGTTAACAACTGCCTTCATTTCATCCTTCCTTATTTCTCCTCCATTTTCCTCACTCATCACTCTCATTTTCTTCGCATTTCCCACTGCAACTATCTTTCCCTCCCTATCCTCCTTCACATTTAGCAACTCCCTAAAATATTCTGCCCATCTTCCCCTTACTGCCTTCTCTTCCATTATCATCTCTCCATCTGCACCTTTTACCTTTTCTTCTCTACTTGATTCGCCTCCTCTTCCTCTCTTAATTTCTTTCCAAAACATCTTTTTATTACTTTAAAATTTTCTGTCGTACTCTTACCCCACTTCACATCTGCTCTCCTCTTTGCTTCCTTTACCTTTTGCTTTACTTCTCTTTTCTTTTCTTTGTAGCTCTCATATGGCTCCCTTGTCCTATTTTGTAACCAATCTGTGAAAGCTCGCTTCTTCTCTTCTACAACCTTCTTTGTTTCCTCATCCCACCATTCACTACCCTTCCTTCTATTTCCTCCTGTCCTTCTTGTTCCACACATCATCCTTGCACACTTTGTGACTCCCTCCTTGAATCATCCCCATTCCTCCTCCACACTTAACCCAATTACATTACCATAACTTGTATATACACCATATCTAGCCACACCCACCAACCATACAACATTGCATGTTGGGAAAAAGGACTGTGGTACTCCCCAAGGCAGGCGTAGCTCCTCTTGGGGATCGGTGCCACCTGCGTAGAGCTGATGGCCAGGGGTAGTTGCTGCTGTTTGGCCCCCAACTCTTGGGGTTGGGGGGTGGTCCCACGACGTAGACGCTGCAGCTCCAGACAACGTGACACACTTAAACACGATACCCCCACACCTATCCCTCAAAACATAGCAGACCAAATACAAACACTAAACACTGTGATTGCTAATAAAATACACGAACAAAAAACACAAAATTGGCAAAACTTTATCAATGCACTTGATCACAAAACAAACACCAGCAAATTGTACAAAACACTCAACAGCATTACACTATCCAACAGTAACACTACACGCTCTCACGCAGCAATAATCACAACAACAGATAATCTACCCTCAAACAGACAACAAGCAAACGCACTCATACGTCATTTTGCATAGACAAGCCATCTCACTTCTCACCCTGACGACCGACGCACCATCCGACGTAAGAAAGACTTCCCCACAGACTCAGACTATACACCCTTCATAGACAGTCAGACAAAACTCATAATACATAGTCTCAAGCACTCATCTGCCTGTGGCCCTGATAACATAAGCAACATCCACCTAAAACACATTGGACCACAAGGTATACATGCACTCACAAACATTGCAAACTACAGCTATTCACATAACACTATACCTGACATCTGGAAGCATGGTAAAATAATCACCATTCCAAAACCGAACAAAGACCCAACAATCCCAACATCGCACCGCCCAATCACACTTCTCTGCACCCCCTCTAAAGTCATTGAACGCCTAATACTTAAACTTGTCACACCACATATTCCCCTTGCTGACTCACAACACGGTTTTAGGCCACTACACTCCACAAACACTCTTCTGATAAATCTCACACAAAGAATTTTAGATGGCATCAATTCAGATAGGCCCCACCACAGAACACTTCTCATAACATTAGACATTAGTAAAGCTTTTGATGCTATCCCCCACCACAACCTAACAAATAAAATATATAACACAGACATGCACAATAACACCAAAAGATGGCTGGCCAATTATCTGGCAGGTAGGAATGCTTACGTGTCATATAATGGCCAATCATCGCACATCAGAAACATTAAGAATGGAGTACCACAGGGCTCAGTTCTATCCCCCACACTATTTAATCTATACATGCATGACTTACCCACACCAGACAACTCAGAAATACAAATCTCTTCCTACGCAGACGACATAACAATCACATGCACACATCATAACACAGACAAAGCTGCAGAAATAATCCAGCCATACCTTGATACACTCAACACATGGTTCATCACAAACAGACTCAAAATAGCTCCAACAAAATCTACAGCAACACTTCTCACCAACTGGGCAATAGAACACAAATACATAACTCATCTCTACATCAACAACACTCTAATACCACACACAAACACACCGAAAATTCTTGGTGTAACATACGATACATCCATGTCTTTCAAACAACACATCACAAACATAAAAAACAAATGCACACCTAGACTTAACGCACTTAAGTCAATCACTGGAACGACATTTGGACAAAACAAAGAAACTAATATAACAATATACAAACAATGCATACACTCAGTGTTGAATCATGCGAGTCCTGCATGGGCTCCTAATCTCAGACACACACCACAACACCCTTCAAATCATACAAAACAAAGCCCTAAAAACAATTACAGGCTGCACAAATACAACACCAACAGACCATTTACACCATGAAACAAAAGTCCTCAAAGTCAAGGACCACCTCAACATGAGAGGCACACAAACACTTGCCGCAGCCACCACAAACACATCACACCCGCTACACTACATAGCAGAACACTCACACACACCAACAAACATTAAAACAACACCCAAAGACCTTTATTACGCACAAATACTCTCTTCTCTTCCTCCACAACCACCAAATACCAGCCTCCGGAAACATATTCATAATCATATCACTCACCGCTCCATTAACACACTGAAAGACAACACACTGCTGCATGCCAGACCCCCTGATATCCACCCTTCTGAATCCTCTCTCTCACGAAAGGACAGAGTCCACTTGGCCAGACTGCGGTGCGGTCACCACCCAGCACTTCTAAGCTACCAGAAGAGGCTGGATGACCGCATTGTGAACAGCTGCCCAGGATGTAACACTTCACCCCATACCATACAACACATAATGGAAGACTGCATTATACACAATCATGCACGCAAACAACACAACATACACTCTATAAAGGATTTGTGGGAAAACCCAGTTTCGGCTGTAGCATTCCTTGGGGAGAGGGGACTGCTCGGACAGTCTAGGGAACGACAACAACAACAACCATACATGGCTCTGTTCTATCCCCCACGCTCTTTAATCTATACATGCATGACTTACCCACACCAGACAACTCAGAAATACAGATCTCTTCCTATGCAGACGACATAACAATCACATGCACACATCGTAACACAGACAAAGCTGCAGAAATAATCCAGTTATACCTTGATACACTCAACACATGGTTCATCACAGACTCAAAATAGCTCCAACAAAATCTACAGCAACACTTCTCACAAACTGGACAAAAGAACACAAATACATACCTCATCTCTACATCAACAACACTCTAATACCACACACAAACACACCGAAAATTCTTGGTGTAACATACGATACATCCATGTCTTTCAAACAACACATCACAAACATAAAAAACAAATGCACACCTAGACTTAACGCATTTAAGTCAATCACTGGAACAACATTTGGACAAAACAAAAAAACACAACAATACACAAACATACACTCAGTGATGAATTATGTGAGTCCTGCATGGGCTCCTAATCTCAGTGAGACACACCACAACACCCTTCAAATCATACAAAACAAAGCCCTAAAAACAATTACAGGCTGCACAAATACAACACCTACAGACCACTTACACCATGAAACAAAAGTTCTCAAAGTCAAGGACCACCTCAATATGAGAGGCACACAAACACATCACACCCGCTACACTACATAGCAGAACACTCACACACACCAACAAACATTAAAACAACACCCAAAGACCTGTATCACACACAGATACTCTCTTCTCTTCCTCCACAACAACCAAATACCAGCCTCCGGAAACATATTCATAATCATATCACTCACCGCTCCATTAACACACTGAAAGACAACACACTGCTGCATGCCAGACCCCCTGATATCCACCCTTCTGAATCCTCTCTCTCACGAAAGGACAGAGTCCACTTGGCCAGACTGCGGTGTGGCCACCACCCACCACTTCTAAGCTACCAGAAGAGGCTGGATGACCGCATTGTGAACAGCTGCCTAGGATGTAACACTTCACCCCATACCATACAACACATAATGGAAGACTGCATTATACACAATCATGCATGCAAACAACACAACATACACTCTATAAAGGATTTGTGGGAAAACCCAGTTTCGGCTGTGGCATTCCTTGGGGAGACGGACTGCTCAGACAGACAGTCTAGGGAACGACAACAACAACAACCATACAACTAACCCCTATATAACGGAAAAGAATACTGCCACCAAGTATTCCCACTTCGATCGTAAGAGGCGAGAAAAAAGGGACGGGGATTGGGACTAGGCATCCTTCTCCTTGTAGCCCTACAGGGCACATTCCTAGAAAAAAAGGCAGAGGTATAAGAGGGGCTGGAGGGCCTCGGTCCAGCACCCTAAGGTTTGGGTCTTTTAATGTGCGTGGATGTGGTACAGATGAGAGTAAAAGGGAAGAGATAGGTAGTATGTTTGTGAGAAGAAAGATAGATGTGTTGGCTTTGAGTGAAACTAAGCTGAAAGGGAAGGGCGACTGTAAGTTTGGGAGTGTAAGTGGGAGGTTATCAGGAGTGAAGAGAGGGCGAGGGAGGGAAGGGGTGGCTATTCTAGTAAGTGAAGAGATAGGTAAACGTGTAGTGGAGTGGAAGGAGGTTTCCTCAAGGATAATGTGGATGAAGGTGAAACTGGTTAAGGAGATGTGGGTTTTTGTAAGAGCATATGGGCCTGGCAGTGAGAAGAATGTAGAAGAAAGGGAGGCCTTTTGGATAGATGAATGCATAGATGGTTTAGGGAGAAGTATAAATGTAATAGTACTGGGAGACCTTAATTCTAGGGTAGGCAAGGAGCCAATTGATGGAGTGGTTGGGAAATGTGGAGTTCCAGGAAAGAATCATAGTGGAGAGTTGATGGAGGAAATGTGTCTAGAAAGAGAGTTGATGATAGCAAATACAGTGTTTTGGAAGAAAGTCAAGCATAAGTACACATGGGAGAGGGTGGTGGAGGGAAAGGTGGTAGATAGAGCTTTAATGGACTATGTAGTGGTAAATAGGATTATGATGGGAAGAGTTAGGGATGTACATATGCTAAGGGGAGAGGGTGGGGGAATATCACATCATTTTCTGGTGGAAGGTAAGTTGAGAGTGGAGGACAGATGGAGGAAGAGGAAAGGGACAAAAGGTAGGGAGGTGCTTAGAGTGAACTCTCTAAACGAAGAGGAAAAGGAGAAGGAGTACAAGAGGAAGCTGAAGGAGTGGGAGGGAGTGAAGGATAGAGTGGAGGTAGGTGTGGAGGAGGAATGGGGATGGTTCAAGGAGGGAGTCACAAAGTGTGCAAAGATGGTGTGTGGAACAAGAAGGTCAGGAGGAAATAGAAGGAAGGGTAGTGAATGGTGGGATGAGGAAATGAAGAAGGTTGTAGAAGAGAAGAAGCGAGCTTTCACAGATTGGTTACAAAGTAGGACGAGGGAGTCATATGAGACGTACAGGGAAAAGAAAAGAGAAGTAAAGAAAAAGGTAAAGGAGGCAAAGAGGAGAGCAGATGTAAAATGGGGAAAGAGTATGACAGAAAATTTTGAAAGTAATAAAAAGATGTTTTGGAAAGAAATTAAGAGAGGAAGAGGAGGCGAATCAAGTAGAGAAGAAAAGGTAAAAGGTGCAGATGCAGAGATGATAATGGAGGAGAAGGCAGTAAGGGGAAGATGGGCAGAATATTTTAGGGAGTTGCTTAATGTGAAGGAGGATAGGGAGGGAAAGATTGCTGCAGTGGGAAATGCTAAGAAAATGAGAGTGATGAGCGAGGAAAATGGAGGAGAAATAAGGAAGGATGAAGTGAAGGCAGCAGTTAAGATGATGAAAGCAGGTAAGGCACCTGGTCTGGATGGATGCCATGTAGAATGTCTTAAAAAAGGAGGTATAGTGATGGTGGACTGGTTGGTGAGGTTATTTCATGTTTGCTGGAGAGAAGGTAGAGTGCCAGAGGACTGGAGGAGTGCGTGTATAGTTCCACTTTACAAGGGAAAGGGGGACAAGTGTGAATGTAGTAGTTTCAGAGGGATTAGCTTGTTAAGTGTAGTTGGGAAGGCTTATGGGAGAATCTTAATTAAGAGGATTAGGAGAGGAACAGAGGGAGTAATTGGTGAGGAACAGTGTGGGTTTAGGACAGGTAGAGGTTGTGTAGATCAGATTTTTGTGGTAAGACAGATATGTGAGAAAGCTATAGGTAAGGGGAAGGATGTTTTCTGGGCCTTTATGGATCTGGAAAAGGCTTACAACAGGGTAGACAGAAAGGCACTGTGGGAGGTTATGTGGATATACGGGATAGGAGGAAAGCTTCTGGGAGCTGTCAAGAGTTTTTATGAGTAGTAGAGCTTGTGTCAGGATTAGAAATGGAGAGAGTGAGTGGTTTGAGGTGAAGGTGGGACTTCGTCAGGGATGTGCTATGTCGCCCTGGCTGTTCAACTTATACATGGATGGGGTGGTGCGAGAGGTGAATGCTAGGGTAGTGGATCAGGGATTGGAGATGGTTAAGGAAAATGGAGAAAAGTGGGAGGTGAGCCAGCTGTTGTTTGCGGACGACACTGCGCTTGTGGCAGGATCGGAGGAGGGATTGAGGAAGTTGGTGACAGAGTTTGGGAGAGTGTATGATAGAAGAAAGCTGAAGATAAATGTGGGTAAAAGTAAGGTGATGAGATGTACAAGGGGTGAAAGTGGCAGTAATCTGGAAGTGAGCATTAAGGGAGAGCGACTGGAGGAAGTGGATAGTTTTAGATATTTGGGTGCAAATGTGGCAGAAAAGGGTGGAGTGAAGGTGGAGGTAGAATGTAGATTGAGAGAAGCAAGTAAATGCCTTGGTGGTTTAAAAGGTGTAATGAGGAATAGGAATCTGGGAATGGATGCTAAGAGGAGACTGTATGAAGGAGTGATTGTGCCAATAGCACTGTATGGAGCAGAAACATGGAACATGAGAGAGGAAGAGAGAAGGAACTTGAATGTGTTTGAGATGAAGTGTCTGAGAAGTATGATGGGGGTTACTAGGCTAGATAGAGTGAGAAATGAGGAAAGGGAGCTGGGAGATAGGGTGGATGAAAGAGTATTAGGATGGTTTGGACACATGCAAAGAATGAGTGAAGAAAGACTAGTAAAGGAGGTATGGAAGGCAGATGTGGAGGGAGTGAACATGAGGGGCCGTCCTAGGATGAGATGGATGGATGGGGTGAAGGGGGCTTTGGGGAAGAGGGGAATGTCGGTTGAGGAAGGACGGGAGAGGACAGAAGACAGGGGTGAATGGAGAATGGTTGTATATGGAAAATGTTGTGAAGCATGAGGTGGAATGGATGGGGGAATGGGGGTGAGGTAGTGTGTGTGAGCAAAAATTTTTGACGCAGCCCGAAGGGATTTCTCCCCGTCCTCTCCTTTATGTGGGGGGATGGAGAGGGGGGGGTCGCCGATTTAATGAAGCAGCCTTGCTGTGGATGTGCTGTGTCCTGCGACACTGCTTCTGACCCAGGGCAGTGGACAGGGTGCAGGGATGACCCGTCATCTAGGAGGTGCTAAGATGGGAGGGAGGGTGGAGGGGTGTGGAGTGTTTTCGGGGATGAAATGGGTGGGAATGTTTTTGTGCCTTGTCCTTTTTGGCTACCCCCCTGGTAAGGGGAAAAAAAGCCTTGGTATATGTATGTATGTAACACCCATAACTATATTTGATGAGTAACACATCTCACATATGGCAATCCACAATCCACAATCCCTTGCCCTTTATTAATGATGGCTGTGCTGTTAGAGATAGGAATGCCGAGGTCAAGGCCTGGCACTAGGAGTACCTAGGTCACATACCTGGCACTAGGGACTACCCAGGTCAAGTACCTGGTAGGAGGATTGCCGAGGTCAAGGCCCGGCACTAGAGTGCCTAGGTCACGTACCTGGCACTAGGGCTGTCTAGGTCAAGGACCTAGTTAGCAGAAGTAGGGACATCTCCCTTACCTCTCATTGTATATAATCTTCATACCTGAGAATAAATCCAAGAAAGTCCCACCAAGACTTTACCTCACCCACTAAATCACCATTTCATATCACGAAATACATTTGTTTTGTTACAAATGTCACCACAAGAATGGGTTTCTGATAACAAAATCATTCAGACACTTACCCCAATTTCTTCAAACATTGAAAAATCTCTGGAAATGGTGGCTTCGTATAAACGTAGCTGTAGAGGTGTTAAGGGAGTATATACAAGAAGTTCTTTCTTTGGTGGAATCTCCACATCTACATCGATCTTTGTACGTCTTAAAAGGAAGGGATTTAGAATCTGCAATTACAAAGAACAATTAAACATCCATCTATAGAGTGGGAGAAAAAAATGAATGGTGGTGGGGTCAATGGTCATTAACTAAAAGTGGTAGTACTGTAAGTAGTAGTTGTAGTAGTGGTGGTGGTAGTTATAGTAGTAGTGGCAGTAGTAGTAATAATAATAATCTATATTCTATCTATATACCAAGGGCTTCTCCCTTACAAGGTAGGTAGCCAAGGCAAAGGCATGCACTCACTCCCGCCCATTCCACTCCAATGCACCACTCTTGTTTCCCTTTTACCTTAGTTCTTTGTGGATAATAGGTCATCCCCATCTCCTGCCCACTGCCTGGGTCAGATGCAATGCAACATGACAAAGCACATCTACAGTACAGCCACTTCACTTACATAGTGACCCCTTCTCCCTGTCCTCTCACGAGGAAAATAAGAGATGGGGAGAAATTGCTTCAGGCTGCGTCAAAATATCATCCATAAACAACCATCCTCCACTCACCCCTATCACTCTATCCATTCATCTCATCCTTGGTTGTCCCCTAAGTTCAATCCATTCACCTCTGCTTTCCACACCTTTTTTGCTCATCTTTCTTCACTCATCCTTTCCACGGGTCCAAATCATCCCAATAATTTTTCATCAGCCCTATCTGCCTGCTCCCTTTCCCCCCCATTCTCCTCTTTATTTCTCACTCTTTCCAACCCTGTAACTTTTACTACTCTTCTCAGACACTTAAATGCACTTAAACTTCTCCTTTTAGCCTTTCTTAAATTCTAAGTCTTTGCCCCATACAGTGTTTTAGGCACTCACCCATTCATATAATATTCTCTTTGCATCCATTTCCATATGCTTATTTCTCATGACACTTTTCAATCCCCCAAGACTTTTACTTGCTTCTCTCAATCTACAATTTACTGCTACTCCCACTCCTCCATTTCCAGCCACATGCAACCCCAAATACTTAAAACTGTCTACTTCCTTTCTTCCAAGACATAACATATGCATGAAAATTCAAATTTTGACTCACCTTATGTAGGGTGGTTATTATTTGTCTCTCCTGTTCTTGCTGTAAAATTTTTGAGTCTGCATCATCTTCCATCATATTTGCAATGTTGAACCATGACTCAAACACACTTAAATTGTCAAAAATTTCAGGCAAAAGGAAGTTGAGTAGGGACCATAACTCCGACAGATTATTTTGAAGAGGTGTACCTGTCAGTAACAGTCGATTGGTGGTTGGCAGGGTTCGAAGTGACCTTGGTGACGAGAAATCAATTAGCTCAAATTGAAGAAAAATTCAGTAAAAAACGTCCATTTCAAAATGACAAAATGCTAATTTACATACCGAATAAGTCGACATTCAAAATTTTTTATCCTATGCCCTTCATCTACAACAAGGTACCTCCAGCGTTGCTTGGCTAGGTGGCTTTGGTCTCGAATGACAACCTGAAAAGCAAAGTGGTCATTATTTATCATACTATGACCATTATTGCTGGTTACCTGAAGGCCACAGGTCTTTTTTTTGCAAAAGACCAGGGGCAATGGATTGATTGATTGACTGACCACCAGTGACAGCTGGGCTGTGGGTTTCCAGTTACTGAAACACAAAGCAGAAAATGAATGGATGAAATAGGTGGGAGTGGATTTATGCCTTTGACTTTGACTATCTCCCTTGTAAGGGCGAAGAAGCCCTTGGTATATGTTTGAAATACAAAGCAAGTTATTATTTTGTATACTTCTCCATTTCTATCTCTTGGTATCAATGACAGGAACCTGGAAGTGAAGGGGTCCTGCAAAATAGACGTCAGAGAGAACCATCTCCCTGCCACCAATTTTCAAGACCCATCAACATTCTTTCTTCCATGGGAATGACAATTAGTCTCTGAACTGAGCCCAATATCTCTATCATCTATCTATATATCAAAGGGCATCTTCCCCATTATAAGGAAGAGAACCACCCAAGGCACAACCCAACCCATCACCCAGTTTCCTTTATATCTTAGCTCCTTGAGGATGAAGTGTCATCCCTGGCTGTCACCCATTGCCTGGATCAGAAGCAAATCAGCATGACACAGCTCATCCAAAGCAGTGCCCCACTACTTCATTAACTTGGTGATTCTATCTCCTCCTCCTCTCCTCATACAGAAATAAAGATGAAGAGAAATCCCTTTGGGCTAGATCAATTCATCTCTATCAAATATGACTATTTCCTCCATCACTTCACAGAAGGAGAACTGGCAACCAGTGACTACTCCCTTCCTCCTTTTCCTATTTCTTTTGGTCTCTGTGAGCCCTGATACTGTCAGGTAGATTTCAAACACCATTTTCAACTAAATCCATGCCAAATACTTATTCATTACCTCCTCTCCCCTAAAGGGCCTAAAGCGGCCCATACACAATCCATTATATTGTGCAATTTCATTGTCAATACTCTGAATTGACAATTAAATTGACCGTGTATGGGTGATATATCGCCCATACACGGTCAATTTGACTGTGTATGGGCGATATATTGCCCATACACGGTCAATTTAATTGTCAATTCAGAGTATTGACAATGAAATTGCGCAATATAATTGATCGTGTATGGGCCGCTTTACTCAAGATATCAATATGGGGCATTTTGGCCATGTTGGCTTCCTTTCTTGGCAGCTTCATTCTCTACCTGCCAAAGTTCCTGTTTAACCCTACAGGCTCCCTACTTTCTTTGCTACACCACAGTACTACTGCTGGCATGGTCTATTCAAATATCTCATACTCAATGAAGTTACTAACAATTCTGATGTTAATACTATTGTCATCAAATGATTATCAATCAATCAATCAATCACCAAAGTTCCAGTTTAACCCCTTCCATACGGTGCCGCACACGTAGGCGTCATGGACTTAGATCTCGGTGGCAGCAGCCAATGCCAGCCGTACGACGTGTCGTAATAATACTCGCATCATAAAATATAGTCACCGCTTATATTGATCGTTCTCTCTTCACCCGTGAATTCTGATAACCATAGAAAATGCGATTACAAAAGAATTAGAAAGAATGTCATTATGGAGGGGCGACTACAATATATATAATCAAGACGCCGATATGGCAGCCTCGCGAATACACTCGCTCCCCATGACGCCTACGTGTGCGGCACCGTATGGAAGGGGTTAAGCCTACAGGCTCCCTACCTTGTTTGTTAAACTACAGTGATGCTGCTGGCATGGTCTATTAATCTTTAATACTCAATGAAGTTATTAACAATTTTGATGTTAATACTAGTGTCACCAAATGAATTTCAATCAATCCACAGCCCCACAGCAGCTGGCTTACAATGGTCCTTGAAATGTTCCAGATCTCTCTAGAAATAAACATTGGACTGTCTACGTTGTATTTGTACGGGACCATTTCTATGTCACTTGCTCAAAGCAGTAGGCAGAGGAGAGCAGTCACCAGTTGTCAGCTCCTCATGTGTGAACAAATCTAATAAATGCAGTTATAATTAATATGGAGATCTTGGGCCCACTGTGGAGACTAAGGATCAGCCCCTTAGGGCAGCAACACCTGATGAAGGTGAGGTTGATGTGTTTTGAAAATGGGCAGCTTTGCTGTCCATCTTACAGGACCACCACATGCTGGTATCTATCATTGGTCCCTAAATGAATCCTATTTTTCACACTACAAATATCTACAGAACACATTTTATAATGAAAATTAACACATGCTGAACTTACTTCATAAGATGTAACAACAACTGGCATAACTGGAACAGCACAGTCCTCAACATTTACATCATACATACATACATATACCAAGGCTTTTTCCCCCTTACAAGGGAGGTAGCCAAAAAGGGAAAGGCATAAAATCATTCCCACCCATTCCATCCCTGAATACACTCCACACCCCTCCACCCTCCCTCTTATCTTAGCACCTCCTGGATGACAGGTCATCCCTGCACCTTGTCCACTGCCCTGGGTCAGAGGCAGTGTCGCAAGACACAGCACATCCACAGCAAGGCCGCTTCATTAAATCGGCGACCCCCCTCTCTCCGTCCCCCCATTGCATAAATGGAGAGGACGGGGAGAAATCCCTTTGGGCTGTGTCAAATTTTGCTCACACATACTACCTCATCCCCCATCTCCCTGCCCATTCCACCTCATGCAATCACATCATCATCCATATACAACCATTCTCCATTCACCCCTGTCTTCTGTCCTCTCCCGTCCTTCCTCAACAGACATTCTCCTCTTCCCCAAAGCCCCCTTCACCCCATCCATCCACCTCATCCTAGGACGTCCCCTCATGTTCACTCCCTCCACATCTGCCTTCCATACCTCTTTTACTGGTCTTTCTTCACTCATTCTTTCCATGTGTCCAAACCATCCTAATATCCTTTCATCAACCCTATCTCCCAGCTCCTTTTCCACCCCTGTTCTCCTCCTCACCTCCTCATTTCTCACCCTATCTAGCCTAGTAACCCCCATCATACTTCTCGGACACCTCATCTCAAACACATTCAAACTCCTTCTCTCTTCTTCTCTTCTGTTCCATGTTTCTGCCCAATACAGTGCTGTTGGCACAATCACTCCTTCATACAGTCTCCTCTTCACATCCATTCCCAAATGTCTATTCCTCATTACACTCTTTAAACCACCAAGGCATTTACTCGCTTCTCTCAATCTACATTCTACCTCCACCTTCACTCTGCCTTTTCCTGCCACATTTGCACCCAAGTATCTAAAACTATCCATTTCCTCCAGTTGCTCTCCCTTAATGCTCACTTCCAGTCTACTGTCACTTTCACCCCTTGTACATCTCATCACCTTACTTTTACCCACATTTATCTTCAGCTTTCTTCTATCACATACTCTCCCAAACTCTGTCACCAACTTCCTCACTCCCTCCTCCGATCCTGCCACAAGCACAGTGTCATCCGCAAACAACAGCTGGCACACCTCCCACTTTTCTCCATTTTTTTTAATCATCTCCAATCCCTGACCAACTACCCTTGCATTTACCTCTCGCACTACCCCATCCATGTATAAGTTGAACAGCCAGGGCGACATAACACATCCTTGACGAAGTCCCACCTTTACCTCGAACCACTCACTCTCTCCATTTCCAATCCTGACACAAGTTCTACTACTCTCACAAAAACTCTTGACAGCTCCCAGAAGCTTTCCTCCTATCCCCTATCCCACAGTACCTTTCTGTCTACCCTATCATAATCCTTTTCCAGATCCATAAAAGCCCAAAAGACATCCTTCCCCTTTCCTATAGCTTTCTCACATATCTGTCTTACCACAAAGATCTGATCTACACAACCTCTACCCATCCTAAATCCACACTGTTCCTCACCAATTACTCCCTCTGTTCCTCTCCTAATCCTCTCAATCAAGATCCTCCCATAAGCCTTCCCAACTACACTTAACAAGCTAATCCCTCTGAAACTACTATATTCACACTTGTCCCCCTTTTCCCTTGGAAAGAGGAACTATACAGGCACTCCTCCAGTCCTCCAGCACTCTAACCTCTCTCCAGCAAACATTAAATAACCTCACCAACCAGTCCACCATCACTGTACCTCCCTTTTTCAGACATTCTGCATGGCATCCATCCAGACCAGGTGCCTTACCTGCTTTCATCATCTTAACAACTGCCTTCACCTCATCCTTCCTTATTTCTCCTCCATTCTCCTCACTCATCACTCTCATTTTCTTCCCATTTCCCACTGCAACTATCTTTCCCTCCCTATCCTCCTTCACATTTAGCAACTCCCTAAAATATTCTGCCCATCTTCCCCTTACTGCCTTCTCTTCCATTATCATCTCTCCATCTGCACCTTTTACTTTTTCTTCTCTACTTGATTCGCCTCCTCTTTCTCTCTTAATTTCTTTCCAAAACATCTTTTTATTACTTTCAAAATTTTCTGTCATACTCTTACCCCACTTCACATCTGCTCTCCTCTTTGCCTCCTTTACCTTTTGCTTTACTTCTCTTTTCTTTTCTTTGTACCTCTCATATGACTCCCTCGTCCTATTTTGTAACCAATCTGTGAAAGCTCGCTTCTCTTCTACAACCTTCTTTGTTTCCTCATCCCACCATTCACTACCCTTTCTTCTATTTCCCCCTGTCCTTCTTGTTCCACACACCATCCTTGCACACTTTATGACTCCCTCCTTGAACCATCCCCATTCCTCCTCCACACCCAGCTCCACTCTATCCTTTACTCCCTCCCACTCCTCCTTCATCTTCTTTTCATACTCCTTCTCCTTTCCCTTTTCATTCAAAGAGTTCACTCTAAGAACCTCCCTACCTTTTGTCCCTTTCCTCTCTCTCCATCTATCCTCCACTCTCAACTTACCTTCCACCAAAAAATGATCTGATATTCCCCCATCCTCTCCCCTTAGCACATGTACATCCTTAACTCTTCCTATCATAATCCTATTTACCACTACATAATCCATTAGCGCTCTATCTACCACCCTTCCTTCCACCACCCTCTCCCATGTGTACTTAAGCTTGACTTTCTTCCAAAACACTGTATTTGCTATCATCAACTCTCTTTCTAGACACATTTCCACCATCAACTATCCACTACGATTCTTTCCTGGAACTCCACATTTCCCAACCACTCCATCGATTGGACCATTTCCTACCCTAGCATTAAGGTCTCCCAGTACTATTACATTGACATTTCTTCCTAGATCCTCTATGCACTCATTTAAATCTATCCAAAAGGCCTCCCTTTCTTCTACACTCTTCTCACTGCCAGGCCCATATGCACTTACAAAGACCCACATCTCCTTTCCCAGTTTCACCTTCATCCACATTATCCTTGAGGAAACCTCCTTCTACTCCACTACACGTTTACCTATCTCTTCACTTACTAGAATAGCCACCCCTTCCCTCCCTCACCCTCTCTTCACTCCTGATAACCTCCCACTTACACTCCCAAACTTACACTCACCCTTACCTTTCAACTCAAATCCAACACATCCATCTTTCTTCTCACAAACATATACCTATCTCTTCCCTTTTACTCTCATCTGTACCACATCCACGCACATTAAAAGACCCAAACCTTAGGGTGCTGGTCCGAAAACTCCCAGACCCTCTTATGCCTTCTCTTTTTTGTTTAGGAATGTCACCTGTGGGGCTACAAGGAGAAGGATGCCTAGTCCCAATCCCCGTCCCTTTCTTCTCGCCTCTTACGATCCAAGTGGGAATACTTGGTGGCAGTATTCTTTTCCCCCACCACAGAAAAAGAATACTCAGAGAAATGGTACAGGACAGCAACAAGGGATTGGGGGACAGCATAACGGAGGGACAGTCGTAGTATAAAAGTGTCATCATTTCTCTATGAACAGAGTTTTCCTCTATCATAGACAAAATGATGTGTGGCTCTGTTCCGTAGGGGCGCCCCATATAGACCCTAAAGTAACAACTGCATGCTACTTTGCCACAATAACAAGCAGCCAATACCCCATGCTGAACTTACTTCATAAGATGTAACAACAACTGGCATAACTGGAACAGCACAGTCCTCAACATTTACAGGGCAATTAAATTCTCTTCGCTTCTCAATACGTGTGGATTCTTTTCCGTGGTAGAGTATAACAGGAACCTGTTAAAAAATAAAGAAGTAAAAATATAGTAGAAAGATCTGTTGGGCCCAGCCGTGGAAGTGATGCACCTTATTGCAATGCTTCTGACCTAAGCAATGTAACGAAGGACATGGATAATCCTTCATCTTAGAGGGGCTGAGATAGGGATGTGGTTATATAGATTTTAATCAAATATAGCCACCACTCATATATAAAGGAAAGGGGTGCATTATATGTCAGGTTTGTGCTCTCTCTCTATTTATTTATTTATTTTTATTTTTTTAAAGAGTGGAGGGAGGGGGGAAGATGGGAGTGGAGTATGTGGGGATGGAATGGGTGGGAGTGGATTTTATGCCTTTGTTTTCTGGCTACCTCCCTTGTAAGTGGGGAAAAGCCTTTGATATATACATGTGTATGGAGTTTTCAAGGGTGGATCATTTTTGAAAATTGCATAAGTCCATCTTCCTTGCTCTATAGCAGTGGTTCTTAACCTTTTTCAGTGCCCATATCCCTTGTTATCTCAGAAAATTTTCTCGTACTCCCATCCAATACAAATACAATATGAAAAGGAATAGTGATACAAACCTTGCTTTGCTTTCTCATTGTAAATATACAGTACCATGCAGTAGCTATCATGTCTCGTACCCCCAGATAAAGGTTTTGTACCCTTTGGGGGTACAGGTACCCCAGGTTAAGAACCACTACTCTATAGGATATGGTGCTATTTGAATACCACAAGAGGACTGTGTCCCATGATGAAGATGATATTGTTTTTGGTATTAACAGGAGTGCTAAGGATGTTATATGGTAAGATAGTATTGTGTTGATTTCTGTTGTCTTCTACTGTTCTGGATACATTGCTGTTTGTAAAGTTTTCCAGTTTGCTCATGAATGAGACCACTGAGGTTATGGAGGTTGTGTAGCCTGTGAGAGGTGTATGGAGAAGTGAGAAATGGTCACTATGATGTAGGACTGTGGTTCTCAACCCCAGGGTCGCGACCCAAACTAGGGTCGCGAGGGTGTTTTTGAGGGTCGCCAGAGGGTCTTTTTTAACTTTTTTTTTCATTCAAGTTTCAAATGTATTTAAATTCATTGTGCTAGTAAATATAAACTGAACTTTAAAAACGAAAGTTTATAAACATTATGCAAGTACGTAGAAATATAACATGAAATGGTTGAATTTATTATTACAATTAGGGTCGCGACTCCAGGCTAAGAGTGGATTTAGGGTCGCAGCCAAAAAAGGTTGGGAAACACTGATGTAGGAGATCTGGTACACACAGAGATAGGTCAATAAATAAGCAGGTCACTGAAGGTGAATGTATATAGATCGGTTTGTTTCATAAAGTTGGCAATTGGGCTGTGGTGATCTCCCCGTGCCTTGCGACACTGCCTCTGACCCAGGGCAGTGGACAAGGTGCAGGGATGACCCGTCATCCAGGAGGTGCTAATATAAGAGGGAGGGTGGAGGGGTGGGAATGATTTTATGCCTTTTTCTTTTTGGCTACCTCCCTTGTAAGGGGGAAAAAGCCTTGGTATATGTATGTATTATTATTTACTATTTCCCTGCTAATAATTTAACTATACCTATGCATTTATTTATTTTGTTATTAACATTATTATAGTTTTAATTCATTTATTATTATGATTTTTTTCGCATCCAACCTAGATATGGACCAAAAGGTCTCCTTCTGGCATGCTCCGCCTTTGTAATCCTTTGTAGTTGTTTCAGAGGGTTTAGCTTGTTGAGTGTAGTTGGGAAGGCTTATGGGAGGATCTTGATTGAGAGTTTTAGGAGAGGAACAGAGGGAGTAATTGGTGAGGAACAGTGTGGTTTTAGGACAGGTTGGGGTTGTGTAGATCAGATTTTTGTGGTAAGACAGATATGTGAGAAAGCTAAAGGAAAAGGTAAGGATATTTTTGGGCTTTTATGGTTTGGAAAAGGCTTACAACAGGGTAGAAAGGAAGGCACTGTGGTAGTTACTGCAGATATTTGGGATAGGAGGAAAGCTGTTAAGAGGAGTCAAGAGTTTTTACGAGAGTAGTAGAGCTTGTGTTAGGATTAGAAATGGAGAGAGTGAATGGTTTGAGGTAAAGGTGGGACTTCGTCAGGGGTGGGTTATGTCGCCTTGGCTGTTCAATCTTTACATGGATGGGGTGATGCGAGAGGTGAATACATGTGTGGTGGGTCAGGGGTTGGAGATGGTTAAAGAAAATAGAGAAAAGTGGGAAATAAGCCAGTTGTTGTTTGGTGACAACACTGCACTTGTAGCAGGATCAGAGGAGGGATTGAGGAAGTTAGTGACAGTTTGAGAAGGTGTGTGAAAGAAGGAAGCTGAATATAAATGTGGGCAAAAGTAAGGTGATGAGATGTACAAAGGGAGAGAATGACAGCAGGCTGGAAGTAAGCATTAACCTCTTCACTCCAGGGCACATAACACGTCTGGCAGCATTAGCTGCCCGGCGTGCAATGTTGCGTCATAATAATTGCATTGTAAAAAATAAAGTCAGTGCTCAATCGTTCGTTCCCTTTCACCCGTATATTTTGATAACTATAGAAAATTGATGAAGCCAGTTTAGAGAGAATGGAGATTACATAGGTATGACTACAATAAATATAATCAAGATGCCGACGTCAGCATCATCGAGTACCCACTTCCTCCTCATGCCGCCTACGTAGGCGTCACCACATGGAAGTGGTTAAACACTTCCCCCCGGGCCAAAATCTCGCGGGCAGCATTAGCTGCCAGACATACGATGTTGCGTCATAATACTCGCATACAAATAGTCACCGCTTATATCGATTGTTCTCTCTTTCACCCATGAATTTTGATAACCATAGAAAATGTGATGAAGCCAGTTTAGAGAGTATGTCAGTTACGCAGGGACAACAACAATAAATATAATCAAGACGCCGATATGGCTGCCTCGCGTATCCACTTGCTCCTCATGCCGCCTATGTAGGCGGCACCGTATGGAAGAGGTTAAGGGAGAGAGACTGGAGGAAGTGGATAGTTTTAGATACTTGGGTGCGAACGTGGCAAGAAAGGGAGGAGTGAGGGTGGAGGTAGAATGTAGATTGTGAGAAGCAAGTCAATGCCTTGATGGGTTAAAAAGTGTAACGAGAAATAGACATCTGGGAATGAATGCTAAGAGGAGGTTATATGAAGGAGTTATTGTGCCAACAACACTGTACAGGGCAGAAAGAGGGAACATAAGAGAGGAAGAGAGAAGGAGTTTGAATGTGTTTGAGATGAAATATCTGAGAAGTATGGTACGGGTTACTAAGCTAGATACAGTGAGAAATGAGGTGAGGAGGAGATATTGGTGGAAAGGGAGCTGGGAGATAGGGTTAATAAAAGAGTATTAGGATGGTTTGGACACATGGAAAGAATGATTGAAGAAAGACTAGTAAAAGAGGTGTGGAAGGCAGAGGTGGAAGGAGTGAATATGAGGGGGCATCCTAGGATGAGATAGATGGATGGGGTCAAAGGGGCATTACAAAAAAGAGGAATGTTAAGGAAGGACAGGAGAGGGCAGAAGATAGGGGTGAATGGAGAAGGGTTGTGTATTGATGATGCTGTGATGCAGGAGGGGGAGTGGGTGGGGGATGGGGGGTAAGGAAGTATGTATGAGAAATAATTTGACGCAGCCCGAAGGGATTTCTCCCCATCTCCTTAAGAGTAGTGAAGAGTATTTATGAGAGTAGTAGAGCTTGTGTTAGGATTAGAAATGGAGAGAGTGAATGGTTTGAGGTAAAGGTGGGACTTCGTCAGGGGTGTGTTATGTCGCCCTGGCTGTTCAATCTTTACATGGATGGGGTGGTGCAAGAGGTGAATGCAAGGGTAGTGGGTCAGGGGTTAGAGATGATTAAAGAAAATGGAGAAAAGTGGGAGGTGAGCCAGCTGTTGTTTGCTCTAGCAGGATCAGAGGAGGGATTGAGGAAGTTAGTGACAGAGTTTGAGAAGGTGTGTGAAAGAAGGAAGCTGAAGATAAATGTGGGCAAAAGTAAGGTGATGAGATGTACAAGGGGAGAGAGTGACAGTAGGCTGGAAGTGAGCATTAAGGGTGAGAAACTGGAGGAAGTGAATAGTTTCAGATACTTGGGTGCGAATGTGACAGGAAAGGGAGGAGTGGGGGTGGAGGTAGAATGTAGATTGAGAGAAGCGGGTAAATGCATTGGTGGATTAAAAAGTGTAATAAGAAATAGACATTTGGGAATGGATGATAAGAGGAGGTTATATGAAGGAGTGATTGCGCCAACAGCAATGTATGGGGCAGAAACATGGAACATGAGAGAGGAAGAGAGGAGTTTGTGTTTGAGATGAAATGTCTGAGAAGTATGATAAGGGTTACTAGGCTAGATAGGGTGAGAAATGAGGAGGTGAGGAGGAGAACAGGGGTGGAAAGAGAGCTGGGAGATAGGGTTGATGAAAGAGTATTAGGATGGTTTGGACACATGGAAAGAATGAGTGAAGAAAGATTAGTAAAAGAAGTGTGGAAGGCGGATGTGGAAGGAGTGAATATGAGGGGACGTCCTAGGATGAGATGGATGGATGGGGTGAAAGGGGCTTTACAAAAGAGAGGAATGTCTGTAGAGGAAGGACGGGAGTGGACAGAAGATAGGGGTGAATGGAGAAGTGTTGTGTATAGATGTGGCTGTGATGCATGAAGGGGAGTGGGTGGGGGATGGGGGATGGGGGTGAGGAAGTATGTATGATAAAAAATTTGATGCAGCCCAAAGGGATTTCTCCCTGTCTTTTCCTCCTTTTCTGTATGAGGGGACGGAGAGGGGGGGTCCCCAAATTTATGAAGCGGCCTTGCTGTGGATGTGATGTGTCTTGCGACACTGTTTCTGACCCAGGCCAGTGGACAGGATGCAGGGATGACCCATCATCCAGGAGGTGCCAAGATAGGAGGGAGGGAGGAGGGTGGAGGGGAGTAGAATATATGGGAAATGAAATGGGTGGGAGTGATTTCTATGCCTTTTTCTTTTTGGCTACCCCCATGTAAGGGGGAAAAAGCCTTTGGTATATATATGTCCTTTTCTGCATGAGGGGACGGAGAGGGGGGTCGCCGATGAGGTCTTACTGTGGATGTGCTGTGTCTTGCGATACTGCTTCTGACTCAGGGCAGTGTACAGAATGCAGGGATGACCCGTCATCCAGAAGGTGCCAAGATGAGAGGGAGGGAGGAGGGTGGAGGAGAGTGGAATATGTAGGGGATGGAATAGGTGGGAGTAGTTTCTATGCCTTTTCCTTTTTGGCTACCCTCCATGTAAGGGGGGAAAAAAGCCTTTGGTGTATGTATGTATATATGCCAAATGTGAAGGAGGATAGGGAGTGAAGGGTAGTTGCAGTGGGAAGTGCTAAGAAAATGACTGTGATGAGTAAAATTGGAGGAGAAATAAGGAAAGATGAAGTGAAAGCAGCTGTTAAGATGATGAGAGCAGGTAAGGCACCTGGTCTGGATGGATGTCATGCAGAATGTCTGAAAAAAGGAGGTACAGTGATGGTGGACTGGCTGGTGAGGTTATTTAATGTTTGTTTAAGAGAGGGTAGAGTGCCAGAGGACTGAAAGAGTGCCTCTATAGTTCCTCTTTACAAGGGAAAGAAGGGCAAGTATGAGTGTAGTAGTTTCAAAGGGATTAGCTTGCTGAGTGTAGTTGGGAAGGCTTATGGGAGGATCTTGAGTGAGAGGATTAGTAGAGGAACAGAGGGAGTAATTGGTGAGGAACAGTGTGGGTTTAGGATGGGTAGAGGTTGTGTAGATCAGATTTTTGGGGTAAGACAGATAAGTAAGAAAGCTATAGGAAAAGGTAAGGATGTTTTTTGGGCTTTTATGGATCTGGAAAAGGCTTATGACAGGGTAGACAGGAAGGCACTGAGGGAGGTTTTGCAGATATACAGGATAGGAGGAAAGCTCTTAGCTGTCAAGAGTTTTTACGAGAGTAGTAGTGTGTGTGTCAGGATTAGAAATGGAGAGAGTGGTTTGAGGTAAAGGTGGGACTTTGTCAGGGATATGTTATGTCACCCTGGCTGTTCAATTTATACATGGATGGGGTGGTGCGAGAGGTATGCATGGGTGGTGGGTCGGTTTGGAGATGGTTAAAGAAGATGGAGAAAACTGGGAGGTGAGCCTACTGTTGTTTGCAGATGACACTGCACTTATTGCAGGATCAGAGGAAGGATTGAGCAAGTTGGTGACAGAGTTTGGGAGAGTGTGTGAATGAAGGAAGTTGAAGATAAATGTGGGTAAAAATAAGGTGATGAGATGTACAAGGGGTGAAAATGGCAGTAGACTGGAAGTGAATATTAAGGGAGAGAGACTGGAGGAAGTGGATAGTTTTAGATACTTGGGTGCAAATGTGGCAGGAAAGGGTGGAGTAGAGGTGAAGGTAGAGTGTAGATTGAGAGAAGCGAGTAAATGCCTTGGTAGATTAAGGAGTGTAATGAGAAAGAGACATTTGGGAATGGATGCTAAGAGGAGACTGTATGAAGGAGTGATTGTGCCAACAGCACTGTATGGGGCAGAAACATGGAATATAAGAGAGGAGTTTGAATGTGTTTGAGATGAGGTGTCTGAGAAGTATGATAGGGGTTACTAGGCTGGACAGAGTGAGAAATGAGGAGGTGAGGAGGAGAACAGGGGTGGAAAGGGAGTTAGGAGATAGGGTGGATGAAAGAGTATTGGGATGGTTTGGACACATGGAAAGAATGATTGAAGGAAGACTAGTGAAAGAGGTGTAGAAGGCAGATGTGGATGGAGTGAACATGAGGGGGTGACCTAGGATGAGATGATTGGATGGGGTAAAAGGGGCTTTGGGGAAGAGGGGAATGTCTGTTGAGGAAGGATGTGAGAGGACAGAAGACAGGGGTGAATAGAAAATGGTTGTTTATGGATGATGCCGTGATGCATGAGGTGGAATGGTTGGGGGATGGGGGGTGAGGTGAGCAAAATTTGACACAGCCCAAAGGGATTTCTCCCCGTCTTCTCCTTTTCTGCATGAGGGGACGGAGAGGGGGGTCACTGATCTAATGAAGCGGCCTTGCTGTGGATGTGCTGTATCTTACGACACTGCTTCTGACCCAGGGCAGTGGACAAGATGCAGGGATGACCTGTCATCCAGGAGGTGACAAGATAAGAGGAAGGAAAGAGGGAGGAGGGAAGTGGAGTGTATTAGGAATGGAATGAATGGTAGTGGTTTTTATGCCTTTGTTTTTTGGCTGCCTCCCTTATAAGGGGGAAAAAGCCTTTGGTATATGTAGGTATATATTACAAATATATTTATACATATATATATACACACACACACACACACACACACACACATACACGAAGCAGACACGGTCGAAGCAGGACATCCCAGAACGAACGCTCTGATCCGCTACCTAGCGATTCATGAACGAACAAATTTAAAGAGGACCTGGTTTTTTAAATGGTTATGGTGTCGTGAAAGCGAAAGTTCGCTTGGACCAAAATGTAAACATCTTGGTATCTCCATTTTATCTCTTTTTTTATTATTATTATTATTTTTCATTGTTCTTTCTAAAAAGAAAAAAAAAAAGAAAGAAAACAAAAAAAAATGGAAAGAATCAAAGAAACTCCAAAACTAGAATCAAAACTCCATCTGGTGTCATTCGAAAGAGGACATGTATTTCTCAGATACCAAGGGAATACCAAAGGTTTGAAAGAGTTTTTTTCGGGGTTTGAACGGGAAGGAAATATCCATAGGGGATTAGAAATGGATTGAGAACCCAGGTATAACACTATAATATGAAATAGAGATTTTAATGACATTTTGGATGATTTAATAGAAATCAAAAGTGAGTACAAAATAATGTACAAAGAAGTAGATATGCTAAGGAAAGCCAATGAGGAGAATAGGGAGATAGATGACTTAAAAAAGGAATTAAATAAATTAAAGGTAGAAAATGAAAGGTTAAAAAGTGAAGACATAAATAGGAATGAGGCATTAAAAAAGATGAAAGATCAAATGCAAGAAGTGACTGAAAAGGTGCAAGAAAAAATAAAAGAAAATGAGTTACAGGAAATAAAAAAACAGTGTAAAGTTGAACAGGAATGTCAAAAAGTATCATTTAAAGAAATAATGGAGCAACAGGTCAAGGAAAATACCAAGGAAACGGTGATCAAAGTAATCAAAGAGAAAGGCAACTTAGGGAAACAGTAGATAAAAAAAAAAGATGCATTGTAATCTATGGCATTAAAGAGGGAAAAGGAGAAGAAAGAGATCGCTAAGGAAATTCTGAAAGAATTACAAGCGGAAGGACAAGGCTTCGATAGAGAAATTGAGGAAACCATTAGGATAGGCAGATACTCTAAAGAAAGCAATACAGGCCTGAAAGTGAAGCTTAGATCTCAGACAATTGCAGAGGAAGTACTATCCAGAACAACGAAATTAACAAATAGTGAACATTACAAAAATATATGGATAAAAAAGAAACGAGGAAGAAAAGGAACTTAAAAATGAAGTGAATGAAAAAAAAAAAAAAAAAAAAAAAGAGAACTTGAAACTGGAGGGAAAAATAAAAAAAAAATTGGAAAGTGGTGGACCTGAGGCTGAGAAAATGGTATATACGGAAAAAGGAATAGACAGAAAAAGACAAGGAGAAATGAAATTGAAAATAGCTTATACCAATATAGATGGAATAACTTCAGGAATGAATGAATTAAATGATTACCTGGCCTTAGAAAAACCAGACATAATGGGAATAGTGGAAACTAAACTAAAGTATACTCCACCACCCAACACTGAGGGACAAGGTTCATACAATTGCTGGACAAAGAACAGAAAGGATAAACAGGGTGGCGGAGTATTAATTTTGACTAATAAAGATTTAAATGTAACAAAAATAACTGAAGGAGAAAATAATGTAGAATCAATTATGATACAAATTGAAAGCAAACATATGAAGAGTAGAAAATTTGTGGTGGTGTATGTGCCCCCCAAAACACAGTCCTGTACGGAAAGTGATCAGTCCAAAATATTAGAAGATACAAAACATGAATTAACTACTATACTGAAGGACAGAGGAAATACAGTAATTATGGGTGACTTTAATTCAAAAGAAATATGTTGGGAGGAAATGACAGTGAAGGGTGGAGAGGAATTCTGGTGCAACGTTCTGCTCGGCATGACCATTGAATACACAATGAATCAGTGGATAAGGGAAAATACCAGATACAGAGGTAGTGAAGAACCATCAAGGCTGGACTTAATAATTATGACAGAGACTGAAATTGTCAACAAATTTGATTACTAAACTCCAATAGGAAAGAGTGATCATGTGCTAAAAGAATTTGAGTTGAAAGAGCAAATGGATCAGAGCAGAAATGATAAACATAGAATAGGAAGACTAATGTACAACAAAATAAATTTTGAGAAACTCATAAAATTCTTTCGCAATGCAAACTGGGAAAATTCCTATATGAAGAAACAGGAATGGAAGAGAAATGAAATATACTAAAAGAAATTTACAATGAGGGAGTTTATAAATACGTACCGCAACAAAATATGGAAAGAACATACATAAAAAGCTGGTGCAACAAAATGTGTAGTGACTAAGGATAAAAGAGATAAAGCTTGGAAGAAATGGAAAAGACAAGAAAACAAGCAAATGGTAAATGTACATCAAACTAAGAAATGAGTATATAACAATACACAGAGATGAAAAGATAACTTAAAAAAAAAAAAAAAAAAAAAAAAAAAAAAAAAAAAATGCAAGGAAGAACCCGAACTATTTTACAGGTATGTAAATGGCAAACTGAAGAACAAACAAGAAATAGAAAAGTTGTGCCAAGGTAAACATGAACATACAGAATTGGAAATGGCTGAAATTATGAACCTTTTCAAATCAGTATTCACAACAGAAAACTCACCTAACTGTGAGGAAATAGAGATATCCCCCTCAATGAAAGAAATAATTGTAACACAAAAGGAAATCAGCGACCAAATCAACCCTTGACGTCAGAAAATCACATGGTCCAGACGGAATTGCAAATTGGATACTGAAAGAATGCATGGAAGAATTAACACACATAATATACAATATAATTAAATTCGCACTTGATATGGTTTAATGTCATACACTTCCCCCTTATTGGGAGGCTAGGATGATGCCCCTCACAGAGGGCTTTGTAGCACTTAAAGAAGGAAAAGTACCACAGGACTGGAAGAAGGCAAACACTGTACAGATTTATAAGGGAGGAAACAAGGAAGACCCATCAAATTACAGACCGGTCTCCCTGACAAGCACAGTAGCAAAATTTTGCAAAAGGAGTAGAGTATTATATGAAATTCTTTGCAGACGATGCAAAAATACTAAAGAAAGTAAAAATGGAGGAGGATTGCAACTCATTGCAACAAGACTTGGACAAGATCTGGAAATGGACTCAAAAGTGGGAAGTGAAATTCAATATCAAGAAATGTAGTATAATGGAATTTGGAAAAAGTAAAAACAGAATATCGAGAGATTATAAAATTGGTGAAGTCAAAAAAGTAAACTCGGAAAAAGACCTTTGAGTGATGATCAGCAAAGACATGACACCGTATAAGCATATTAATAATATAGTCGGAGGAACCTAAAATTTATTGAGGTCAATAAAAGTGGCATTTGCCTATTTGGACGAGGAAATTATAAAAAAATTAACTACACTAATAAGACCAAAACTCAAGTACGCAGCAACACTATGGACCCCCAGTACCAAAAAGAATATAAAGAAGTTAGAAAGAATACAAAGAGCAACAACTTTTTCCAAAATGACATATGAACAAAGACTGTCCAAATTAGAATGACCAACTTTGGAACAAAGAAGGGAAAGAGGAGACTTACTAATTATGTATAGATTTATGAAGGGAATGGAAATCTTAGATAAGAATGACTTATTGAAATGGGACAATGGAAAAACAAGAGGACACGAAAAAAAAAAACTTCCCACAGAGTGTGATAGATACTTGGAACAAATTGGACAAAGAAGCAGTGTGTGCAAACACTATTAAAGATTTTAAGAAAAAAACTTGATGCTGAGAGATACAAAGGTCACCACGAGCATAGCTCCCTTCCTGTATAATACAACTAGGTAAATACACACATTTTATATATATATATATGAAGGTGGAAAAAGAAGTCACGGGTCTTTTTCCACCTTCATCAACTTGTCACAATGTACCAACATATATATATATATATCAAGGACTACTATTACACAAGATGTGCGGACCCAGATCCCTGGGTCTGCTAGCGGAGGCCATTGCTTTCTTTGTACATACATACATACCTATACCAAGGCTTTTTCCCCTTACAAGGGAGGTAGCCAAAAAGGAAAGGCATAACATTATTCCCATCCATTCCATCCCTGAATACACTCCACACCCCTCCACCCTCCCTCTTATCTTAGCACCTCCTTGATGACGGGTCATCCCTGCACCCTGTCCACTGCCCTGGGTCAAAAGCAGTGTCCCAAGACACAGCACATCCACAGCAAGGACGCTTCATTAAATCTGCGACCCCCCCCCTCTCCGTTCCCCCCATGCATAAAAGGAGAAGATGGGGAGATATCCCTTTGGGCTGCGTCAAATTTTGCTCACACATACTACCTCACCCCCCATCCCATTCCACCTCATGCATCACAACATCCTCCATTCACCCCTGTCTTCTGTCCTCTCCCGTCCTTCCTCAACAGACATTCCCCTCTTCCCCAAAGCCCCCTTCACCATATCCATCCATCTCATCCTAGGACGTCCCTTCATGTTCACTCCCTCCACATCTGCCTTCCATACCTCTTTTACTAGTCTTTCTTCACTCATCCTTTCCAGTCCAAACCATCCTAATACTCTTTCATCAACCCTATCTCCTAACTCCCTTTCCACCCCTGTTCTCCTCCTCACCTCCTCATTTCTCATTCTATCTAGCCTAGTAACCCCCATCATACTTCTCGGACACCTCATCTCAAACACATTCAAACTCCTTCTCTCTTCCTCTCTTATGTTCCATGTTTCTGCCCCATACAGTGCTGTTGGCACAATCACTCCTTCATACAGTCTCCTCTTAGCATCCATTCCCAAAATGTCTATTCCTCATTACACTCTTCAATCCACCAAGGCATTTACTCGCTTCTCTCAATCTACATTCTACCTCCACCTTCACTCCACCTTTTCCTTTTCTTTGTACATACATACATATACCAAGGATTTTCCCCCCTTTCAAGGGAGGTAGCCAAAAAGGGAAAGGCATAAAAACACTCCCACCCATTTCATCCCTAAATACACTCCACACCCCTCCCACCCTCCCTCTCATTTTATATTGGACAAATATCAAAACTAGAAACCTAACATTGTATATAAGACAAATATATCAACTATTGACTTATTCAATGCAATATAAGTTAATATAAACTTTTATAGTGAAATAAGAAACTATTTTTAAGGCACTGCTATGCTTTGAAATACCAATTTTAGCCGGACTTAAGGGGGTACGCGACACCTGGGGGGGTGAATTTGGTCAAGATATGGCATTTTTCAAAACTGTGTTCAAAATGTTCGTATACCATTTAGAAATAAATCCCGACAAATAATTTTCCAGCCGTGCGCAATTTAAAGGTCTTGGGTGAGGTTTAAAGGGACAGAGTTAAAGGCGCAACCCACACTAGAGAGAGGCGTGCCATTTAGGACCTTCAGGCGCATCGAATAACGTTGAAATTTGATTGAATTTATGCTCGCCCAGTGCTTCAATGGCCAGTACGATGGTGGAGAGGAAGGGAGGAAGGTGGAGGGAGAAGTTTTGCCAACTTTGAGCGAAGCTAAGCGTCAGTTACCGGCTAGCTCTGAAAGGAAAAGTGCGCATGTCTCATGAGCTCTCATTGCAATCTATTACTTTAGCTAGTACATATTACTCTTTAGTACAGTCATCATGGGTAGCAAAAAGAACAAAAGAACATCCGCAATGACAAAAAACAGCAGTTAAAGATGGCAAGCAGTCAAAGACGACTAGCCAAGACCTCACCACCTCTCACTCCACCACCGCCCTTACCTGCACCTCTGTGACAGTGACAGAGGTAAAGGACAACATTAGACTAAACAATTCAAAGAGGAAGATTAAATCCAAAGAAGAAAGCAAGAGGAAAAAGATCAAGGCTATACAGGAAGAAGAGAGAAGAAGGGACATCATATGATGCTGGAGGGGGTGCCCTACCAACATAGATTGGTGAGGGGTATCTGATGAGGAAAGAGAAGGTGCCCACTGCTGGAAAATAAACCTCTTTCCAATGATTTAGATACCCTGAAGACCCCCAGCAGTGAGGTTTCATATGAAGAATCCGCCAAAGGTGAAAAAAAGCAAATTATATGATGGTGTCGTCTGTGCGTCGTCACTACTGTCATATACTTATACTTTAGTTTTTCAGTATTTAACCCATTCAACTCCGATGACAAGATGTCTTGTCATTTGGTCAAATAAAACAAAAAATCATAATAAAACAACAAAATGTTTGATGATCAAACAGCACCAGAAAAATATGACGTCATCAGTCCTCCTCCTCGAGGAGGAGGACTGACGACGTCATATTTTTCTGGTGCTGTTTGATCATCAAACATTTTGTTGTTTTATTATGATTTTTTTTTTATTTGACCAAATGACAAGACATCTTGTCATCGGAGTTGAATGGGTTAAAGTACTTATAATTAAAATATGTTGATGATTTTTACTGTACTTACTCATTATATAAGAATTAAGCCATGAAAAAATCAGTCAAATTGGTGAAACTATAAGCAAGGTACAGATATATCTATATTTCAAGTTGCCATATCTCCGTTCGATATATATATATATTTTTTTTTACTTTTTTTAATCATAAAAAATCTAAAATACATCAGATTTAGATGAAACTTACAGGGAATATTACTTTTAGTAACTGCTAGGGCCGATCGTTCGAATATTTTGAATAGGATGAAAGAGTTCGGAGTAATAATGGAAACAAGACCAAAAAAAAATTATTTTTCACGATTTTTGCCGGACATTAAAATTGAAATGCCTGTATGCAAAAATATAAAGGAAATTGTTCAATTACTCAATGACCGGCCCTAGGTGTGCCTACTGACTAATCATAGCCAAAATATAAAACAAATTGGTCCACATATTATGGTGCTGTGCACTTTTAAATGTCGCTACTGGTATATGTACATGTGTACATATGGACATACATCATTCTGTTTTACCTAAAATGTAGGCAACATGGATACCTATTTACCTGAGAAGTTTCAGCTCTTTACTCTAAATAATTTAGAAAATGACCTACAGGTGTCGCGCATACCCCCTTAACAGGTATTATTATATGAAGTTAGTGGACACCAGGGTTGGCGATTTTTTTTTTATCTTTTTAAAAAATATTTTAAAAAATCTATTTTTTTTTTTTTTAAATCAGATTTATTTGATTTAGATTTTTTTTATAGATTTTAAATATATGGGATATGTGGGATTGCTATGTGATATGCGATCTGATTGCTAAAGGACATTTTTAGCATATCAATATAAGGAGCAGTGTTATATAGACTTGCCACAAGTATACAAGGAACGGTATAGGCCGTATGTGAGGACGGTATGCTCAGGTTCACTCGATTCCTCCAAGAGTTTTCTCATCTTGGTGACATTTGCTGCATTGTCTGTCACAACACTTCCAATGTGACCACCAAAATCTTGTTCAGCCTTCTTGATCGAATTTTGTACAAGTTGTAGAAGATATTCAGCAGTGTGAGGTTTCCCTGATGTGTCTATTGTGTCAACTAAATAAATCTGACAAGTGGATGTAGTTAGTGACACATATTATGGGCTCATTATGGATGTTAGACCACCCATCAATTAAAAGACATACAGTTTCATTATTCAGGTCATCTGCACACTTTTTATATTCCTTTTCATACACAAGATCCAAGTACTTATCAGCAATATCTTTTCTGGATGGAAGAATATAACCTGGCCTCAGGTTCTGAACCATCTTGAGAAACTGAGGATGCTGAACAAGACGAAATGGTGAATTTGTAGCAGATATAATTCTTGCAACTTCTTTGTCGAGATTTTCCTTTTGAGAGGCCTAAGTTTTTATGATAAATCTGTTCAGATGTTGATGACTTTCTTTTAGATGAAAATGATTTAGCAGAAGTGGTGCCTGTGGAGGAGTCTGATAGTGACCTTTTTAATGGTGGAGTCAGGTTTGCAGATAATTCAAGTGGAGCCAATGATGAAGGGATTGAAACTGTTGATACAGATCCTGAAATGGAAACAGAAAATTTTAACATATTGCATAATTTATAAATGAATAAATAAATTAATGAATACAAGTGTGATTTAGGCTACTTTTGAGTACAATAGTTATTTTTTTTAGATAATGATCATATTCACACAAGCCACTAAATTATTTGAAAATAATTAACAGGATATGAAATAGGTGGGCTTGGAATTCAGCCCACACAGGATTCAGTCCACTTTTAAATTCACTAAAAATAATGGGTTAGTTGGGTTAGGTTAGGCTAAATCCCTTTGGGCTGAATCCCATGTGGGCTGAATTCCAATGGAACCTATGAAGTATATTACACAATGTTGAATGAAATGAATAACAATCATCTGGGCCCCAAAGTTGAGTGCTCTCCATTGTTCATCAAATTTATATAGTTGCGTATGAAAAGGGAGGAATGCACACAATATAAGAGATGTCCCAAGAGAATGGAAGCTAGCTAATGTTACTCCCATATTCAAAAAAGGTGACAAAAAGAAACCAAATAACTATAGGCCTATAAGTTTGACTTCGATCGTAGGAAAAATAATGGAAACTATCATCAGAGATGATATCAAATATCATTTAGAAAGTAACCGTTTGATTAATGATAGCCAGCATGGTTTCAGACGGAAACGTTCTTGCGTGACTAACTTACTCGAATTCTACAACACAGTTATCTCGAATTATGACAAAAGAAACAATATAGATTTAATATATCTAGATTTTGCAAAAGCTTTTGATACCGTCCCACACGAAAGACTACTTACTAAATTAGCTTTGCATGGAATAAGTGGTAGCCTATTAGGTTGGACTAGTAATTGGTTGAAAGGTCGAAAACAGAGAGTTGTTTTAAATGGAAAAACTTCTGGATGGAAAAGTGTTGCAAGTGGAGTTCCTCAGGGTTCCGTTCTTGGGCCACTTCTATTCATAGTATATATAAATGATATAGATCATAGACTAAAATCTACTGTTTCCAAATTTGCTGATGATACAAAACTGTGCGGAATGGCAAATGATCACTCAAACCAATTAGATATTCAAGAAGATTTAGATCAATTACAGCAATGGTCTGAAAAGTGGCTAATGAAATTTAACACAAGTAAATGCAAGGTAATGCACATAGGTAAAAATAACAGTAAGTACGATTACAAGTTATTTGGAAATTCGTTAACAAAAGTGGATAGTGAAAAAGATCTCGGCGTAATTATCAGTAACGACCTCAAATCATCCAAGCAGTGTATTTCAGCCTCTGAGAAAGCAAATAAGATTCTGGGATTGATTGCGCGATCTTTTGATTTCAAAAGTCCATCACTCATTAACAAGCTATATAAATCGTTAGTTCGTCCACATTTGGAATATGCTGTTTCCGTATGGTCACCGAATCTCATTAAAGACATTGACAGACTGGAAAAAGTACAACGGTGAGCCACAAAACTGATTCCAAATATCAAAAATAAATCATACGAAAATCGACTTAAGCACATGAATCTGTTTTCCCTAAAAAAGCGTAGACTCAGAGGTGACTTGATACAGGTCTTTAAGATTTTAAAGGGAATTAACAACATCAAAAGTGACCAAATTTTCACATTGAATGAGAATCAGACAAGAAACAATGGTCTCAAACTGTCCGGAAATAGATTCAATTTGGAAGTAGGTAGAAACAACTTTGCCAACCGTGTAGTTAATGAATGGAATAAACTTCCTGCACAGGTAGTGCAATGTAGTTCAGTTCGAAGCTTTAAGAATCATTTAGATAAATACCTAAGTAAGATGCTGTAATGATTATAATTTATGTTATATTATTTGTTTTTGTTTTGTTATAATGTCTGTCTGATCTTCATTTATTATTAGTTATATGTCAATTTATAATCATTTACTATTTACCTTTTTGTTTGTTATTCAACTATACATATGCATTTATGTATTTTATTTGTTATTTTTACATTATTATAGTTTTAATTTATTATTAATATGATTTTTTTTTTTTTTGCATCCGACCTAGATATGGATCAAAAGGTCTCTTGTCGGCATGCTCCGCCTTTGTAATCCTTATAAGAAACTTATTTACCTGGGTCATCAATTTCTTCTTCTGTATGCTGTAGCTGACCTTAGCATTTATCTGTGAGATTTTCGAGATTTTAATCTTGACACAATGCCCTGTAGTTCCTGGCTGCAGTCTTTGCATTTAGCTCAGTACCCTTTGCCAGAGGTTGTTGGTAGTTTTTCAAAATAATTCCAGACAGGATAATTTTTTCTGCCTGAAGGAACCACTCTGCCAGGTCCAGAAGACACCCTCCCTGGTTGATTCCAAAGCAACAACTGACTCAGTGAGAAGCTGCTTACCTAGAACAAGTTTCAACAAGAATCTTGTTGAAACTTGTTGTGGGCTGCACAGTGTAGGCTTATACAGTTCCTTGTATACGTGTGGCAAGTCTATATAACACTGCTCCTTATATTGATATGCTAAAAATATCTTTTAGTAATAAGATTGCATATCAGATAGCAATCCCACAATATCTAAAATCTATGTAAAAAAAAAAAATCTATTTGAATAAAATAAATCTGATTAAAAAAAATATATATATATATATATATATTTTTTAAGATAAAAAACATCACCAACCCTGGTGTCCACTAACCTCATACAATAATACCTGTTAAGTCCGGCTAAAATTGGCATTTCAAAGCATAAGTGCCTTAAAAATAGTTTCTTATTTCACTATAAGTCAATAGTTGATATATTTGTCCTATATACCGTATTTTTTGGACTATAAGGCGCGGGCAAAATTCTTAAAATCGGCCAAAATCGGGTGGTGCGCCTTATGTGTGGCTTCAGTGCAAAAAATGCCTCGGACAGTGACGTACTATCTTGACACGTTTCGTAGCTAGCCTGCCGACGGCAACAGTGCATAGTCCTAGCAAAAATTACAACGAAGTTATAACCAAGATACATGTATCTTGACAAGAAAATTGCGAAAACTGAAACAGTTTTCGAGTCCATGCCACCGCATTCATTCATGCTATCATGGCTATGACATGATAGCATCCACAACACAGACAGCCATTTTGCATTGGTCTAGTCTCGCTCCACTCAGACTGTAGTCATTTGGGTATTCTTTTAGTTTCGACCATGGGCGCAATATAGCAATAAAAAATTAATTATTAATTTTGTAAATCAACCCCTTCCATACGGTGCCGCATACGTAGGCGGCATGAGGAGCAAGTGGATATGCGAGGCTGCCATATCGGCATCTTGATTATATTTATTGTAGTTGCCCCTCCGTAATGACATACTCTCTAAACTAAATGTAATCACATTTTCTATGGTTATCAAAATTCACGGGTGAAAGAGAGAACGATTGATATAAGCGGTGACTATATTCTATGATGCGAGTATTATTACGACACATCGTACGTCTGGCAGATGATGCTGCCCGCGAGATTTTGGCCCGGAGTGAAGAGGTTAAAATGTATCAACGTAATATGCAATTTTGTGGGCGGAAATGAAAAAAAAAATGCCTTGCTACAAGCAAATATGCTAATGAACGAAGTCGGTAGCATAGGATTGGGATGCCATCTTGTCTCGGTACTTCCAACAGTACCTTACCAGGTACATTTTCTTGAAGGAATGTTATGGAGAGGAGATACATGCATTCCTTCAAGATGCAAGAACTTTGTATACCCCGCAAGGTGAGAGAGTGGTTGAAAAGCCCGCCAATGTCTCTCACGACGACGACAACGAGGACGATCCGGATGACATTTAATTTGCAGGTAATGATTTATTAAACAGGTTAGGTTAGACGAATTCATCATCCTTTCATTTCTTCGACATCGGCATCTATCATAACAAACATGGCGTACCATTCGTCCGACACGACTTCGTTACTTACGAAATCTGTTTAAGCACCTTTTTTTTGTTTTTTATTTCCGCTCACAAAATTGCATATTACGTTGATATATTATAATTTACAAAAATAATAATTAATTTTCTATTACTATATTGTGCCCATGGTCAAAACTAAAAATTTACCTTCATTTGTAATCCTGTGTTTTTGAGTGAATAGAGAATTCCGGGAATAAAACTGTTAATGTTGGTTTAATTCCCCACAATTCCCGTAATGCGTTTATGTTGTTTTTTAGGGGTATTGGCAGAGTAGACCGTCCATGGAGGTGGTCTGATTTCACTGACAAAAAAAAAATCATTTATTTTTGTAATTTTGCTAAATCCCGACAGATTTTTCTCATTCAACAACGAAAATGTTCAGTTCTGAAAGCACTCACATATGCATGATTATCCGATGACGAGACCAGGTGCGCCTTATGTAAGGACGGGGAATAGCAAATTATGGGTGCGCCTTATGGTCCGAAAAATACGGTACAATGTTAGGTTTCTAGTTTTGATATATTTGTCCAATATAAAATGTTAGGTTACAAAGAAAGCAATGGCCTCCGCTAGCGAACCCAGGGATCTGGGTGTGCACATCCTGTGTAATAGTACATACCAAGGCTTTTTTTTTTCCCTTACCAGGAGGGTAGCCAAAAAGGACAAGGCACAAAAACATTCCCACCCATTTCATCCCCGAAAACACTCCACACCCCTCCACCCTCCCTTCCATCTTAGCACCTCCTAGATGACGGGTCATCCCTGCACCCTGTCCACTGCCCTGGGTCAGAAGCAGTGTCGCAGGACACAGCACATCCACAGCAAGGCCGCTTCATTAAATCGGCGACCCCCCCTCTCCATCCCCCCATATAAAGGAGAGGACAGGGAGAAATCCCTTCGGGCTGCGTAATAGTAGTCCTTGATAAATATATATATATATATATATATATATATATATATATATATATATATATATATATATATATATATATTTATATATATATTTATATATATATTTATATATATATATTTATACATATATATATATATATATATATATATATATATATATATATATGCAGTAGTGGGATTCAGCCGGTTCTTACCTATTCGCTAGAACCGGCTCACGCAAATTTGTCAGTTCAGCGAACCGGCTAACTGGCGAACCGACTAGTTGCTCAGCTGGTCAGTGGTCTTCTGCATCTCATCCGATAAGTACCGGGACGGTATGTTTCGTAACTTTCGTTAGTGATTTATTGCATAGTTTATTTACACAAGTGGTTACCAGTTTTTTTTCATGTATATAGTGCTTGGTTTCTCTGTATATTTGTGTTATTAAACTACATTTTATTATAATTATGGACATACATACATACACGCACTCTCATACACACTCCTTAGGCCTACCCACACAAACATGTTTGTTTATAAATAACACAAATGCATTGCACACATGCACACACATACTCATGTACATGTACACATATGCACACGTGTAAGCACATACATAGCCTACACATGCACACACTACCCCCACACAAACATGCGTCCGTAAAAAAATAAATACACCTGCACTAGGTTGCCCAAATCGAATTTTTTGATCACGAGACTAACTATAGGTTGGCACCCAGGTCTATACCCCATTTTTTTTTCCACCTGACAATTTTTCAGGTTTTTCGTATGTAAATATTTGAATATTTTTTACGTTTGGCAGCCAGAGATGCATTTTAAATATAATATTGTTAGATTTCCATATTTCTAGTTAGAATATTTAATTGATAACAATAATATAAAGAAAATGTGGCTAAGAAGTGGTTGCAAATTAGTGTCAGATGGAAATACACCGACTATAACAGAACCGGCTGACGAAAAATTTGAATCCCACTACTGTATATATGTATATATACGTATATATTTATATATACGTATATATATATAGAACAGGTAATTGTATATCCCAGCTTGGGATGAGTCCTTGGCAGTTCCAGTGTGTGATGGAGTACATTGCTGTTTGGTTTAGTGATGTGGTGGTTCCTTTGGTGTATTTACCTTGATGGGCTGGTGAATGATTTCTTGATTGATGCAGGAGTCTTTCAGTGTGCCTGAGTATGGTTTTAGGGAGAAAGGGGGTTAGGGTAAGGGGTGAATCTGAACTTGGTGTATACTAACCCATCCCAGTTTGGTCTCATTGGGATAATGAGTCTAGGAGCTTTACATAAGTTTTGGTGATGGTGTGTTTTGTTGGTAATGGAGTAGAGTGGATTTAATTTTGCACCTCCTGTTTTGAGACTGCAAGTGCTCCAATGAATAGGGAATACCTGTTTCATAACTCATGGTATCATCTGTGATTGAATGACATCACGTTTCAGGGAACTGAGAAAAACAAGTATAACAGTACTTATTCTGTGACAAACTAAAGTCAACACTGAACTATCCATCAAACCCTCAATACACCAGCAAGGAAAGTATAAATAACATTAACCTACCTTAGGAGCAAACCTCTTAAATTCTGAAACCCAGTTTGGAAGTGTGGAAAGTGGAGCAACAACAAGGAAAGGACCTGGCACTCCTTTCTTGACTAAATGACATATTATACCAATGCACTGAATGGTCTTTCCCAGTCCCATCTCATCAGCCAGAATGCCATTGACACCATTCTCAAACATGACCTGCAAATTTAAAATCAATGTTGACAAGTGCATAAAAAATTATTTCTATCTATGTAACAAGGCTTCTTCACCCTAACAAGGGGGAATGAATAAATACACATTACTTGCATAATTCATATGTATAAGGATTCAAATGCCAGTCTTACCTTAAGCCATGTAAAACCATCTAATTGGTAGGGTCTCATACAACCCCCTTCAAAAAGATCTGGCTGTTCTTCTCTGTTATGCTCTTCACTTTCAGTTTTTCCTGCTGTTTCTTTAATGGTCTACAGATAAAAAGAGGTATTGCATAAATCAAATGCTGTTTTCAGCCCTTTAATGCCAGTAACGTATTTCATAAATTTCTCATAGCAAACCCCAAATAAAATTTATTCAGTTGTGGAGTGGACCCTGATCTGACTAGAGCATCCCTCTATAGAACAGTCATTTGACATTTCACATAAAATTCATAACAAACATCCTGCAGCAGATAACAATGTCTGTGATAACGTAATCATAACCAAAAGGCCAACAGGAGTGTCCCGGTTTTCTAATACAGTGAGTCCTCCTTATACGGTAATTCTTTATCCGGTAAATTAACAGGTACGGTATTTGGTAATTACCACCCTCAATTCTATTTACGGTAAGAAAAATTCACAGATATGATATCCACTCGTATTTTGAAGAGGAAAGAGCAGGGAGAAGGTACATCTGCCATATCCTATTATTACATGTTATAATGGGTTCGGTATATGATAATTTAAATTTGCGGTAAGGTTTTCAGGAATGTATATGTACCGTATAACGAGGACTTACTGTAGTCATGATTATCTAATGTAGAAAATCTGACATGGGTATATTTATCTAATGAGGGAAATGTCCCAACACTGATGTGCAAGAAGTTTTTAGCAATGGGGTAAGGATGGCTTTGACTTTGATTGATTGATTTATGGAATTTTTGGCTTGAAGGCCAAGCGCATATCTCTCATATATGAATATATAAAATTTCAAGTAAAACAGTAAAAACAATAACCACCCACAAAAACACATCAAAACAAGATACACTCACAAGCAATCATATACATAATTTTAAATTTCATAAAATAAATTGATGTCTTTTAGAAACTTTAAAACATTCTTCACATGAGCCTCCTTTCCTAAAATTTCTATAAGAGATAAATTTGTTAAAAAGTTTGCCCTGCGCTTATTAGAGTATGCAGGGCACTGAATTAAAATGTGTTTAATTGTAAAAACAACTTGGCAAGTGGGGCATTGGGGGGCCAGCCTTTCTGCTCCACTTGCCATCAAAAATTTATGGGTAATATAGGAATGGCCAATTCTTAATCTTGTTAAAACAATACTTGATCTTCTGTCCAAAGAATGAGGCTTCCAAGGGCTCACCAAGGGGTGAATCTCTTTTAACTTGTGACTACCGTCCAGCCTTATCCATTGTTCTTGCCACTTCTCCATTACATAACTATGAATTACTTGTTTGAAGTTTGTATGTGGGATTTTTGTGTCTGTTATATGGCTCAGCCTAGTAGCTGCTTTGGCTGCAACATCGGCCTGTTCACTTCCAGTGATATCCACATGGGACAGCACCCAGCAAAAGTTTACTTTTATTTTCTTCCGGTTGTTAATAAGTATCAACCAGTCCTGTATTTCTTGAACTAAATAGTGAAGAGGCAATAACTTACTTAAGAGAGGATAGAATGCTCAGTCTGTAAAAATAATGTTTTTATTAGATGGAATTGAATTAAAAACAAATTTCAGGGCGTTGTTGACTGCCGCAGTTCAGCAGTAAAAATAGAGCTAAAATAAGGCAACTTCCTCTTTAAAACTGTGCTATCAGATATAACAGCACAACCAACACCATCTTGGGATTTTGATCCATCTGTATAAATAAAAACTGAATCAGCATGTAGTGATAAGTGTTCTAAAAATTCACATCTTAGCTCTACAGCAGTTCTATTTTTCTTGTTTTTAATAGGACAAATTACAGTGGGACATTGGTTCCAAGGAGGGAATTTGGGAGGTGTGATCTCAGTAATTGTAACAGAAACAAGTCCTACCTCCTCTGCCCCAACTTCACATCTCACTTCTAGAGGTTTCGGCTGGGGTATTGGCTGCTTGTTATTGTGGCAAAGTAGCATGCAGTTGATACTTTAGGATCTATATGGGGCGACCCTACAGACCAGAGCCACACATCATTTTGTCTATGATAGAGGAAAAATCTGTTCATAGAGAAGATGACACTTTTATACTACAACTGTCCCTCCGTTATGCTGTCTCCCAATCCCTTGTGGCTGTCCTGTACCATTTCTCTGAGTATTCTTTTTCTGTGGTGGGGGAAAAGAATACTGCCACCAAGTATTCCCACTTGGATCGAAAGAGGCGAGAAGAAAGGGATGGGGATTGGGACTAGGCATCCTTCTCCTTGTAGCCCCACAGGGGACATTCCTAAACGAAAAAGTAAAGGCATAAGACGGTCTGGGAGTTTTCGGACCAGCACCCTAAGGTGTGTAGATGTGGTACAGATGAGAGTAAAAGGGAAGAGATAGGTAGTATGTTTGTGAGAACAAAGATGGATGTGTTGGCTTTGAGTGAAACTAAGTTCAAAGGGAAGGGTGAGTGTAAGTTTGGGAGAGTAAGTGGGAGGTTATCAGGAGTGAAGAGAGGGCAAGGGAGGGAAAGAGTGGCTATTCTAGTAAGTGAAGAGATAGGTAAACGTGTAGTGGAGTGGAAGGAGGTTTCCTCAAGGATAATGTGGATGAAGGTGAAACTGGGAAAGGAGATGTGGGTCTTTGTAAGTGCATATGGGCCTGGCAGTGAGAAGAATGTAGAAGAAAGGGAGGTTTTTTGGATAGATTTAAATGAATGCATAGAGGATCTAGGAAGAAATGTCAATGTAATAGTACTGGGAGACCTTAATGCTAGGGTAGGAAATGGTCCAATCGATGGAGTGGTTGGGACATGTGGAGAATCGTAGTGGAGAGTTGATGGTGGAAATGTGTCTAGAAAGAGAGTTGATGATAGCAAATACAGTGTTTCGGAAGAAAGTCAAGCATAAGTACACATGGGAGAGGGTGGTGGAGGGAAGGGGGGTAGATAGAGCATTAATGGATTATGTAGTGGTAAATAGGATTGGGATAGGAAGAGTTGAGGATGTACATGTGCTAAGGGGAGAGGGTGGGGGAATATCAGATCATTTTTTGGTGGAAGGTAAGTTGAGAGTGGAGGATAGATGGATAAAGAGGAAAGGGACAAAAGGTAGGGAGGTGCTTAGAGTGAACTCTTTAAATGAAAAGGAAAAGGAGAAGGAGTACAAGAAGAAGCTGAAGGAGGAGTGGGAGGGAGTGAAGGATAGAGTAGAGCTAGGTGTGGAGGAGGAATGGGGATGGTTCAAGGAGGGAGTCACAAAGTGTGCAAAGATGGTGTGTGGAACAAGAAGGACAGGAGGAAATAGAAGAAAGGGTAGTGAATGGTAGGATGAGGAAACAAAGAAGGTTGTAGAAGAGAAGAAGCGAGCTTTCTCAGACTGGTTACAAAATAGGACGAGGGAGTCATAGGAGAGGTACAAAGAAAAGAGAAGTAAAGCAAAAGGTAAAGGAGGCAAAGAGGAGAGCAGATGTGAAATGGGGTAAGAGTATGACAGAAAATTTTGAAAGTAACAAAAAGATGTTTTGGAAAGAAATTAAGAGAGGAAGAGGAGGCAAATCAAGTAGAGAAGAAAAGGTAAAAGGTGCAGATGGAGAGATGATAATGGAAGAGAAGGCAGTAAGGGGAAGATGGGCAGAATATTTTAGGGAGTTGCTAAATGTGAAGGAGGATAGGGAGGGAGAGATAACTGCAGTGGGAAATGCTGAGAAAATGACCATGATGAATGAGGAAAATGGAGGAGAAATAAGGAAGGATGAAGTGAAGGCAGTTGTTAAGATGATGAAAGCAGGTAAGGCACCTGGTCTGGATGGATGCCATGCAGAATGCCTAAAAAAAGGAGGTACAGTGATGGTGGACTGGATGGTGAGGTTATTTAATGTTTGCTGGAGAGAGGGTAGAGTGTCGGAGGACTGGAGGAGTGCCTGTATAGTTCCTCTTTCCAAGGGAAAAGGGGACAAGTGTGAATGTACTACTTTCAGAGGGATTAGCTTGTTAAGTGTAGTTGGGAAAGGTTATGGGATCTTGATTGAGAGGATTAGAAGAGGAACAATAGGAGTAATTGGTGAGGAACAGTGTGGATTTAGGACAGGTAGAGGTTGTGTAGATCAGATCTTTGTGGTAAGATAGATATGTGAGAAAGCTATAGGAAAGGGGAAGGATGTTTTTTGGGCTTTTATGGATCTGGAAAAGGCTTATGATAGGGTAGACAGAAAGGCACTGTGGGAGGTTATGCAGATATACGGGATAGGAGGAAAGCTTCTGGGAGCTGTCAAGAGTTTTTATGAGAGTAGTAGAGCTTGTATGAAGGAGTGATTGTGCCAACAGCACTGTATGGGGTAGAAACATGGAACATAAGAGGAAGAGAGAAGGAGTTTGAATGTGTTTGTGATGAGGTGTCTGAGAAGTATGATGGGGGTTACTAGGCTAGATAGGGTGAGAAATGAGGAGGTGAGGAGGAGAACAGGGGTGGAAAAGGAGTTGGGAGATAGGGTTGATGAAAGAATATTAGGATGGTTTGGACACATGGAAAGAATGAGTGAAGACTAGTAAAAGAGGTATGGAAGGCAGATGTGGAGGGAGTGAACATGAGGGGACGTCCTAGGATGAGGTGGATGGATGGGGTGAAGGGGGCTTTGGGGAAGAGGGGAATGTCTGTTGAGGAAGGACGGGAGAGGACAGAAGACAGGGGTGAATGGAGAATGGTTGTATATGGATGATGTTGTGATTGTATGAGGTGGAATGGGCGGGGGGATGGGGAGTGAGGTTGTATGTGTGAGCAAAATTTGACGCAGCCCAAAGGGATTTCTCCCCGTCTTCTCCTTTTATGCAATGGAGGGACGGAGAGGGGGGGTCGCCGATTTAATGAAGCAGCCTTGCTGAGGATGTGCTGTCTTGCAACAGTGCTTCTGACCCAGGGCAGTGGACAAAGTGCAGGGATGACCCGTCATCCAGGGGGTGCTAAGATAAGAGGGAGGTTGGAGGGGTGTGGAGTGTATTCAGGGATGGAATGGGTGGGAATGATTCCATGCCTTTTCCTTTTTGGCTACCTCCCTTGTAAGGGGGAAAAAGCCTTGGTATATGTATGTATGTAGTAGAGCTTGTGTCAGGATTGGAAATGGAGAGAGTGAGTGGTTCGAGGTAAAGGTGGGACTTCGTCAAGGATGCATTATGTCGCCCTGGCTGTTCAACTTACATATGGATGGGGTGGTGTGAGAGGTAAATGCAAGGGTAGTGGGTCAGGGATTGGAGATGGTTAAAGAAAATTGAGAAAAGTGGGAGGTGAGCCAGCTGTTGTTTGCGGACAACACTGCGCTTGTGGCAGGATCGGAGAAGGGATTGAGGAAGTTGGTGGCAGAGTTTGTGAGAGTATGTGATAGAAGAAAGCTAAAGATAAATGTGGGTAAAAGTAAGGTGATGAGATGTACAAGGGGTGAAAGTGGCAGTAAACTGGAAGTGAGCATTAAGGGAGAGCGACTGGAGGAAGTGGATAGTTTTAGATACTTGGGTGGAAATGTGGCAGGAAAAGGTGGAGTGAAGGTGGAGGTAGAATGTAGATTGAGAGAAGCGAGTAAATGCCTTGGTGGATTAAGGTGTGTAATGAGGAATAGTCATTTGGGAATGGATGCTAAGAGGAGACTGTATGAAGGAGTGATTGTGCCAACAGCACTGTATGGGGCAGAAACATGGAACATAAGAGAAGAAGAGAGAAGGAGTTTGAATGTGTTTGAGATGAGGTGTCTGAGAAGTATGATAGGGGTTACTAGGCTTGATAGAGTGAGAAATGAGGAGGTGAGGAGGAGAACAGGGGTGGAAAAGGAGTTGGGAGATAGGGTTGATGAAAGAATATTAGGATGGTTTGGACACATGGAAAGAATGAGTGAAGAAAGCCTAGTAAAAGAGATGTGGAGGGAGTGAACATGAGGGGACGTCCTAGGATGAGGTGGATGGATGGGGTGAAGGGGGCTTTGGGGAAGAGGGGAATGTCTGTTGAGGAAGGACAGGAGAGGATAGAAGACAGGGGTGAATGGAGAATGGTTGTATATGGATGATGTGATTGCATGAGGTGGAATGGGCAGGGGGATGGGGGGTGAGGTAGAATGTGTGAGCAAAAGTTGACGCAGCCCAAAGGGATTTCTCCCCATCTTCTCCTTTTATGCAATGGGGGGATGGAGAGGGGGGGTCGCCGATTTAATGAAGCGGCCTTGCTGTGGATGTGCTGTGTCTTGCGACAGTGCTTCTGACCCAGGGCAGTGGACAAGGTGGAGGGATGACCCGTCATCCAGGAAGTGCTAAGATAAGAGGGAGGGTGGAGGGGTGTGGAGTGTATTCAGGGACGGAATGGGTGGAAATGATTTTATGCCTTTTCCTTTTTGGCTACCTCCCTTGTAAGGGGGAAAAAGCCTTGGTATGTGTATGTATGTACTTTTTCTTGGAGCTCTGTCTACCAGCTGCTTTACATATTTGAAGTTTGGATTTTGTTTTGATGTTAAGACACAAGATATATATCTAAGACTTAATGCCTCCCTGCAAATATAAAGGGGAGGAATTCCTGTGTCCACATATAAGCTATCCACTGGAGATGTTCCATAAGTTTCCGAACAAATTCGCAAAGCCATATTGTGGACTATATCAAGCTTCTTTAATAAAGTTTTACATGCCGATCCATAAATTTGACATCCATAATCGATTTTGCTAAGGCACAATGCTTGGTAAAGCCTTATCAGTTATAAAATCTGCTCCCCAGTTGAAGTGAGACACTACCTTCAGTATATTAAGTCGCTGTTTAACAGTGCATATAACCTCGTTTATGTGATGAGTGAATGTCAACTTTTTGTCCAAAAACAGACCCAAGTATTTTACTTGATCTTCATATGGTAATATGACACCCTCTAAGAATAATGTTGGTATTTCTTCCTTGCATCTTAGTCTAGAGAACCTAATAGCTTTTGTTTTTTCAACAGAGAGTCTGAAGCCTCTGCAATTAGCCCATGCTGTTGCTATGTTAATAACCTCTTGAATCTTTTTGGCCTGTTTCTAATGTTGTCAATCTGCAGCACACAATAGCGAAGTTGTCAGCATAAGCCAATCCATGAATTCTTGTAAGAACTTGTTCTAACAAACTATTAACCACTTCACTCTAGGCCAAAATCTCCCGGGCAGCATTAGCTGCCAGACGTACGATGTTGTGTCATAATACTCAAATCATAAAAAATAGTCACCGCTTGTATCAATCGTTCTCTCTTTCACCCGTGAATTTTGATAACCATAGAAAATGTGATGAAGCCAGTTTAGAGAGTATGTCAGTTACGCAGGGATAACTACAATAAATATAATCAAGACGCCGATATAGCAGCCTCGCGTATCCACTTGCTCCTCATGCCGCCTACGTAGGCGGCACTGTATGGAAGAGGTTAATGGCTATGCTGAAGAGTGTAGGACTCAGCACACTTCCTTGGGGAATCCTTTTCTCTTGTAGATATGTAGAAGAGGAAGAAAAGCCCACTCTGACTTTTAGATAACGGTCAGACAAGAAATCCTTTAAACAATTGAACATATTACTCCCGATACCCCACTCTGCAAGTTGCTTTAGAATGCCTCCCCGCCAGGTAGTATCGTAGGCACTTTTTAAGTCAAAAAACACAGCAATGCTCAGATTCTATATTGCAAAGGCATTCTGAATCTCATGAGTGATGAAAAGTAAGGGATCCAGAGTGCACTTATTTATTCTAAATCCAAACTGTCGGTTAGATAGGAGATTTTTAGATTCTAAAAACCAAACTAAATGCATATTATGGATGGATGGGGTGAAGGGGGCTTTGGGGAAGAGGGGAATGTCTGTTGAGGAAGGAAGGGAGAGGACGGAAGACAGAGGTGAGTGGGGAATGGTTGTATATGGATGATGTTGTGACTGCATGAGGAGGAATGGGCGGGGGGGTGGGGGGTGGGGTAGTATGTGTGAGTAAATTTTGACGCAGCCCGAAGGGATTTCTCCCCGTCCTCGCCTTATATGCAAAGGGGGACGGAGAGGGGGGGGTCGCCGATTAAATGAAGCGGCCTTGCTGTGGATGTACTGTGTCTTGCGACACTGCTTCTGACCCAGGGCGGTGGGCAGGGTGCAGGGATGACCCGTCATCCAGGTGCTCAGATGAGAGGGAGGGTGGGAGGGGTGTGGAGTGTATTTAGGGATGAAATGGGTGGGAGTGTTTTTATGCCTTTCCCTTTTTGGCTACCTCCCTTGGAAGGGGGAAAAAGCCTTGGTATATGTATGTATGTAAATGCATATTAACCATTCTTTCATAGATCTTACAAATACAGCTAGTGAGAGCAATAGGTCTGAAACCTTGTGGGAGATTGGAGTCTTTTCCTGTATTTAAAATTGCTATGATAATTGAAGTCTTCCAAGATTTAGGAGATCCAGAAGACCAAAATTTGTTCAGGACATTTAAAAGAAATTTCTTCAAGGATATGGATAAATGAGCAATCATGGAATAATGAATGACATCCTCTCCAGGAGAGTTTGGGGAGGATAAAGATAAAGCATGATCCATTTCAGCCAAGGTGAAAAGAAGATTATATGCCTCCGAGTTTGTATTGGTAGGAGGAATAATCATGGTCTTGTCTCTAATTCTTCTGAAGTCATGTGAATAATGAAGTGGACTTGATATATCAGCATGGTGTCTTCCAAAAGCTTCTGCTACTTCTCTTGTATCTGATATTAAAAAAAGAGTTATTTATCTTGAGAATGGGCAAAGGAGATGGAGTAAACTTTCCCTGTAATTTTCGAATCCTATTCCATACTAATTTGTGAAGTGGCCTTGCTGTGGATGTGCTGTGTCTTGCGACACTGCTTCTGACCCTGGGCAGTGGACAGGATGCAGGGATGACCCGTCATCCAGGAGGTGCCAAGATAGGAGGGAGGGAGGAGGATGGAGGGGAGTGGAATATATGGGAAATGAAATGGGTGGGAGTGATTTCTGTATCTTTTTCTTTTTGGCTACCCCTGTGTAAGGGGGAAAAAGCCTTTGGTATATGTATATATGTATGTATTCCATACTAAGGTAGGGGGAGAGTCATATTTCAACTCGCTAATAAATTTAATGAAGGATTCCCTCCTTGCTTTCTTAAATATTTTCTTCTGCTTTGCTAGAGCTCTTCTGTACATTATCCTATTGACTAAACAAGGATATCTCAAATATCTCTTAGAGCAAGTTCTTGTAATCTTTCTGCTTAAAGTACATTCATTGTTCCACCAGGGGACTACTGGGCATCTAGGTTTACCAGCTCTCCTAGGAATGGTTGAAAAAAGCACCAGAAAGTATGATGCCTACCAGATAATCATATGCATTAGAGTTACTAGAAAAATCACTAGTCTTATAATCAATCTTTGTGGATCTCCTAAATAATTCCCAATTAGCCTCTCTTGTCTTCCATTTAGGTAAGCAAGAGGAGGGAATGTTCTTTAAATATTTGATATGGATAGGTCAGTGGTCGCTACCATGTAGATCTTCATCTATTGACCAACTCTAGTCTAATCTTAAGGATGATGAACACTTAGATCTATAGCAGAACTTGAGTTGTGAAAGACATCAAACCTAGTTTTGGAACAGTCATTCATCACAATGACATCGTTATTACCAATAAACTCTTCAATTATATTGCCCCAGGCGTCACACCTTGATTCACCCCATAGAGGATGCTTGGCGTTATAGTCACCCATGAAATAAAAGGCTGAGGAAGCTGGTCGACCAAAGATTGTTGGTCATTTAACTCAAACTGACAGGAGTGGTTATATATGTCTAGAAGTCAATTTTCCAGTTCAGTTTCCAAATACAAAGAACATAAAGTGATCCATTTAGTGGTAAAAATTTGTATTGCACAAACCTGCAACACTGAATGTAGGTGGACACTTCTGTGGTTTACAGACTTGTTAACAATGATACCTGTACCTCCATGAGCATGACCCCCAATCACAGGAGGGGATTTGTAAAATTTATAAATAAGTCCAACATTAGAAGATAAATTGCCAAGCATAGTCTCTTGGAGACAAATGGCAGACACGTTCTTTAAAGAGAATCCAAACCTGCTCTCGATGAGAATCAAAACCTTGAATATTCCATTGAATTATAGACATTATACAGTTTTCTTTTTCTCTTTTGGGTCTCCTAGTCTGGGAGGAGAAGGTTGGGAGAGAGGTTTACAAGATGGGTTCTTTTCCGATTTCTTTGCTTTCGCGGGTGGCATCCTCCTCTCTGACAATGGTCCGACAGATGTCGATGTAGAGTCTGAATTATTAGTTCCTTTCTTAGATTGCATATCACAATATAGGGAAGAAGTTGGAGATGAGGGTGGACTGTGGAGTCTTTTACTGTGCACAGCTTCAGACTCCATAGCTTTGCTTCTGTGCACCTCAACCAAGTGAGGCACACCAGTCAGTGGTTCCTTTACTGTGGAGCCCCCCCAAGTTTGGGAGAGAGATTGTCTGAGAGGAGGCTTTATTGAAGGAACCCTGTGGGTTTTCAGCAATGAAGACTTTAGGTGCCCCTCCAGATGGGGCAGGAGACATTCCCTCAACAGAGGGTGAGAGAACCTCCGTAGAGGAGGATTGAGGAGTACTAAAATTTCCAAGTTGTGAAGAACAATTAGGTCTAATAGTGACTCTTTCACGCTGAGGCTTGGGTTCAGCATTAACAGAAGAATTCGTATTAGTATTTGTTTTTCTATTAGATTCTAGAGTTGGTTGATCCTCATTGCTTCTGTGCACCTCCACTGAGTGAGGCACACTAGTCAGCAATCCCTCAACTGGGGAGTCCCCAAAGTCTGGAAGAGAGATTGCCTGTGAGGAGGCTTCATTGGAAGAAGCCTGTGAGGTTTCAACAATGGAAACCTTAGGTGCCCCTCCAGATGGGGCAGGAGACACCTCTTCAATAAGGGGTGAGGAAACCTCCGCAGAGGAGGATTGAGAAGTATTAGAAATTCCAAGTTGAGAAGAAGAAAGACAATTAGTTTTGATAGTAACACTTACACTGAGGCTTGGGTTCAGTGTTGACAGAAGAATTCATATTAGCATTTTAATTTCTATTGGGTTCTACAGTTGGCTGATCCACTTTACTATTTAACAACATCACTGTATCTTTTGGAATTAGTTAGTAGTCTTTTAGCATGTCCTATACTTATATGTTCTGCATGGGCTTAAAGTAGTGTTTCCTGTTCCTTCTTATGAATTATGCAGTTCTTATCCCTGGCATTATGCTCTTCTTTACAATTCATACAAACTGTTGGGTGGGAACAATCCCCATGTTCAGGCTGAGCACATATCAAACACAGTTTGTCCCTTGTACATCGGTGGGAAGAATTGCCAAAACCATAGCAATTAAAGCACTGAAGGGGATGGGGCTTAAACTGCTTCACATGAACAATCTCTTTTTTTTATCTCTACATAATGAAGTAGATCTTCATCAGAAAAAGTTAGGATAATTATAGAAGAACGAGGGATTTTAACAACCTTCCAAACATTAGTTGGGCACATTTCTAATATTTCTTCTTCCTCAAACTCATAGAGATTTCTATTAAAAATTACCCCTTTGGCATAACTAAAGGTATAGTGGGGTTTAACTTCCTTAATGTCTGATTTCTGTCTCAAGTTAAGCACCATGGCAGCTTGTTCATAAGACTTTACATGAATTAAGAAGGAATTTCTTCCAAATCGTGATACCTGTGAGTTAGTTAAATTACCAGAGCCAAGGTGACTCTTCAATAATCTTCTAAACTCGGTCAAGTTAGCACGTTCCTTTGCAAGAGTGATAATAAGCCACTTAGCTGGATTGGGGGGCCTCTGCACACTTTCCTTCCTTTCCTCTACCGGGTTTTCTGGATTAAAGATATCCAGGTTAGGTGGCATTCTAGCAAAAAGTTGGGCCAAAGATTCATTTTCTTTGGAATTATTATAATCCAAGCAGGCAGCAGCTGCATCCTGATTAGAAAGAAATGAGATCCAGACTAGCCAAGCTTTAAAGCTGTCAGTCAGTTTAACCATGATCTCTTTAATTGGTCCAAATTTACAGAACTCTTCATGGAAGTCAATATAATTCTTATCAAGAGAGACATATTTTAAATGTAAGACTATTAGGAGCAATACTTAAGCTACTTATAGGTTTCTGAGTATCTAAAGATGATTTCGTCACTTCAGAATCCATTCCAATTGTAAGTTTCTGGGCTACAGAATTATCTGTCAATGAAGTCTTAGTATCGTTACCAACGTCCTTTTTCAAGCCGGAGTCATCAACTGAGGGTTTTACTTTTGCCAAGTCAATATTGTCAACATTAGGATTAGCAATATTAGGAGAGGGATCACGGGGTTTAGGAGGAGGATCAGGTGGTGGTGGAGGTTTAGAATGTACAGTTTGAACACCCACCATGATTGTGTATATTTATAGGGCCACACCATATATTAAGAAAGTAAGATCAATACATAGAAGAAGACACAGCATTTGCCTGATGCCTCAAGCAATAAAAGAAAAGTCTCTGCAGAGTCGGGAAATTCCAGAAACAACTATTTACACATGCAGGGCCTCGGAGGTGAGTTAGAGACTTTGTCAACCAGGAAGTTTGTCCTCTTTTGTTTTGTCCCCTGTGGTGGGGGAAAAGAATACTGCCACCAAGTATTCCCACTTGGATCGTAAGAGGCGAGAAGAAAGGGATGGGGATTGGGACTAGGCATCCTTCTCCTTGTAGCCCCACAGGGGACATTCCTAAAAAAAAGTAAAGGCATAAGAGGGTCTAGGAGTTTTCCGACCAGCACCCTAAGGTTTGGGTCTTGTTATGTGTGTGGATGTGGTACAGATGAGAGTAAAAGGGAAGAGATAGGTAGTATATTTGTGAGAACAAAGATGGATGTGTTGGCTTTGAGTGAAACTAAGTTGAAAGGGAAGGGCAAGTGTAAGTTTGGGAGAGTAAGTGGGAGGTTATCAGGAGTGAAGAGAGGGCGAGGGAGGGAAGGGGTGGCTATACTAGTAAGTGAAGAGATAGGTAAACGTATAGTGGAGTGGAAGGAGGTTTCCTCAAGGATAATGTGGATGAAGGTGAAACTGGGAAAGGAGATGTGGGTTTTTCTAAGTGCATATGGGCCTGGCAGTGAGAAGAGTGTAGAAGAAAGGGAGGCTTTTTGGATAGATTTAAATGAGTGCATAGAGGATTTAGGGAGAGATGTCAATGTAATAGTACTGGGAGACCTTAACCACTTCAGTACGGGACTTAAATCTCGCGGGCAGCAGCCAATGCCAGCCGTATGAAGTGTCGTAATAATAATCGCATCATAAAATATAGTCACCGCTTATATCGATCGTTCTCTCTTTCACCCGCGAATTTTGAAAACAACAGAGAATGGGATTCAGGGCACATTTGGGAGAATGTAAAAACACAGGGGCGACTACAATAAATATAATCAAGACGCCGATATGGCAGCGTCGCGAATCCACTTGCTCTTCATGACGCCAACGTGTGCGGCACCGTATGGAAGGGGTTAATACTAGGGTAGGAAATGATCCAATTGATGAGTGCTTGGGAAATGTGGAGTTCCAGGAAAGAATCGTAGTGGAGAGTTGATGGTGGAAATGTGTCTAGAAAGAGAGTTTATGATAGCAAATACAGTGTTTCGGAAGAAAGTCAAGCATAAGTACACATGGGAGAGGGTGGTGGAGGGAAGGGTGGTAGATAGAGCGTTAATGGATTATGTAGTGGTAAATAGGATTAGGATAGGAAGAGTTAAGGATGTACATGTGCTGAGGGGAGAGGGTGGGGGAATATCAGATCATTTTTTGGTGGAAGGTAAGTTGAGAGTGGAGGATAGATGGAGAAAGAGGAAAGTGACAAAAGGTAGGGAGGTTCTTAGAGTGAATTCTTTAAATGAAAAGGGAAAGGAGAAAGAGTACAAGAAGAAGCTGAAGGAGGAGTGGGAGGGAGTGAAGGATAGAGTAGAGCTAGGTGTGGAGGAGGAATGGGGATGGTTCAAGGAGGGAGTCACAAAGTGTGCAAAGATGGTGTGTGGAACAAGAAGGACAGGAGGAAATAGAAGGAAGGGTAGTGAATGGTAGGATGAGGAAACAAAGAAGGTTGTAGAAGAGAAGAAGCGAGCTTTCTCAGACTGGTTACAAAATAGGACGAAGGAGTCATAGGAGAGGTACAAAGAAAAGAGAAGTAAAGCAAAAGGTAAAGGAGGCAAAGAGGAGAGCAGATGTGAAATGGGGTAAGAGTATGACAGAAAATATTGAAAGTAACAAAAAGATGTTTTGGAAAGAAATTAAGAGAGGAAGAGGAGGCGAATCAAATAGAGAAGAAAAGGTAAAAGGTGCAGATGGAGAGATGATAATGGAAGAGAAGGCAGTAAGGGGAAGATGGGCAGAATATTTTAGGGAGTTGCTAAATGTGAAGGAGGATAGGGAGGGAGAGATAACGGCAGTGGAAAACGCTAAGAAAATGACCATGATAAGAGGAAAATGGAGGAGAAATAAGGAAGGATGAAGTGAAGGCAGTTAAGATGATGAAAGCAGGTAAGGCACCTGGTCTGGATGGATGCCATGCAGAATGCCTAAAAAAAGGAGGTACAGTGATGGTGGACTGGATGGTGAGGTTATTTAATGTTTGCTGGAGAGAGGGTAGAGTGTCGGAGGACTGGAGGAGTGCCTGTATAGTTCCACTTTACAAGGGAAAAGGGGACAAGTGTGAATGTACTAGTTTCAGAGGGATTAGCTTGTTAAGTGTAGTTGGGAAGGCTTATGGGAGGATCTTGATTGAGAGGATTAGGAGAGGAACAGGAGTAATTGGTGAGGAACAGTGGATTTAGGATGGGTAGAGGTTGTGTAGATCAGATCTTTGTGGTAAGACAGATATGTGAGAAAGCTATAGGAAAGGGGAAGGATGTTTTTTGGGCATTTATGGATCTGGAAAAGGCTTATGACAGGGTAGACAGAAAGGCACTGTGGGAGGTTTTGCGGATATACAGGATAGGAGGAAAGCTTCTAAGATCTGTCAAGAGTTTTTATGAGGGTAGTAGAGCTTGTGTCAGGATTAGAAATGGAGAGAGTGAGTGGTTCGGGGTAAAGGTGGGACTTCATCAAGGATGCATTATGTCGCCCTGGCTGTTCAACTTATACATGGATGGGGTAGTGCGAGAGGTAAATGCAAAGGTAGTGGGTCAGGGATTGGAGATGGTTAAAGAAAATGGAGTAAAGTGAGAGGTGAGCCAGCTGTTTTTTGCGGACGACACTGCGCTTGTGGCAGGATCGGAGGAGGGATTGAGGAAGTTGGTGACAGAGTTTGACTTTGAGGAGCTAAGATGAGAGGGAGACAAGGGTGATGGAGAGGACTGAAATAAGTGGGAGTGGGCACGTGCCTTCTGACTTGGCTACCTCCCAAGCACGAGATGGATGAATGGGGTAAAAGGAGTGTTGAGAAAAGAGGGGAATACCAATTGAGGAAGGAAGGGAGAAGACAGAAGATAGGGGTGAGTGGAGAATGGTTGTGTATGGATGATGCTGTGATGCATGGAATGGAGTGGATGGGGAATAGGGGGTTAGGGAGTGATTAAGTGAATATTTTGACATAGCATGTAGGGATTTCTACCCGTCTTCTCTTTTTCTACACAAGGGAATGGAGAGGGGGGGTCACCAATTCAATGAAGCAGCTTTCCTGTGGATGTGCAGTGTCTTGCTGCGTTGATTCTGACCCAGGGCAGTGGGCGAGATGCAGGAATGACCCGTCATCTAGGAGCAGCCAAGACAAGATGGAGGAGTGGTAAACTGGAGTGGAGTGGCAGGGGTTGTCGTGGATGGGTGAGGAATTATGCCTTTTTGACTTTGGTTACCATCCTTGTATAAAGACCTTGGTATAGAGATAGAAGGATGTCTTTGGGCTTTATGGATTGGAAAGTGTATGACAAAACTGACAGGCTTTGTGGGATATGTTGTGGATGTATGGGATAGGGGGAAGTCTGTAGAGGTCAGCCAAAAGACTGTGTGTGAGTAGCAGATCTTGTATTAGGGAATGGAGAGTGAATGGTGGTGGTGGGGCTACATCAGGGTTGTGAACTATGACGCTCTCATCCAGAAAGATAAAAATGGGTCATCACAATTCCAGTACAAGATTGAAAACCATGGTGAATTAAAGGCCCTTCTACACTGGCAATTATAAAACCCTGAGGGCTTACAATCACTTCATTACAAGAAAACCTGAATATTGAATTAGGATTTTTCAACAGTGACTCAACAATATCCTTTATTTGTTCATGACTTATTTACAATATAAAAGAGAAAAAAATATAATTACATGCCTCTATCATTTCTCATCAAAACCTCTCTACATACCTTTTCATCCAAAACATCTGCAATCAAATATTTCTCTTGTCTTTTCCTATCCTCTTTATCATTGTATTTCCTTTTCTTTGCAATGTTGCTGTTGGGTGCATCATTTTCTGTGGAAAGCAACAAATAATACATGAATTATATGGCTATATTCTTTGTAGATTAATATGGACATTTCAAAAGAACAAGGACACTCACCATCCTTTTCAGTTTCTTCTTCCTGCAGTTTTGTGGTTTTCCTAGAAAACAGAAATAAATGGAATTATCAAACATATTTTCATTATACACCTACTAGTTTACAAATGGTATTGTTCCAATATCAATCCCTTTCAAAAACATATTCCTGACATGAATCATTTAATGTTTCCTGTTACACCTCATACTCAAAAGCATAGCCCCCTAGTACTACATTTCCACTGCCTCTGCAAACTTTTTTTAGTACTTGTCACCCTCTAATTTTTTCTCTGAAAATTATGGTGCGGCAAAGTAATTTGAGAGAGAGAGAGAGAGAGAGAGAGAGAGAGAGAGAGAGAGAGAGAGAGAGAAGAGAGAGAGAGAGAGAGGAGAGGCAATTATTGGTTTGGTGGTTGGTAAGTTACCATATTTTTTGAGAATTTATAAATTGATGTTTGGGTGGAACTTCTTTATTGAATTGATTTTAATATAATTCAAAAATCTTGTGTGTGCACATTTTTCTTTATATGTGCTAGTTGTTAAATATATGTGCACACAGCTTAGAGGGAACATTGTTGGGGAGCGAGACAAAACTCCATGATCATTGCTCCTTTCTTGCATACAATTAGATAAACACAACTATTGCTTCAAACATTCCTTTTATGGATTCCACTGACATCCTTTCATTTCTCCACATCAATCTCAGGGAACCTCGCATCTTTTTTCCTCCCCTTCACTCTCTGGCCAATTTCTTCCACAAGTTTTCTAATAATTTATATCAGTTCCTAGATACCCACAACTTCCTCCCTACTCCACATTCTTCCTCTGCAATCAATCAATCAATCTGTTGCCCCAAGTCTCTCTTAGGCTCACAACCCCTAGATAATGCTTGATGTTTCTTTGATTTATGGTCGCCTGATGTGCAATGTCACCAATGATTTTTGTGTGATTCCTGTCTTCTCCTGTAACTGTATATCATCCATATGCCCTCAACTCATGGATACCACCCTGTTCACTTTTTGATGCATTAACTTTTAATTTTCTCCTCAAACAAATCTTACCACCATCCTCCACAAGCTTTCACATCATTATCTTAATCCATTACAATAAAATCAATAGTATAATCTTTGTACATAATAAATCTTTCATGTAAAAGCTAATACACTTTTTCTTACAAAATCTTTAAGTATCAGAAACCAATTATAAAGAAATATACCCAAAAAGAGCTACATACCTGCCCCTTTTTGATTTCTTTACCTCTTCTTCTCTCTGAGTTTCAATCTTCTGTAGAAGAAACTGACTATAAAACTGTGATTTACTTAGAAGATGCATCAATCGTTTATGCCTGTTGATAAGAAAGAGGAAAATAATGCAATGATATAATTTTCATTAGATACCTCCCTTATTAGGGGGAAAAAGCTCTTCGTATATTGATAGACAACTTCTATTCTGAAACCAGTTGTACATGTATATTGCTAAAAAGTAGATCACTACAAAAAATGCAAGAAGGCAAAATCATACTTGTATTCAAAGACACTGGCAGCCATTGAACAAGTTTATTGCTATAATGAATACATCACTGCATTACATTTGTGATGGGTAATGATGGTCTAGGTAGGAGTATGCCTTGTCACTGATGAACATTTTTTCTATCCTTGGAGACAATATCAAACTGAACAATTGGAGTCACAGAGGTTATAAATGAAAATATTTATCTCCATAAAAGAATGCTGCACGACTAGTCTATAGGAGTGTGACATACAATACAAAATATGTTACTAAATTTTAAATATTCATAATGCTGTATTCACCTCGTTGTATTCTACAGGAAGGGAGCTACACTCACGGTGACCTGTCTTTGTATCTCTCAGCACCAAATTTTTTCTTAAAATCTTGAATAGTGTTTTCACACACTGTCTCTTTGTCTAGTTTCTTCTAAGTATCTATCGCTGTGTGTGGGAAGCTATCTTTTTTCAGATCTCTTCTGTAATTATCTTTTTTGAGTTTCTTTTTGTGTCCTATTGTTTTTCCATTGTCCCATTTCAATAAATCATTCTTATCTAAGATTTCCATTACTTTCATAATTCTGTAGTTAGTAGGTCTCCTCTTTCCCTTCTTTGTTCCAGAGTTGGTAATTCTAATTTGGGCAGTCTTAGTTCATATGTCATTTTGGAAAGAGTTGGTGCCAGTTTTGTTGTTGCTCTTTGTATTCTAATATTTTTATATTCTTTTTGGTACTGGGTGTCCATAGTGTTGTTGCGTACTCGAGTTTGATCTTAGTGTAATTAAATTCTTTTTTATCATTTCCTCATCCAAATAGACAAATGCCACTTTTATTGGCCTCGATAAATTGTAGGTTTCTCTGAATATTTTATCAATATGCTTATCGGGTGTCATGTCTTTGCTGATCATCACTCCAAGGTCTTTTTCAGTTTACTTTTTTGACCTCTTCACCAATTTTATAATCTCTCGATATTCTGTTTTTACTTTTTCCAAATTCCACTGTACTACATTTCTTGATATTGAATTTCACTTCCCACTTTCGAGTCCATTTCCAGATCTTGTCCAAGTCTTGTTGTAATGAGTTGCAATCCTCCTCCGTTCTTACTTTAGTATTTTTGGGTCATCTGCAAAGATATTCATATAACACTCTACTCCTTCATCCATGTCATTTATGTATATGGCAAACATGATCGGGGCCAGTACTGATCCCTTCAGGACACCACTTATCATTTCTTCCCAATTTGAGAATTTATCTCTCATTACTACTCTCATTTTCCTCCTAGTCAGGAAGTCTTTCATCCATTCCAATAATTTTACTCCAATGCCACCTATTGACTCTATTTTCCTTATTAGTTTCTTGTGTGGTACCTTATCAAATGTCTTTTGTAGGTCCAGAAAGGCACAGTCTGCTCAACCATCTCTTTCTTGTATTATATCTATTAATCTAAAGTAGAAGCATATCAAGTTTGTTGTACATGATCTTTGTCTGAATCCAAATTGATTTGGATTCAGTATAGTTTTTTCTTCCAAATGTTTAACCCATCTATTTTTGATGACCTTTTCACAAATTTTTGCTACTGTGCTTGTCATGGACACCAGTCTGTAATTTGATGGATCTTCCTTGTTTCCTCTCTTATAAATCGGTACAATGCATTCTTCTAGTCCTGTGGCACTTTTCCTTCTTGAAGTGAGAATTTAATTATAATGTATATTTTACCTGTTAATTCCTCCATGCATTCTTTCAGTATCCAATTTGCAATTCCGTCTGGACCATGTGATTTTCTGACGTCAAGGGTTTTGATTTGGTCGCTGATTTCCTTTTGTGTTACAATTATTTCTTTCATTGAGGGGGATCTCTATTTCCTCACAGTTAGGCACATTTTCTTTTGAGAATACTGATTTGAAGTGGTTGTTCATAATTTCAGCACTTTCCAGTTCTTCTGTATATTCGTATTTACCTTGGCGCAGCTTTTCTATTTCTTGTCTATTCTTTAGTTTGCTATTTACATACCTGTAAAATAGTTTGGATTCTTCCTTCCATTTTTCTATTATTTTTTTTTTGTAGTTTCTCTTTTCATCTCTGCGTATTTTTACATAATCATTTCTTAGTTTGATGTACATTAGCCATTTGCTTGTTTTCTTGTCTTTTTTCCATTTCTTCCAAGCTTTATCTCTTTTACCCTTAGCCTCACTACATTGTTTTTGTACCAGCTTTTTATGTATGTTCTTTCCTTTTTTTTTTTGTGGTATGCATTTATTCACTCCCTCATTATAAATTTCTTTTAGTATATTCCATTTCTCTTCCATCCCTGTTTCTTCATTTAGGAATTTTTCCCAGTTCACATTGCGAAAGAATTTTTTGAGTTTCTCAAAATTTGTTTTGTTGTACATTAGTCTTCCTATTCTACGTTTATCATTTCTGCTTTGATCCATTTGCTCTTTCAACTTAAATTCTATTAGCACATGGTCACTCTTTCCTATTGGAGTTTTGTAATCAAATTTGTTGACAATTTCAGTCTGTCATAAGTATTAAAAGCAGCCTTGATGGTTCTTCACTACCTCTGTATCTGGTATTTTACCTTATCCATTGAGTCAATGTATATTTGATGGTCTTGTCAAGCAGGACATTGCACCAGAGTTCCTCTCCATCCTTCACTGTCATTTCCTCCCAACATATTTCTTTTGAATTAAAGTCACCCATAATTACTATATTTCATCGGTCCTTCAGTATATTAGTTAATTCATATTTTGTATCTTCTAATGTGCCGTTACGAGCAGTAACGGGGCCTTTTTATAATTCCATGTATCTCCATGTTTACATATTTTTTGTCTTAAGGCTCGTTTCCCCTCGGAAGGGGTTTTCAGTCTTGTTTTTTGTAATGCTTTAATTTTAAGTGTATTTCGAGCAGAGACCTCTTTTGCTTCGAAATCCTACATTTGTAAGTTGTCTGCAAGCTGTGTTGCAAGATAACATCTCATTATTTGTACGATGCTCACTTTAAGAATTAGAATTAAGAAGGTGTGTAAAGACCTGTTGCCGTTTGTGACGTCACGATTCACGTCTAGGTGCTCAGTTTGAGCCTAAAACCCAAGGTGCTTTCACCCTCCCTTCGCGGCCAACTCAGTAAGTCTTTCGAGCCGAATTTAGTTCTAGAAGATCTGTTATATTACATTATCTGTATGTCACAATGAATTTTGTCTTAAGCTGCTCGTATTTCATGTTCAGATTCTTTGTAATTTTCTTATATTCTTACATTTGAGCTTGTAGCTGTTAGTAACTAGCACCTTTCTATGTTGCAGTTTTCATCTCTTCTAAAAATTTCTTCTGTTCCCAAAGTTTCAATGGCAACACCTTTAATGTGAAGAGGAAAATGCCTCTTGTAAAGGAGAAAGCCTTCTTTCCTATCGTCAAATAAACGTAGCACCAAGTACTCAGTGAATCCTTTCCCCTCACGCGTTTGTTTACGTTATGTAATGCAGTAAGAGGGCACCCATGGCTACGTTTCCCCTATGCGCAGCATACTAATTCGCTGCGCCACATCTAATATTTTGGAATGATCACTGTCTGTGTTTTGGGGGGCACATACACCACTACAAATTTTCTACTCTTCATATATTTGCTTTCAACTTGTATCATAATTGATTCTACATTATTTTCTCCTTCAGCTATTTTTGTTACTTTTAAGTCTTTATGAGTCAAAATTAATACTGCACCTCCCTGTTTATACTTCCTATTCTTTGTCCAACAATTGTATAAACCTTGTCCCACAGTGTTGGGTGGTGGAGTACACTTTAATTTAGTTTCCATTATTCCCATTATGTCTGGTTTTTCTAGGGCCAGATAATCATTTAATTCATTCATTCCTGAAGTTATTCCATCTATATTGGTATAAGCTATTTTTAATTTCCTTTCTCATCTTTTTCTGTCTCCTTTGTTTCCTTTTTCCTTATATACCATTTTCTCAGCCTCAGGTCCACCACTCTAAAAAAAAAAAAAATCATTCTTTTAAGTTTCAGTTCTTTTTTCATTCACTTCATTTCCAAGTTCTTTCTTTTTATTTCTTTTCTTCACTCATTTTTTTTTATCCATATATTTTTGTATTGTTCACTATTTGCTAATTTCCTTATTCAGGATACTACTTCCTCTGCAATTGCTTATGATCTAAGCTTTACTTTCAGTGGCCTGTATTGTTTTTCTTTAGAGTATCTACCCATCTATAGGTCTCCTCGATTTCCTTATCCAAACCTTGTCCTTCCGCCTGTAATTCTTTCAGAATTTCCTTAGTGATCTCTTTCTCCTCCTTTTCCCTCTGATATCTAGGTACGTCATGCTTCTCTTTAATGCCATTGATTACAATGCATCTTTTTTTATCTACTGTGTCCATAAGTTGCCTTTCTCTTTAATTACTTGGATCACCATTTCCTTGGTATTCTCCTTGACCTGTTGCTCCATTATTTCTTTAAATGATACTTTTTGACATTCCTGTTCAACTTTCCACTGTTTCTTTATTTCCTGTAAGTCATTTTCTTTGAATTTTTCTTCCACCTTTTCAGTCACTGCTTGCATTTGATCTCCATTATTTCTTTAAAGGATACTTTTTGACATTCCTGTTCAACTTTCCACTGTTTCTTTATTTCCTGTAAGTCATTTTCCTTGAATTTTTCTTCCCCCTTTTCAGTCACTGCTTGCATTTGATCTTTTATCTCCTTTTTTAATGCCTCATTCCTATTTATATCTTCACTTTTCAACCTTTCATTTTCTCCCTTTAATTTATTTAATTCCTTTTTTAAGTCGTCTATCTCCCTATAATTCTCCTCACTGGCTTTCCTTAGCATAGCTACTTCTTTGTACATTATTTTATACTCACTTTTGAGCTCTATTAATTCATCCAAAACATCATTATCTCTATTTCTCATTATATTTCTATACCTGGGCTCTCGTGAATCACTAAATAGCGGGTTCAGAGCATTCGTTCTGGCACGTCTTGCTTCGACCGTGGTTGGTTGGTATGTTATTTTAGTTTTAGAAAAAATAAATGTATTCATAGCAAATGGAAGGAATGGTTACCATTTGATACTCTATAAATAGGGTACCAAACATTACATGTAATTTATTTTGTCTTGTTTAATGTGGAAGGGGTGGGGGAGCAATTAAATCCCTACAGTGGTTACTGCATAAATTTTGGCAATACACTCCACAATACCTATCTGTCAGTCCTGTCATACATAATTCTCTAAATTCATGAAAGCCCTTTACCAAAAAATGCTCTCATATCTGTCTTACAGATGGGTGTGGGGTGAATGCATGCTTTGATTTAACCACCCCCATTACCAAAAGGAAAAGTCCCTTTGGTATACATGTATATACCATAAACTAATACAAACATGATTTACAAATTTACTTACAGGTCTGAAATGTGCTCAGAATTACTTTAAAGTATCTATTTATCTGAGAGGACCTATGATGAGTGATCTAATTGGATGGTGGATAGGAATGGAATGAGTTGGAGTGGTTGTTGTTGTTCCCTATACTGTTTGGCTGAGCAGTACCACTTCCCTGAGGAATGCCACAGCTGGAATGGGTTTTTCCCACAAAAATCTTATAGAATATATTGTGTTGTTTCCATTCATGATTGTGTACAATGCAGTCTTCCATAATATGCTGTACAATATGGAGTGAAGTGTTGTATCCTGGACAATTATCTGCAATGTCATCCAGCCTCTTCTGGTAATTTAGAAGGACTGGATATCAGCCACACAGCAGTCTGACCAGGTGGACTCTGTCCTTTTGTGGGGGAGAGGATTCAGAAAGATGGATATCAGGGGGTCTGGCATGAAGCAATGTATTGTCTTTGAGTATGTTGATGGAGCAATGAACAATATGATTATGGATGTGGTTCTGGAGGCTGATATCTGGTGGTTGTGGAGAGGTTTAACCTTTGGCTGGATACTTCCCTTACAAGAGGGCGCAGAGCCCCTTGGTATATAGATAGAATCTATTTACATCATTACCTTTGCTCCACAAGTTCTCTCTCCTCTTGTAATTTCTTTTCTAGTTCCTTTTTCATATGGTCTTCCTCGGATTTATTTACTTCACCAACTCGCTCCTCTTCTGCCACCATTTCTTCTAAAGCTATTTCCTCCATGTTGATTTCTGATATGTACAGTATCTTGGAAAAGAAAAAAATATATATATGAATTAATCTATACAAATCAAATGCTGAAGTGCCTTTTTCAAGGATACCTATATTATTCTGTTATGCTGCATATAAAAAATGTGACACTACAGTTTCAACCATACAATATTTTGCCCATTTATATTACAAAACTAACCAAGGCATACTGTTATACAAATCTCTTAACCCAAAATCTTTATCAAGTATGATTTGTTCTGCTTGACAATACAAAATCTTATAACTTTTATCATAACACAGCCATTTTCTCCAAGCAAATGCACATATGAGCCTATAGTAAAGAGGAAACTATACATACATACACCAAAGGTTTTTTCCCCTTTACACAGGGGGGTAGCCAAAAAGAAAAAGGCATAGAAACCACTCCCACCCATCCCATTTCCTATATATTCCACTCCCCTCCACCCTCCCTCTTATCTTGGCACCTCCTGGATGACAGGTCATCCCTGCATCCTGTCCAATGCCCTGGGTCAGAAGCAGTGTCGCAAGACACAGCACATCCATAGCAATGACGCTTCATAAATCCCCCCTCTCCATCCCCTCATGCACAAAAGAAGATGGGGAGAAATCCCTTCAGGCTGCGTCAAATTTTTTCTCGTACATACTTTCTCACCCCCCATCCCCCACCCACTCTCCCTCATGCATCATAGCATTATCCATACACAACCCTTCTCAATTCACCCCTATCTTCTGTCCTCTCCTGTCCTTCCTCAACAGACATTCCTCTCTTTTGTGACACCCCTTTCACCCCATCCATCTATCTCATCCTAGGACGCCCCCTCATATTCACTCCTTCACCTCTGCCTTCCACTTCTTAAACTAATCTTTCTTCACTCATTCTTTCCATGTATCCAAACCATCCTAATACTCTTTCATCAACCCTATCTCCCAACTCCCTTTCCACCCCTGTTCTCCTCCTTACCTCATTTCTCACTCAAGCCTAGTAACCCCTATCATACTTCTCAGACATTTCATCTCAAACACATTCAAACTCCTCACTTCCTCTCTATGTTACATGTTTCTGCCCCATACAGTGCCGTTGGCACAATCACTCCTTCATATAACCTCCTCTTAGCATTCATTCCCAATGTCTATTTCTCATTACACTTTTTAATCCACCAAGGCATTTACTCGCTTCTCTCAATCTACATTCTACCTCCACCCCCACTCCTCCCTTTCCTGCTACATTCGCACCCAAGTATCTAAAACTATCCACTTCCTCCAGTCTTTCACCCTTTATGCTCACTTCCAGCCTGCTGTCACTCTCTCCCCTTGTACATCTCATCATCTTACTTTTGCCCACATTTATCTTCAGCTTCCTTCTTTCACACATCTTCTCAAACTTTGTCACTAACTTCCTCAATCCCTCCTCTGATCCTGCTACAAGTGCAGTGTCATCAGCAAACAACAACTGGCTCACCTCCCACTTTTCTCCATTTTCTTCAACCATCTCCAACCCCCGACCCACCACCCTTGCATTCACCTCTTGCACCACCCCCATCCATGTAAAGATTGAAGAGCCAGGGCAACATAACACATCCCTGATGAAGTCCCACCTTTACCTCAAACCATTCACTCTCTCCATTTCTAATCCTAACTGAAGCTCTACTACTCTCGTAAAAACTCTTCCTCTTAACCACTTCACTACGGGACTTAAATCTCGCGGGCAGCAGCCAATGCCAGCCGTACGACGTGTCGTAATAATACTCGCATCATAAAATATAGTCACGGCTTATATCAATCGTTCTCTCTTTCACCCGTGAATTTTGAAAACCACAGAGAATGGGATTAAGAGCAGATTAGGGAGAATGTAAAAACACAGGGGCGACTACAATAAATATAATCAAGACGCCGATATGGCAGCGTCACGAATCCACTTGCTCCTCATGACGCCTACGTGTGCGGCACCGTATGGAAGGGGTTAACAGCTTTCCTATCCCGTATATCTGCAGTACCTCCCACAGTGCCTTCTTGTCTACCCTGTTGTAATCCTTTTCTAGATCCATAAAAGCCAAAAAAATATCCTTACCTTTTCCTATAGCTTTCTCACATATCTGTCTTACCACAAAGATCTGATCTACACAACCCCTATCTGTGCTAAACCCACACTGTTCCTCACCAATTACTCCTTCTGTTCCTCTCCTAATCCTCTCAAAAAGAGATCCTCCCATAAGCCTTCCCAACTACACTCAACAAGCTGATTCCTCTGAATCCACTACACTCACACTTGTCCCCCTTTCCTTTGTAAAGCGGAACTATACAGGCACTCCTCCAGTCCTCCGGCACTCTACCCTCTCTTAAACAAACATTAAATAACCTCACAAGCTAGTCCACCATAACTGTACCTCCTTTCTTCATGACATTCTGCATGGCATCCATCCAGACCAGGTGCCTTACCTGCTCTCATCATCTTAACAGCTGCTTTCACTTCATCTTTCCCTAATTCTCCTTCATTTTCCTCACTCATCACTCTCGTTTTCTTATAGCTTCCCACTGCAACTACCTTTCCCTCCCTATCCTCCTTCACATTTAGCAACTCCCTAAAATACTCTGCCCACCTTCCTCTCACTGCCTCCTCTTCCATTATCATCTCTCGGTCTGCACCATTTACCTTTTCTTCTCTACTTGATTCGCCTCCTCTTCCTCGTTTAATTTCCTTCCAAAACATCTTTTTATTACTTTCAAAATTTTCTGTCATACTCTTACCCCATTTCACATCTGCTCTCCTCTACTTCCTTTATCTCATGCTTAACTTCCCTTTTCTTTACTTTGTATCTCTCATATGATTCCCTCATCCTAATTTGTAGCCAATCTATGAATGCCTGCTTCTTCTCTTCTACACCAAAACACACTATGGACATAATAGTACACAAGTACTCATTATAATCAAAATAGTATGCATAGTACATTTGCTAAGCAAGCCTAACAAGTCTTATATAAAAAAAAAATTGAAAAAAAAACAAAAAAAATTGCTGTTGTACAATTTCAGGTGCACAATAGTAATACCATGATATGCAGTGGAAACTTTTGTAAGCTTCAATCCATTCCAACCTTACTACACCAATGTACTCAACTACCCAATCCATCTGTGCCACCCACAGGGGTAGCAAGGGCTTCTTGTGGCAGTTTGGCCCCCAATTCCCTCCATGCTGTATTTACCTAGTTGTATTATACGGGAAGGAAGCTATGCTTGTGGTGACCCGTCTTTGTATCTCTCAGCATCAAGTTTTTTCTTAAAATCTTGTATAGTGTTTGCACACACTGTTTTGTTGTCTAATTTATTCCATGTATCTACCACTCTGTGTGGGAAGCTGTTCCTTTTTAAATTTCTTCTGTAACTATCTTTTTTTAGTTTCTTTTCATGTCCTCTCGTTTTACCGTTGTCCCATATTAACAAGTCATCCCTATCTAAAACTTCCATTCCTTTCATTATTCTGTAGATAGTCAGCAGGTCACCTCTTTCTCTTTTCTGTTCCAAAGTTGGTAGTTCTAATTTGGACAGTCTTTGTTCATATGTTAGTTCGGGAAGAGTTGGTGCTAGTTTGGTTGTTGCTCTTTGTAACCTTTCTAGTTTTTTAATGTTCTTTTTGGTACTGGGTGTCCAGAGTGCTGCTGCATACTCGAGTTTTGGTCTTATTAGTGTAGTTAGGATTTTCTTTATCATTTCTTCATCCAAATAGGCACACGCCACCTGGATTGATCTCAATAAATTGTAGGTTTCTCCAAATATTTTGTTAATATGCTTATCTGGTGTCATGTCCTTGCCAATCATCACTCCAAGATCTTTCTCTGAGTTTACTTTTTTCATCTTTTCTTCACCAATTTTGTAATCTTTTGATATTCTGTTTTTACTCTTTCCAAACTCCATTATACTACATTTCTTTATACTGAATTTTACTTCCCACTTTTGGGTCCAATTCCAGATCTTGTCCAAATCTTGTTGCAATGAGTTGCAGTCTTCCTCCATTTTTACCTTCTTTAGTATCTTTGCATTATCTGCAAAGAAATTCATATAACACTCTACACCTTCATCCATGTCATTAATGTATATAGCAAACATGATTGGGGCCAGTACTGATCCCTGTGGGACACTGCTTTTCACTTCTTCCCAGTTTGAGAATTTTTCTCTAATTACTACTCTCATTTTCCTCCCAATCAGGAAGTCTTTCATCCATTCCAATAATTTTCCTCTGATGCCACCTTTTGACTCTATCTTCTTTGTAAGTTTTTTATGTGGTATCTTGTTGAATGCCTTTTGTAGGTTGAGAAAGGCACAGTCTGCCCACCCATCTCTTTCTTGTATTATGTCTATCAATCTTGAGTAGAAGCAGATCAAATTTGTTGTACATGATCTCCCTTGTCTGAATCCAAACTGATTTGGATTTAGTATAGTTTTTTCTTCCAGGTGCTTTACCCATCTATTTTTGACAATTCTTTCACAAATTTTTGCTATTGTACTTGTCAGTGATTCCGTTCTGTAATTAGATGGGTTTTCTTTATTACCTCCCTTATAGATTGGTACAATAATTGCCTTCTTCCAGTCCAGTGGCACTTTTCCTTTTTTAAGTGATACTTAAATTATAATGTATATTTTGTCAGTTAATTCTTCCATACATTCTTTCAGTATCCAGTTTGCAATTTCGCCTGGGCCATGTGATTTTCTAACATCATGGGTTTTAATTTGGTCACTGATTTCCTTTTGTGTTACAATTATTTCTTTCATTGTGGAGGATAATTCTCTCTCAATTTCTTCACAGTCAGGTGAACCTTCTAATGTGAACACTGATTTGAAATGGTTGTTCATAATTTCCACCCTTTCTAGTTCCTCTATATATTAATTTTTGCCCTGGCGGAGTTTTTCTATTTCTTGTATTTGTTTATTAGTTTTCCATTTACATACTTGTAAAATAGTTTGGGTTCTTCCTTGCATTTATCTATTATCCTTTTTTCATAGTTTCTATTTTCATCTCTGCGTACTTTTACATACTCATTTCTTAGTTTGATGTATGTTTGCCATTTGTTTGGTTTCTTGTCTCTTTTCCATTTTTTCCAAGCTTTGTCTCTTTTGTCCTTAGCTTCACTACATCTTTTATTGTACCAGCTTTTTATGTATGTTCTATTTTTTGTGGTACATATTTATTCACTCCTTTATTATAAATTTCTTTTAGCATGTTCCATTTTTCTTCTATCCCTGTTTCTTCGTTTAGGAATTTATCCCAATTTGCATTGCAGAAGAATGTTTTAATTTTCTCAAAGTTTGTTTTGTTATACATTAATCTTCCTATTCTATGTTTATTGTTTTTGCTTTGATCCATTTGTTCTTTCAATTCCAGTTCTAATAGTACATGGTCACTCTTCCTTTTGGGGTTTTGTAATAAAAAATTTCAACAATCTCAGGCTCTGTGGGTTAGGGGATGTGTGTGTAATGTATATACCACCAAACCAGGGCATTTGGACAAAACAAAGAAACTACCACTACAACATACAAACAATATAAACACTCAGTGATGAATTATGCAAGCCCACATGGGCCCCTAATCTCACCAAGACACACCACAACACCTTACAGAACAAAACCCTAAAGACAATTACGGGCTGTACAAATACACCTACAGACTATTTACACCATAAAATGAAATCCTTCAAAGTCTAGAATAACCTTGACTTGAGGGGCACACAAATGCGTGTTGCAACTTCCACAAACACAGTAGACCCACTACACTACATGGCAGAGGGGGGGGGATCTTTAAATCACACAACATCCTCTGGTGAGTGATGTACCTATTGTTATTATAGATGTATTATTTACTATAGTTTGTTTAGAAATAATAAATGTATTAATACATACATACATACATATACCAAGGCTTTTTCCCCCTTACAAGGGAGGTAGCCAAAAAGGAAAAGGCATAACATCATTCCCACCCATTCCATCCCTAAATACACTTCACACCCCACCACCCTCCCTCTTATCTTAGCACCTCCAGGATGATGGGTCATCGCTGCACCTTGTGCACTGCCCTGGGTCAGAAGCACTGTCGCAAGACACAGCACATCCACAGCAAGGCTGCTTCACTAAATCGGCGACCCCCCCTCTCCATCCCCCCATGCAGAAAAGGAGAAGATGGGGAGAAATCCCTTTGGGCTGCATCAAATTTTGCTCACACATACTACCTCATCCCCCCACCCATTCCACCTCATGCATCACAACATCATCCATATACAACCATTCTCCATTCACCCGTCTTCTGTTCTCTCCCGTCCTTCCTCAACAGACATTCCCCTCTTCCCCAAAGCCCCCTTCACCCCATCCATCCATCTCATCCAAGGACATCCCTTCATGTTCACTCCCTCCACATCTGCCTTCCATACCTCTTTTACTAGTTTTTCTTCACTCATTCTTTCCATGTGTCCAAACCATCCTAATACTCTTTCATCAACCCTATCTCCCAACTCCCTTTCCACCCCTGTTCTCCTCCTCACCTCCTCATTTCTCACCCTATCTAGCCTAGTAACCCCCATCATACTTCTCAGACACCTCATCTCAAACACATTCAAACTCCTTCTCTCTTCTTCTGTTATGTTCCATGTTTCTGCCCCATACAGTGCTGTTGGCACAATCACTCCTTCATACAGTCTCCTCTTAGCATCCATTCCCAAATGTCTATTCCTCATTACACTTTTTACTCCACCAAGGCATTTACTTGCTTCTCTCAATCTACATTCTACCTCCACCTTCAATCCACCTTTTCCTGCCACATTTGTACCCAAGTATCTAAAACTATCCACTTCCTCCAGTCGCTCTCCCTTAATGCTCACTTCCAGTTTACTGCCACTTTCACCCCTTGTACATCTCATCACCTTACTTTTACCCACATTTATCTTCAGCTTTCTTCTATCACACACTCTCCCAAACTCTGTCACCAAGTTCCTCAATCCCTCCTCCGATCCTGCCACAAGCGCAGTGTCGTCCGCAAACAACAGCTGGCTCACCTCCCACTTTTCTCCAATTCAAATAAATGAAGGGAATGGTTATGATCCAAAACTCAATATAACGAATACTGTCAGCAATTAATTTTGCCATGTTTAGTGTGTGGGGGGTGGGAGCAAATCATGCTGCCAGATAAAAACACCATATTCCACAACTGCCCAAAACTGGTTGTTGGGTAAAATACCATTGGTTAAAATTGCTACTTGAGTTTTGCAACAGGTGATACTGATGGGTTTATAGTCCAGGGGAACATGTCAAGATCTTTTCTTTAATACAGAGCTAATTTTAGACCTTTTCTGTTCTGTTCTGTACTGTTGTATTAATATGTGGAAAGGAATAACTAGAGTAGGGTATGAAATATCTGTATGATTTAAGATATGACTCATGACAATCAGTAGCACTGAGGATAGCAGAAAAATATAAGAGGACCTGGATAAGATTAAAACCAGGTCCAAGAAATGGAGGATGGATTTTCACCCTCATATGAGCAAGTTTATAAGGGTAGGTAGATATGGTGAGGCTCCAAATAACAAAATGTTCAACTCCATAGCACTGATGGAGGTGGAAAAAGAAACTGGAGTTGTATGTGATGAAAAGTGTCATTCACAGGCTATCTGGCAGAAAAGATGAACAAATCCAACCAGACTGTTGGTATGATAAGGAGGTCAAGGATATTGAAACTCTTGAAAATATACAATGCTAAGCACCAGAGTCAGTCTTTCAGCTAAAGGATCTACAGTACAAGGAACACCTCCAGGAATTAAACATGCCAACACCAGCATACACCAGGGGAGACCCGATCAAAGCCTACAAAATTGTCAGCTACACAAACAATGAGGATTGCACTTGGGGCATCTTTATGTTAAGGGATGAACATCTGACCTGGGGTAATTCAAAGAATATCTTTAAACCAACAGTGTGACTTAACGTGAAAAAAAATCTCCCTTTCACATACGGTAGTCAATGTTTGGAAAAAGTTACCCAGGCAGGTAGTGAATTCAAACAATGTCCAACAATTTGAGTCTTGTCTGGATAAATTTTACATCGGCCAGGAAAGAAAATCTAATCATAAAGCACAAACAGACATGACCACATGCAGCCAGTCTTGATAGAAACTAGGCTGCTGAGCTGGAGCCAGAAGGTCAACTATGGGTGGTAAAACATTAAGTCATCACAATGCCAACTCACCCTACATACCAATCTGACTCATCTTGCTTGTAGTACCGGCATGTACCAGTACTACATGTATTAACACTAGTATCTCCATATAATAGCGAGAAGTGGAAGAGGAATGGGGGTGTTTCAGGGAGGGAGTGACATGATGTGTAAAGATGATAGGTGGAACAAGGAGGATGGGAGAGAATAGAAGGAAGGGTAGTGAGTGGTGGGAGGGGAGGCAGATCAAGTAGAGAAGAAAAGGTAAAAGGTGCAGATGGAAAGACGGTTATAGAGGAGGTGGTAGGGGGAAGATGGGTGCAGTATTTTAAGCTGTTAAATGTGGAGGATAGGGAGTGATTGGTGGTAGCAGTGAGAGGCAATAAGAAAATGAGTGATGGGTGAGTACAATGGAGAAGAAATAAGAAAAAGATGAGGGGCAAGTAGTTATTAAAGTGATAAACTGGGTAGAACACCTGGTTTAGATTTATATCATGAGGAGTGTCTGAAAAAGGGAGGTACAGTAATAGTGGACTGGCTAGTGAGGTTGTTTAACCTTTTCAAAACAATGATGCCAATGCAGCCATCATGAGGCACAAATGGGTAGATGAGGATGCTGGTGTCAACATCTAGGATATATTAATTTTGTAGTTGTAGCTGAAAGTCCCCTATATTTAGTGAACTGGCTTGTGATCATGTTTTTTCTGTAGTTATTAATATAATTAGAGTGAAAGAGAACGAATAATTAATCTCCAACTTTATATTCACAAGTATTGTGGTGCATCACCAAATCATCATACACCAGGCATCTGATGCTGTGCGTAAGAATTTGACTCATATTGAAGGGATTAATGTGTGTCCATGGGAGGGTAGAGTGCCTGAGGACTGGAGGAGTGCCAGTATAGTTCCACTTTACAATGAGAAAGGGTACAAATGTGAGTATAGTAGTTTCAGAGGGATCAGTCTGTTGAATGTAATTGGGAAGGCTTATGTAAGTGTTTTAACTGAAAGAATTAGGAGAGGAACAAAGGGAGTAATTGGTGATGAATAGTGTGGGTTTAGAAAAAGTAGGGGTTTCATGATCAATCTTTTGGTAAGACAGATACCAGTATGTGAGAAAACTAGGAATAGGTAACAATATTTTTGGGGGATTTATGAATTTGGAAAAGGCTTTTGACAAGGTAGACAGGAAGACACTGTGGGAGGTTTTGCAGATATATGGGATTGAGGGAAAACTGTTGAGAGTAGTTAAGAGTTTTTGTGAGAGTAGTATAGCCTGTGTTAAATTAGAAATGGTGACAGCAAATGGTTTGGGGTAAAGGTGGGGCTGTGTCTGGGGTGAGTTATGTCACCATGGCTGTTCAATGTGTACATGGATGGGGTGATGCAGGAGGCAAATATGAGGGTAATGGGAAGGGGATTGGAAATTGTTAAAGAAAATGGAAAAAAGTGGGAGGTGAGCCAGTTGTTTACTGACCACACTGCACTTATGAGTCAAATTCTCTCATGCAGCAAAGGATGCCTGATGTATGATAATGTATGACAGCACTCGCATTATAAAATAGTCACAGCTGTATTACTCGTTCTCTTTCACTCTGAATGTTAATACATACATATACCAAGGCTTTTTCCCCCTTACAAGGGAGTTAGCCAAAAAGAAAAAGGCATTTACATCATTCCCACCCATTCCATCCCTAAATACACTCCACCCTCCCTCTTATCTTAGCACCTCCTGGATGGTGGGTCATCGCTGCACCTTGTCCACTGCCCTGGGTTAGAGGCAGTGTCGCAAGACACAGCACCAGCACATCCACAGCAAGGCCGCTTCATTAAATCGGCAACCCCCCCCTCTCCGTCCCCCCATGCAGAAAAGGAGAAGACGGGGAGAAATCCCTTCAGGCTGTGTCAAATTTTTCTCACACATACTACCTCACCCCCACCCATTCCACCTCATGTATCACAGCATCATCCATATACAACCATTCTCCATTCACCCCTGTCTTCTGTCCTCTCCCGTCCTTCCTCAACAGACATTCCCCTCTTCCCCAAAGCCCCCTTCACCCCATCCATCCATCTCATCCTAGGATGCCCCCTCATGTTCACTCCCTCCACATCTGCCTTCCATACCTCTTTTACTAGTTTTTCTTCACTCATTCTTTCCATGTGTCCAAACCATCCTAATACTCTTTCATCAACCCTATCTCCCAACTCCCTTACTACCCCTGTTCTCCTCCTTATCTCCTCATTTCTCACTCTATCCAGCCTAGTAACCCCTATCATACTTCATAGACATCTCATCTCAAACACATTCAAACTCCTCTCTTCCTCTCTTATGTTCCATTTTTCTGCCCCATACATTGCTGTTGGCACAATCTTTCCTAAGTCGTATCATAGAGATAGAGAGGGAAATGAGCAAGAATAGAATACGGCGGGAGAATGAAATTATGGAATTAAGAAACGAAATTGTTGGATTAATGGACTGCCTAGTGCAAGCAAACGTTGATATCTCCGACCTGAGGAGAACTAACTTGGACCAGAGAAACGACATTAAGGGATTGAAAAAGGAAATAAGAGAGCTGAAGAAGGATAATGAAAAGAAGAGAATTAATGATGCTACCAATAGCGAAAACTTAAAAACAGAGGTAAATAACAAAAGACAGGAAATAACTGAAAAAATCAAAGAAAACCTAGGTGAGGAAAGTATCCAAAAGATTAAGAAATGGAAGGTAAACATTGAAAATAAAGAAATTGCTTTCAAAGAAATAATCCAACAAATGCAGGATAATGCAAAAGACATAATTATCCAAGTAATTAATGAAAAAGCAAATTGGGTCAGAGACACAGTGGATGGGAAAAAATGTATTGTGGTATATGGGCTAAAAGAAAAACATGGTTTGACGAGATTCATGAGAGAAAAAGAAGAAAAAGAGACAGCAATAGAAATCTTAAAAGAAGTTCATGAGGGAGTGCATGATGCAGGTAAAGACTTTGAAGAAACATATAGGATCGGTTGCTATTCTGAGGATAGAAATCGACCCCTAAAGATAAAACTAAGATCACAAATGGCAGTACAAGACATATTTGAAAAAATAGGTAACTTGGCAAGGAGTGAAAAATACAATAAGATATGGATAAAAAGGGAAATGAGTACTGAGGAATTAGAAAAAGAAAAGACACTAAGAGATGAAGCAAAGGGGAAAAAAAAAAAAAAGAACGGAGACAGAAAGCAAGGAATTCCATTGGAGAGTAATCAACATGAGACTGAAGAAATGGTACATCAGAATGGGCGAACCAAAGACAGAAAAAAAATAAATGGAGAGAGAAAATAATTGAGAGTGGCCTATACCAACATCAACAGATTAATTTCAGGAATTGAACGAACTTAATGATTACCTGCTAGAAGAAAAGCCAGACATAATGGGAATTGTGGAGACTAAACTAAGGGGTGAAATACCATCCATCGATGTTGGAAATGGACTATATAATTACTGGATTAAAAACAGAGACAAGAAACAGTGGGGAGGAATCATGTTCTTGGCCAAGAAAAACTTGAATGTGACAAAAATAGCGGAGGGCAAAGGTAATGTAAAACTAATCATGATAAAAGTCGAAGACAAGAACATGAAAAGTAGAAAGTTTGTGGTGACTTATGTGCCTCCAAAAATGAACGCTTGGAAAGAGATCAAGCATATGAAAATGTTAGAGGATACAAGGCAATCATTAAACAAGATACTAATGGGAGGGGGTAATCTGGTAATTATGAGAGACTTCAATTGCAAAGAAATTTGTTGGGAAAACATGACAGTGCGAGGAGGAGATGACTTGTGGGGTAATGTACTACTGGATATGACCATGGAATACACAATGATTCAGTGGGTCAGTGAAAACACCAGATACAGAAATAACGAAGAGCCGTCGAAACTAGATTGAATTTTTACAACAGAACCTGAAATTGTGAATAAAATCCAATACAAGACACCAATTGGAAAGAGTGACCATATACTCATTGAAACTGAACTAAAGGAAGAAATATACATGGAGAGAAATGAAAAGCATAAGAAAGGAAGATTGATGTACAACAAAACCGACTTTGCAAAACTAAAGAAATTCTTCCAGAATGCAAACTGGGAAAAATTTGACATGGAATAGACAAAAATGGAAGAGAAATGGAATATCTTGATGGATAGTTACAATAAAGGGGTAAATAAGTACATACCAAGACAGAAGCAAGAGAGAGTGTACATTAAATGCTGGTTCAACAAAAGATGCATGAGGCAAAAGACAGAAGGGAGAGAGCTTGGAAAAGGTGGAGAAAAGATAAAAAAAACCTGGAAAATGGCAAGTCTATATAAACTATAGAAATGAGTATGCTATAAAGTGAAAAGAGAGGAAAAAAGGAACCATGAAAAGGATAATATAGATAAATGCAAATAGCAACCCAAACTATTCTATTGATATGTGAATGGTAAACTTAAAAACAAGCAAGAAATGGTGAAACTACGCCAAGGAAATATAGAATACACAGAAGATTTAGAAATGGCCGAAATCATGAAAAATCACTATAATTCTGTCTTCACTAGAGAGAAAACACAATATTGGAACAAAGGTAATGAAAGGCGATCTCCCACCATGAGCGACATAACAAGAGCACAAAAAGAAATACTAGAACACCTATCAAACCTTGACGTCAGGAAATCACATGGCCCGGATGGAATTGCAAATTGGATTCTAAAAGAATGCAAAGAAGAACTAACAGACAAAATACATAACATAATAAATTGCTCACTCAAAGAAGGAAAAATACCAAAAGACTGGAAAAACACTAACATTGTACCAATATATAAAGGAGGAAACATGGAAGAACCAACTAACTAAAGGCCAGTCTCACTAACAAGCACTATAGCCAAAATTTGTGAGAAAATCATCAAGAATAGATGGGTAAAACCTGAAAGACAACAATATAATAAACCCAAGACAATTTGGGTTCAGACAAGGAATATCATGTACCACAAACTTAATATGTTTCTACTCAAGATTAATAGATATAGTGCAAGAAAGGAATGGATGGGCTGACTGTGCTTTCCTGGACTTACAAAAAGCTTTTGACAAAGTACCACACAAAAAATTATTAAAGAAACTCGAACATATAGGAGGGATACAAGGGAACCTACTAAAATGGATGGAGGACTTCCTGATTGGTAGAAAGATGAGAGTAGTGCTCAGAGAAAAATATTCAGATTGGAAAGAGGTGATCAGTGGAATACTGCAAGGATCTATACTAGCTCCAATAATGTTTGCTATTTATGTGAATGACATGGATGAGGATGTGAAATGTTACATGAGCTTCTTTGCTGACGATGCCAAACTGTTAAGGAAAGTAAAAACTGAAGAGGATTGAGAATCACTGCAGGAAGACCTGAATAAAGTATGGAACCGGAGTCAGAAATGGGAGGTGGACTTCAATATTAAGAAGTGTAGCATAATGGAGTTTGGTAAAAGTAAAAACAGAATATGAGGGCAATATAAAATTGGAACCAAGGAGGTAAAGACGGAGGGATCCAGAAAAAGATCTGGGTGTAATCATCTCAAATGACTTGTCCTATGACAAACAAATAAACAAACTTGTTGGAGAATCCTACAACTTGCTAAGATCAATAAAAGTGGCATTTACATATTTGGATGAAGAAATTATTAAAAAATATTGGTCACACTGATAAGGCCTCGACTAGAATATGCAGTGACATTGTGGTCACCCAGTACCAAAAAGAATATAAAGAAAATAGAAAGAATCCAGAGAGCAGCAACAAAAATGGCACCCGCACTTGCAAACTTGTCATATGAGGAGAGATTGGCTAAACTAGATTTACCAACTCTGGAGCAAAGAAGAGAGAGAGGCAACCTACTGACCATCTACAGAATCATGAAAGGCACAGAAATACTTGATAGAGAGGACTTGTTAAACTAGGACAGGAGAAGCGCAAGAGGACATGGAAAGAAAAAAAAAATATTGCTACAGAAGAGATCTGAAGAAGTTTTCCACATAGAGTGGTAGACACTTGGAACAAACTGGACAAGGAAATAGTGTGCGCAAAAACCATTCATGAGTTTAAAAGCAAACTACACACTGCAAGATACAAAGGTGGGACACCATGAGCGTAGCTCCCCTTCTCGCAAAATACAACTAGGTAAATACAGTCTCCTCTTAGCATCCATTCCCAAATCTCTATTCCTCATTACACTTTTTAATCCACCAAGACATTTACTCACTTCTCTCAATCTACATTCTACCTCCACCTCCACTCCTCCCTTTCTTGCCACATCTGCACCCAAGTATCTAAAACTATCCACTTCCTCCAGTCGCTCTCCCTTAACCTCTTCACTCCGGGGCACATCGCACGTCTGGCAGCATTAGCTGCCCGACGTGCGATGTTGTGTCATAATAATCGCATTATAAAAAATAAAGTCAGTGCTCAATCGTTCGTTCTCTTTCACCCGTGAATTTTGATAACCATAGAAGATATGATGAAGCCAGTTTAGAGAGAATGGAGGTTATGTAGGTACGACTACAATAAATATAATCAAGACGCCGACGTCGGCATCATCGCGTACCCACTTGCTCCTCATGACGCCTACGTAGGCGTCACCGTATGGAAGTGGTTAATACTCACTTCCAGTCTGCTACTACTTTCACCCCTTGTACATCTAATCACCTTACTTTTACCCACATTTATCTTCAATTTTCTTCTTTCACACACTCTCCCAAACTCTGTCACCAACTTCCTCAATCCCTCCTCCGATCCTGCAACAACTACAGTGTCGTCTGCAAACAACAGCTGGCTCACCTCCCACTTTTCTCTATTTTCTTTAACCATCTCCAATCCCTGACTCACCACCCTTGCATTTACCTCTCGCACCACCCCATCCATATATAAGTATGAATATTATGAATATAGTATGAATATTAATAATCACAGAAAAAAGTTTTCTAGTCAATTCACAGCATATGGGGACCACTCAGCTACAACTACAAAATAATCAAGACACTGAGTGGAAATGAAATGGGTGGGAATAGGTATATGCCTTTTGACTTGGCTACTTCCCCTGGTAAGGGATTATTTTGTAGAGATCTAGGCCTATACTTCTGTATGACACTTGATTTGGCACTTGTTCATTGCTAATGTCGCAAATGAAAAAAAAAAATCTGAAAACAATTAAATTCACACGAGTTTAAGGCCCGGGGCGAATGTCCCAGGGTTATTAGTGTTATTTTAGTTGTTCTGTTGGGAGCATCAAGGATTCCAATTAAGGTTTACCACTAGAGACAGCAGTCTGCCCTTGAAGAGTCCATAGAGGCACTGAAAAAGGTTGCCAAATGGGAAGCACCCCCCCCCTTTTTTTTTTTTTTTTAAGTCAAACTCTGGGTCTAATCTCCAGAAAGACAGAAATATTCTATCCATCTCATGGAATGACTATGGATGCCAAAGCAATCAATCCTTAAGGTTAGTTGCCCTTTTCAGCAATGAGGACCATGCTAAGCCACTGTGCAATGGATACATCAATTGCAAAAAATAAATAAATAAAAAATAAATTAAAAATAGATATTGCAGCTGGGTTCCTGTGCCTTTGCATGTACATATCTGGAAAACAGATATTTCCACAAGGGTAATTTCTCAAAACCCACTCCCTTAGAAAACAGATACCTTTGTTCATTTTCTTGGGGATACTTATTAAAATCTACTCCCTTTTACAGCCACCCTGAACCCATATATTGGCAAGCAGGATGAGTTGGGAGCAGGCCAGGTTGGTAGCAGGATGACTTACAAAGGATCTTTTAGTCCATAACTAGGTCAGAAGCAAAAAAAATTCTACATACATACATATACCAAGGCTTTTTTTTCCCCTTACCAGGGGGGTAGCCAAAAAGGACAAGGCACAAAAACATTCCCACCCATTTCATCCCCGAAAACACTCCACACCCCTCCACCCTCCCTTCCATCTTAGCACCTCCTAGATGACGGGTCATCCCTGCACCCTGTCCACTGCCCTGGGTCAGAAGCAGTGTCGCAGGACACAGCACATCCACAGCAAGGCCGCTTCATTAAATCGGCGACCCCCCATATAAAGGAGAGGACGAGGAGAAATCCCTTCGGGCTTCGTCAAAAATTTTTGCTCACACACACTACCTCATCCCCATTTCCCCGTCCATTCCACCTCATGCATCACAACATTTTCCATATACAACCATTCTCCATTCACCCATCTTCTGTCCTCTCCTGTCCTTCCTCAACCGACATTCCCCTCTTCCCCAAAGCCCCCTTCACCTCATCCTAGGACGTCCCCTCATGTTCACTCCCTCCACATCTGCCTTCCATACCTCCTTTACTAGTCTTTCTTCACTCATTCTTTCCATGTGTCCAAACCATCCTAATACTCTTTCATCCACCCTATCTCCCAGCTCCCTTTCCACCCCTGTTCTTCTCCTCACTTCCTCATTTCTCACTCTATCTAGCCTAGTAACCCCCATCATACTTCTCAGACACTTCATCTCATATTATAATAATATAAAAATAATAAAAAAAATGAATAGGTATAGTTAAATAATAAACAAACAGGTAAATAGTAAATAATAATATATTGACATAACTAATAATAAATGAAAATCAAGCAAATAATAAACAAATATAAAATAAATGGCAGTCATTACAGCATCCTGCTTAGGTGCTTATCTAAATAATAATAAATAAATGCATAGGTATAGTTGAATAATAAACAAACAGGTAAATAGTAAATAATAATATATTAACATGACTAATAATAAATGAAAATCAAGCAAATAATAAACAAATAAATAATAACAAATAAACAAGTAATATAAAATAAATGGCAGTCATTACAGCATCTTGCTTAGGGGCTTATCTAAATGAATCTTAAAGCTTTGAAGTGAACTACATTGCACTGCCTCTGCTGGAAGTTTATTCCATTCATTAACTACACAGTTGGCAAAATTGTTTCTACTAACTTCCAAATTAAATCTATTTCCTGACAATTTGAGACCATTGTTTCTTGTCTGATTCTCAGTGTGAAATTTTTGTCACTTTTGATGTAAATTCCCTTTAGAGATAGATTAGAATCTTAAAGACCTGTATCAAGTCACCTCTGAGTCTATACTTTTTTACAGAAAACAGATTCATATGTTTTAGTCAATTTTCGTATAATTTATTTTTGATATTTGGAATCAGTTTTGTGGCTAGCTGTTGTACTTTTTCCAACCTGTCAATATCTTTAATGAGATTCAGTGACCATACAGAAACACCATATTCCAAATGTGGACGAACTAACGACCTGACTAGTAATCCTGTAACTGTATGACTTCAACAGACTCGAGTCAAGTCTACCTCGGAAGGGCAGTCTAGTCCCATGGTCACAACCAACCTCATATTTACAATCATCTATTAAAATCACTTGGTACAGCCACAGATTAGCAACCCAGTTGGTAACAGATTACCAGCTCAGCTTATAAATTTGACACAACAACCAGATTTAGGAATAACTTTATGGTAGTTTCACTTTATTAGGCCGATAGTTCATGTTGGATGCAAGATCTATCATCTTGGGTCTTTGTTATATCTAATTTTTTTTTTGTGAATAATGGATGTGTCATGGAGGGTACTGCCATTGGTAAAACTAAATAGGGTCTTGAATTGAGTTAGCGACCAGATTGATTTACAAAAAGAAGACTCTCTGGCTGGAGATAGCAGTGGACCACCACAGCTATGAGGTAGACCCTCTAAATTCTACTAAGCAAACCAAGTAAGAGAGGCCAAGGGCTTCAAATAAGTGAGGTGGTAAGGACCATGTTCCAAGAGTGAATATTATAATTCAGCAAATACCCTCCTGTGAGCTTCCATACGAGTGCATGGCACAAATATTTTGTTGTTATGTCCCCTGGTGTCTCAAGCTGTTGCCATGGTGAATGGATCATGTGGTTTTATGGGAGAAATGTGGTGTAATGTTCTATAATAATGCTCTTAGGCTTAGCAATCTGCCTTTCACTGATGATTGAGAAAAAGTGTAACTCACTAACTGTGATAGTCCAACAGGATATGGCCTTATTATGAAAGACATGGCATTTATAATTTGCTTTGTCTGTCATAAAGCCCGTATTCCAGACAGAGGCAAAATCAAGAACTAACAGGTTCTACATTACTGTATTTGCAACTGTCCATCTGCAAGAAAGCTATGGCGGCAACACTGGTACTTTCAACTTTGTGTTCATACTCGTTAAATTCCCTTCATAATATCTGTTCAAGCTATGTATGTTCACATTTTCTTTAAGCACTTTCATTGCAGATTACAACTATGTGCGGAAATAGTCCAGTACAACAAAACAAAAATATTAGTTTACGCAAGTATTTTTACCGCGGTCTGTCCCATTTGTTGGAGATAATTTTCTATTTATATTAAACACACAACCCAATCATCCCTTTACAGGCCTGTATTATAAATCAGATATCATTACCAACTTCCTTAAATCCGATGACAAACCTTCTGTCCTTATTTTCTACGAATTTTGGAAGCTAGTCGATAAAGGTTCCGTTTACTCGGAGAATGTTACCGCCAAACACAACGTCCGAAAACGTGCATTGTTATATGAACGTGTAATTCAATCTGATTATATAAATTTGTGCTCGTATAAAGAATGAGTTACATCATACTAATCATTCAATATATTTTTACTGTGTGTTTTAATGGGTACATCATTAATATAAATCCAGTGGGGTCAGTATAAAGGATTAAATTCACCAATGACTTCTATGATATTTTGTGATTTTTTTCCTGGGCTTGACAATATGGAGAAGTCACTCAATATAAATAATAGATCATTAATAAAATTGTCAATTTCCAAAAAGGCCAGATTTATATACATATAATGTTGCGAACGTTATAATCATATCGTTACGTTATTATATTTTATTATCATCTTACACCTTTCTTCATCACCAGCAAGAATTATTATTTGTGTTTCACTGCTTGTCAGCCCTAAATATGATTTTTTTCTTTACAACTACGACTTTTGTAATGATGATGTAACCCAGACGGATGGCGGGAAAATAATGATGCAATTATTTCTGTACTTCTCATTGCCAAAAAGCTTTCACTTCAAATGTGGAATATAGCAACGCTACATTAGAAAAATAATCTTGGATAATTAATATTAAGTTTAATCAATCTTCACAAAGAATAATTGTACATTACAATAATATGACTGCGTTCCTTTGTTGGCTGGTTTATGTAAGACCATCCATCCAAATTTATGTAAGTAAAATTAGATAGGTGGTGTGGAGACTCACCGCTGGTCAAAACCAGACTGGCCGCCACACAATTCTATTCTATTATATTTAATTCGGGAATAAGATTCCCACGGGGTTATAAGACGAGCCTGTTTGGAGGGTGATTCTGTGTATGAGTGTGTGGTATGCTACACCCACTCATACAACCACAAGATGTGCATACATATGTGATATATGTATGCACATCCCGGTGAATGCACCCTTTCTAACATTGTCAATGCATATACATATAATAATGATCATGAAAAATATATAAAGGGGGGCTGACACTCCACCAGCCGACGCAAGTCAAATTCGCTAAGGCGACTGTCGGAGGCCCTCTCCTCTGAAAAGCAGTTGCGGGGCAGTTCTGGACGTAGTGTTCTAGGGTGGCTTCTGGGTGGCTGCAATGATTGCATCTTCTTTCCTTGGGTGTTGGATTTCTCTTTATTTGCCAGAAACAACGGTCCTCCAGACGTAGATGGAAGAGCAGAGTTTCCACTTTTCTAGGTGTGGAGCGAGGAAGTACAAGGGGCTCGTAGTCGGTGACGACCCTGTACCACCTCGCCCTTTCTGATACCTCTGTCTCCAGTCTGTGCTGAAGGAACCGTTGTACCTGGTTAAGAGCCCTGGTGCGTAGGCGCAACTGATTTCTGCTAAGAGGGACGACAACGTCGCCTTCAGGTCTTTGGCGCGCCGCTTCTGCCGCCGCATCGGCCAGCTCGTTTCCTGGGATGCCCACATGCTTCGGCACCCAGTTGAGCGTAACACTCCTGCCTTGGTGGTGTAGCTTCAGCAGGAATGCTAGGATGGAGGTTAGTAGGCGTACATTGTCGCTGGGCTGTATCGTATCTAAGCTGCCTAACAAAGACTGTGAGTCCGTGTGGACCACCACAGGACCATTTCGAGATATTAGAGCATGTTCTAACACTCCTTGGACTGCTATGGCCTCAGCTTGGAGAGTGGACGCATGATCAGATACTCTCCTGCCAAAGGTCAGACCATCCGTCACGAAGGCAGCTCCCGCACTACGGGACCCGTTGGGGTTCACGGAGCCATCCGTATAATAGACCGCCATTCCAGGTCTCGACAGTGCGCGGATGACCTGTAGGGCCTGCGCTCGTACTCTTCCCTGGTCACATAACTTCTTCTTACTGGGAAGCTTAGTGACAACGAAGGTTTCAGGTATCGACAGCCATGGAGGTGGGGACTTGAACTCTGGGTGAGGAGAGCCCCTACCCTTCTCAAGGAGAGCACTGGTGAGCTTGAAGGAGTCCAGGAGTCTAGCCGCTTGAGATAGCCAGGTACCGCAGTGGATAAGATTATCCATTCGTCCCAGAGCTATCACAAGGCTCTGACTCAGCTCAGTTATCCTAGGGCTCTGGACTATCTTGGCAAGAAAGTCAACCTCCAGTCTTCCGACCCGTGATGCTAATGAAGGCAATGAAGCCTCCATCTGGAGGTTAACAGTCTTAGTCCAAGGTTGAGCTCCTAAGATAGTCATTGCTGCGGCATTTTGGCAGGGCTCTAGGTCTTCAAGCTTGGCAGTCGCCACAGTTATGAGAGCTGGGGCAGCGTTGTCCACCAAACTGCGGACTGCTTGCACATGAAATGTGCGAAGGACCTAGTGCGTGGCACCAAGTGCCTTCCCCGTCATTGCTTTCATGACTGTGGTTCTCCTGGAGATAGGCTAGTTCCTTCTGAAAGGTGAGGTTCCCATCAATCCAGACCCCCAGGTACTGGAACTGGTGGACCCAGTCCAGCTTGAGGCCCTGGATGGTGAGGTGCTCCCCCTCACTCCAGAGTCCTAACGCCATGGCTTTCGATTTGGTAGAGGAGATCTTTAACCCTAACCTGCAACATTCTGTCGCTACGGCACTTCAGCAGCGCTGGGGCCTGCTGAAGCACCGCCGCCTTCCAGTAATTATAAGCGCAAGGTCATCTGCATAAGAGATAACCCTGCATCCATTAGGTAGAGGTAGTTCCAGAATGTTGGGGACGAGCACATTGAACAGAGTAGTGCCATTCTCCAGCATTCTGGCCTCTGATATGTGACCCTAAAATCTTACTTTCGCAGACCGGTGACTGAGATAGTCAGCAATCTAAGAAGGCAGTTTGCCTTTTATACCCTTGCGAGCAAGGGTGTCTAATATCACAAGTGGACTGGCCAGCTCGAACGCCTTTTCCAAATCCAAAAAGACCACGATGGACGGTGTGCCACTGACAGCATTGAGGAGTGTTGCTATACTGTTTACTGTGCCAGTTCCCTTGCAATAAGCATGTATATGCTCATGTATTGGGCCTAGTTTCCACAGCACCCTGTTTAGCACCATCCTCCCTGCTGTCTTCCCCATGCAGTTTGTCAGGCTGATGGGGCGATAGGCACCAGGTTCCTTTGGCTTTGGAATTAGCGTTATGATTACCGTCTTCCAGGCTGTTGATAGCGTGCCAGTCCTCCAAGACACGTTTATCACCCTTAGAAATGCCTCATCACCCGCTGGCCCATGGTTGGTCAGCATGGAATAGGTGATGAGGTCCTCTCCAGGTGCCGTGTCTGAGCTGGTCCTGTGTGTGACCCGTAGCTCCTGAACCGTAAAGCTAGTGCCAGTATTATCCGACCGACTCATCATGTCCTCAACACCAAGGCGCCTCACTCCTTGTAGGTCCTGCAGTTTGTCGTGAACACACTGCGGGAGTGAGGTGCTGCTGGAGCGAGAGGGAAACTCTTGCACCAGTAGCTGCTCCTCAGTATCAGGGGCATGATGAGTGCGTCGCGGTTGAGTCCTGCCAGTTGCTTCACGGAGCTTGGACCATAGCTCTGCTAGGGAGGTGTGAGCGTTAAAGCCCTCACACCATTCAAGAAACTTTGCTCCTCTGGCATCTGCAGCCGTGACATGTGCGTCACGAACTGCAGCGCGCAAGTTGGCCAAATTAGTCTGAGTTCGGCGCAGTCGGAAAACACGCCTAAGCATGTTCACCCGATGGTTGGCCTCTCTCACCTCGGGAGTATAATGCCAACTGTTCTTATGTTCCCTGGGGGACTGGCGAGATTTTGGGATGGCTCTGTTGGCAGCCACCTGAAGGGCTGCAGAAAAGTCAGCCTCTAACGTTTCCACGTCCTGTGGTGGAACGTAAGAAGCTTCCCATTCTTTAACAGGTCTCTCAAAGGCTGACCAGTTTGCCAGAGCAGTCTTCCACCTGGGAACAGGTAATACGGTCGGTATGGGTGGTGCATCCCGTATGTGCACAGAGACACCGAAGTGATCACTAGTGACACTAGGATGCACCTCCCAGGTTACCCTAGGGAGGAGAGTGGCCGTCGCCAAGGTCAGATCAAGTCGTCCACCTTGCACGTGCGTCTGATTACCACCATTCAACAACGCAATGTCAGGGCATTCATCTAACATGTAATTTAAGTGGCGCCCAGCGACACTGGGCCTTTGAGGCGACATCAACATAGTATAGTGGGCGTTGAAGTCCCCTCCTATGATGAGGAGCCTGTCCGCAGTAAGAGCACACACTTCTCCAAGGTCCAGTTCCGCACTATGGCCCCTGTATATGTTATAGATGGTGTACGTTCCGTGGGCCCGATGGAGTCAAACCGCAAGAACTTCTACACCATCTCCACATCATACAGGGTCCATGATCTCACTACAGGGGATAGATGATTTGACTAAGATCATGCACCCCCTAGTAGTGGGTATGCGAGGGAGGGTGAAGATGCGATATCCCGGAAATCGCACCTCATCACTCACCAATGTCTCCTGGAGAAGTATGATATCGGAATCATACTCTTGCGCAAACGCAAGGAGATACGAGCTTTTACTGCGGAACCCGTTTATGTTCCACTGTAGCAACCTTAAGTGATTATTGAACAGGGCGATTCTCTTCCCTGTCAAATTCCATTACGTCCTCATCTTGTCCTCCCCGGTCAGAAGACAAGATGGGTTGCATTTTCCTCATCACCAGAAGAGGAGTCTTCAAGCCGAAGAGCATATTGACGCTGGGGCTTAGCAGCAAGCACTTTCCTCGTCTTCGATGATGTTGTAGGTGTCGCTTTGCCAATGGTAAAATTGGGTGTGGCTGGCTTGGGGGAAGTGGAAGGGGAGGAGGAGGAGGCAGAGGCGGGGGAGGAGACAGAGGTGGGGGAGGAGGCAGGGGAGGAGGGGGGTGGGAGATGAGGAGGTAGAGGGGGAGGGAGTCCTCTCCTTTCGCCTAGGGGTTTTGGAAGGGTTTCTCTTCTCTTTTAAGAGGTTGAGCACATTCTTGACAGCATTATTCACCATGTCTAGTGTCTTCTCTGCATCACTTTCCCCTAGGGTACTTGCGATCCCAGCGACGACACCAGTCACACTCAGACTGATATCATCTTCCCGCAGGGGGATGGTATCAGACGGATATTGAGGTGGAGGGGGCTGCCGTTCCTGTGCTCGTGAGGTTGGTGCTGGGGTGTGGGCGTGGGATTGGGGTGGGCGTGGGTTTGGGCGTAGGTTTGGGCATAGGGATTTTTTTGGGAGCTGGCTGTGTTCGAGTGCGTGTGTGTGTTGGAGCTGTGTTGAGTGCAGGAAAGTGCTCCTGATTGTTCAGATCAGGAGCACTAGGTGCAGGTGGCTGTGGTACGGTGGGGGAGTGCTTCCTGCTACCCCATACAAATGTACCGGGGGGGGGGGTAGGTATGAAGTCCTGTTGCTTCTCTGTCCTCTCCTTACAGACAATGGCCTGGGCTTTACGCACTGAACAAGAGGTATTGCAGAAGTGGTGCTTCTTGCCACAATTGGGGCACTTGGCAACAGTCTCAGTGCCAGCCTTAAACTTGTTAAGGCAAGTCTCAGTGGCATGAGACGTACTACAAATGCCGCTTTTGTGTTGCTTAGCAGTGCACCGCGCCTGGTGATGACCATAGCGTTGACATTTGAAGCAACGGAGAGGATCAGGGATGTACGTTCGTACATCATACCTGTCATATATTCCCAGGTCAATCTTATAAAAAGGTTCACCTTTATTAGTGATTAAAACCTGGTGCGTGGGCTTTTATCCCAACGGCGCATTCTCGTGGCTCCGATTACCTGACTGTGGTCTTCGATGGCCTTGGTCATGTAAGAGGTCGGGTGATCGTGTACCACGAGTCTGTGCCTCTTGTCTTCGGGATTGAGTCGCTCCAGGGTCAGAGGCTTGCCATCTAACGATGTGATTGCCTCCAGCTCCTCAACGAGTTGGTAGCTGCTTGGCAACAATAGCAAGTTACCATCGCCAAGGGGTCGGAGGGATACAAGCTTGCCATGGAGGGGGCCTTTCTCCAAAGCTCTCACCACTTCAAACGCCGTATCGTATCCTGCCGAGGGTACGACCTTGAAAGTGGGGAGCTTGCCACCCTTGTTACGAGGAGGGACCACCACCACGGCAGCTTCATCGTCTGATGGAGGCTCAGATCCTGGAGTGTAGCGCCGTCGTTTCGGCACGCCAGTCATGTTATCAGTAGCCGCCATGGCGGTACTGATAACGCTAAACTCTAAGTTTTTACGCGGTTCTTAACGTAAAAAGAAAGAAAGAAAAAAAAACGTAAATCTAGGGGGGACAGGGGACGCGGGCGCTCATGAGCGCGTCGGTACTGAGTCGCTTAACTCACGAAACCTGTCTACCTCGCAACAATCATGAATACGAGACCCGAGTGCGCCTAGACGCGCGAGACCGGGGTATGCTTCTTGAGGGTTTCCCCTCTCCCGTCGTAAAGGCAAGTTTTACACACCGCAGGGGCTATGCCGATCGTACGGGAGAGTTATGTGGGACATAATCCTGCCAGAGCGAGATTCCACAAGAAGGGGGAATTACCTCGGGTGCTTTCGAATAATCATTAGGGTTTGGCAAGTCAAACAGAGCTAGAGTCTAGGGTGAATGACGGCACAAAAGTCGTATCTTCAGCGGTGAGGCGATCCAGCATGGGTCTTCTCTCCATGAAATCTATCTTTTCTCTGTGCCTTCACACATAATTAATAAAGGTTTATTGTATAAAATATGTACAGGGATATATACATTAATATACAATGCGGGCAACAGCTCGCCAGTGGGTGGAAGGTGAGGGCGTGGGGAGGTCAGCGATGAGGGGGCGCCCCCCTGAGCACCCCAAGTATCACGTCCATGGGCATGTGGCGGACAAGGAGGGCAGTTCTCGTTGCCCGACTGCTGAGGAGGCTACCTTCTGCAGGGTGGGCGGGGGTCTGGGGCGCTGGTCGGAAGGCCTCCGTGGCCGGGCAGGGCAGTAGGTAGTGTAGCAGCGGGTGACGGCTGTGCCTTCCGCAGTGATCGCACTGTTATCCCTGGAAGCCGTCGTACAGCTCCTCCCTGGTGCCCAGCCTGACTCTCTGCAACAGTACGCCGTCCGCCCTGGGTTGTTGATGGAAGGCACCCAACATCTGATAGTCGGTGGTGGCGACGTACCAAGCGGCTTGTCTTTTTGTTCCCTCTAACTGCCGGTGAGTCTGGTGGGCGTGGTGGGCTGCGGCACGCCTGGCTCGCACCTTCACATACGACAGACGAGGTGGCACGTGCCTGGTCACGTGGGGGCCGCCAGCCGCTCTTCTTGCAGCAACGTCGGCGGACTCATTGCCTTGCACGCCCACGTGGCTGGGCATCCAGTGCAGCCTTACCCGACGTCCTTATGCGGCAAGGCTCTGCAGGCTACCCAGGATGGCGGTGACGAGTCCCACGTTGTCGCTGGGGTACGGCTGCTGGAGGACCTGCCACGCCGTCCTGGAGTCTGTGTGTAGGACCACAATGGCCTCCTGGCGGTTCTGGGCGTGCTCCGTCTGCAGGGCGGAGCAGTAATCCGGCGTCCTCTAGAGCAGTTCGGTCCCAGCAGTGTTGGCAGCGGCGCCCGTCCTGCCACTTTCGGGGTCGACCGGGCCGTCGGTGTAGTATATGGCACCGCCCAGCTCAGACACCCGCGCCATCGCCATGAGGGTGTGATGCCGCAGCTCCTCGGTGGTGCAGAGCGCCTTGCTGGCCGGTAGCCGGTTGGTGGAGAACTCTGCTGTGGGGGGCTCCCACGGGGGTGGGGCTCGGTAGGTGGGCGCCGGGAGGTCGGCGTGTTGCCAGCGCCAGCCGTCAATGTGGGCGAGGCTGTGGGTGGCCAGGGTGGACTGGAGTAGCCACGGGTTGCGGTGGAGGACATCGTTCCCTTGCGTCATTGCAAGCCGTAGTCTTCTCTGTGCTACTCCTTCGGAGTCGCACTGCAGGACCCTGGCCACGCGGCAGGCCACGATCTGTTCTACTCTGGTGGTGAGTGGCACCAGGCGGGTCTCGTTCTGTAGCGATATGAAGACTGGGGCGCTGTAGTCCACCAGGGAGCGCACTGCAAGTACGAAGTACAGTCGGAGGACGGAGAAAGTGGTCTCCGCTGTGGGTCGTGTCATGGCTCGCATTACGTTCAGCCTGACCCTGGCCCTTTCCCTCAGGTGGGCGACGTGGGCTGTAAAGGACAGCCACTTGTCCACCCATACCCCGAGGTACTAGTATAAGTTGGCCCAGGCCAGTCCGACGCACTGGACGCAGAGCTGACCTGCCGGGTCGGCAGCCCTCACCATCATGGCGCGGGACTTCTTTGTCGATTTTGAGGCCCAGCTCCTCGCATTTCCCGCTGATAATGTCGAGCGCCTGGTGCGCCTTCCTGAGCTTATTGCCCCTCCCGGTGACCACGAGGGCGAGGTCATCGGCGTAGCTGAGGAGGATGGTGCCATTGTGGAAGGGCAGGGCCACCAGCTGCGTCCATCAGCAGGTTGAAGAGGAGGGGGCTGAGGATACCGCCCTGGGGTGTCCCGTTCACCAACCTCTGGAAGCTGGACTTCAGGCCCTGAAATTTTACCTTGGCGCGGCGATGCTGCAAATAGTTGCGGAACCAGGCTAGCATCCTTCCCATCACGCCGTTCCTTACGAGGGCGGCGAGGATGGCGTGAGGGCTGACCAGCTCGAATGCCTTCTCCAAGTCGAGGAAGACAACGATGGCGGGGCGGTGGTTGACTTGGTTCAGCAGCGTCAGGATGCTGTCCGCCGTGCTCCTGCCGCGGGTGTAGCCGAAAACGTGGGGGTGCAGTGGCCCCACACGCCACTGAAGGCGAGCAAGCACCATCCTCTCAGTCGTTTTGGCTGTGCGGCTGAGGAGGGATATAGGCCTTAGCTTGGTGGGCTTCCTCGGCTTGGGGATTGGTTGGATGTCAGCCTCCTTCCACCAAGGAGGGAGGCATCCCGCCATCCACGATTCATTGCCTGTGGCCAGCAGGGTGGCGTACCCGGCTGGCTCGGCGTGAGCGATCATGGAGTACGTCACGCCGTTGGCCCCTGCTGCTGTGTCACGGCCCCGTCTCTTGGCCCGCTCCAGCTCCTGAGGAGTAAAGGGACGGTCTGTTACTTCAGCTTCTTTAGTCGCCTCCTCGATGGCCGTGTCGCGGCAAGGCCAAAACTGCTGCTGGAGACGGCACGTGCTACCCGGAAGCTGGTCACTGGAGCCGCGGGCGGTGAATTCGGTTATGAGCCTCTCGGCCTCCTGGTGTGGGTGCGGGTGGGCAGCGGGGCGAATCGGGGCGGCGCCGGAGGCGGTCTTCACGCTTTTCCAAAGCTGGCTTAGAGACGTGTGGTGGCTGAAGGAGGCGCACCACTTCAACCACTTGGCCTCCCTGGCCTTCAGGGACATCTCCCGTGCGCGGGCCACCACGTCCTGAAGTAGTCTTAAGTTGGTTGGGTTGGGGCGTCTCTTGTAGAGCTTCCTGTGAATGTTTACTCTGTGGTTATGCTCCCGCACCTCCTCGTTGTAGAACCACCAGTTTGGCCGGTGGCGACGGCTCGGGGCTTTCCTGGGAATGGCTGCGTTAGCAGCCCTCTCAATAGCAGCAGTCGGGTCCCTCTACCGCTGGTGAAGGTCCACGGGTGGCTGGTAGGCGGCCCACCATTCGTCGAGGGAGGCTTGGAAGCTGGCCCAGTCTGCTCTCCCAATGTTCCAACGTGGAGGGGGGAAGGGGGGCGCTGGGGGTGCCACTGGGAGGGTGTATCCTTCAACCATTATTAATCATCACCCACCACGCACGTGATCCACATGCTTGCAACAGAGCGAGACTTCCTCTTGCTTACCTTGCATTTCCCACGACATGCACCCCTAACACAGCACAATTTGAAGACAAACAAGTATAGATACCTAGTGTCACCAGACACGTATCATAAATCCTTTTATTATAACTGCCCTAGTGTATTACGCATAAACTAACATAGATATAATATACCTAACAATATCCACCAATTATACAACTAACCCTTATATATCTAAACCGTCCCCAATCCATAGATTAACGAGACTAACGCCCTTGCTTACAGCAACCCTTCTAACCCTATATATTCTATGACACAATTTGACACAATTTGACACAATTTGACACAATTTGACACAATTTGAAGACAAACAAGTATAGATACCTAGTGTCACCAGACACGTATCATAAATCCTTTTATTATAACTGCCCTAGTGTATTACGCATAAACTAACATAGATATAATATACCTAACAATATCCACCAATTATACAACTAACCCTTATATATCTAAACCGTCCCCAATCCATAGATTAACGAGACTAACGCCCTTGCTTACAGCAACCCTTCTAACCCTATATATTCTATGACACCCATGTAATGTTGGCAGAGCTGGAGTAGGTGAAGAACCTACTGCCAGAGGCTGGGTAGGTCACGAACCTACCGGCCGGAGGTCAGAGCTATCGTGCCCTAGGTCAAGGCCTGGCACTTATTGTAATCTCAAATGTGTTCTTTAAAATAAACAACGAAAACTGCCGCTTTGGAGTCTATCTCGCCACATTAAGACTTCCCTACGTAACCATACCATAACGGTATACACTGGTACACACCAGGTATACAGAGGGTGGTGAGAGTGGCGAAGTGGTCGCTGGTGAAGTTAGGATGTACTCGCCATGTAGCACCGGCGGCTAGGTCGTTCGAGGCGAGGGTGAGGTCAAACCTCCCCCCCCCCGGGTGTGGGTAGCCTCCCCCGTGTTGAAGAGGCGGATATGGGGAATGTCCTCGAGTAACACGGCCAGGTGGCGGCCCGTCTCGTTGGTTGGGGATGGTGACTGCAGCATGGGGTGGTGGGCGTTCAGGTCGCCCGCCACGAGGAGGCTGGTGTGGGCGGCGAGGGAGAGCAGCTCGCCTGCTTCCAGCTGATGTCGTTGGCTCCTATATATGTTGTATACCAGAAGCGGGATGCCCCCGACCTGCAGCTCTAGTGCCAGGACCTCGACGCCCTCCCTGCAGTGGACTGGGGCGGATACTCTGCGGTGAGGGATGGTGCTCCTCACCAGCGCCGTACAGCCGCGGGTGTTCTCTGTAGCAGGGAGCGAGAGAAGGGAATAACCCGCCACCCTCCACTCAAAGTCGGCACGCGTCAAGGTCTCCTGGAGCAGCACCACGTCAAGGTTTTCCGTGAAGATAGCCTGCAGTACTTGGTGCTTCTTAGGTCGGAGACCTTGCACGTTCCACTGCAGGACTCGGAGCCTGGGAGGGCCAGCAAGCTGGTCCTCATCGGCGTCTACCTCAGCTCGTCGACTCTCCATTCTGGTGGTTGGGGTCGGCTGGGTAGAGGGAGCGGAGGTGCGTGTCCCTCAGGTCGGAGGGTGGCTGGAAACCACACTCTGTGAAGACTGAGACAATTTCCTGCAGGAGCTCGCTCAGGGTCTCCTGCTTGTCGATGTTGTGGTTGGGGTTTGGTGAGCAGCTTCACCCGAAGTTGCATCATCCTTGCCATGATGCAGATGACGACTGTGCGTGTTTCCTCGCTCATGGTGCGTGGCAGGCCGTGGGAAGGGTCGGTTGGGCCCATGGAGGGTCTCCTCGCCGATGTCGCGGGGGCGTTGGCGGGAGGGTCCCGTGCACCCCCACCTGGTTGGCGAGGTCCGGCTGCGCTGCGCCGGGCCGAGGGACCGGCCGAAGGGGCGCGGCCGCCAGTCTCCAAGGCTGCGGCCCGCGGCCGCTGCTCCCGACTCCGCGTCCTGGGTTGGCGATGGGGTGTGTGATCCCTGGGGGCCGGTCGGCTAATCCCTTCCTCCGGCTCTGGCGCGGCCTGGGTTGGGGGTGGGGGGTGGTGGCGGGGACTGCAGGAGCCCGCCACCGACCCCACGCTGACCTGGTTGGTGGTGATGCAGGCTGGAAGGCTTGCCGACGCTGCTGCTGCGGCTTAGGCTGGCTACGTGGTGGGTGCTGGTGCTTGGTATCCTGGTGCCGTGATGCTCCAGCGACGAAGTTCTGCTGTTGCTCCGACTGGCTACGTGATGTCCTCGAGCGGCGTCGTTGTTGTCGTTGCGGAGGCCCCTGGGACTACCGCTGTTGCTGCCGTTGCGGTGGCCCCTGGGGCTGCCGCTGTTGCTGCTAGGGTTTCTGGGGAAGCCTGGGGAGCCTGCGGAGCCTCTCGGGGCACCGAGGGTTCCAGGCGTGATGCCTGCTTCCGCAGTTGGGGCATTTTGCGGAGGTGGCCTGATTGGCTTTGTGACTTGCAATGCAATCCTCCGTCGGGTGTGGCAAGCTGCACATGCCACATCTGGCGGCGTTTCACACCGTACCTTGAGGTGGTTGTATCTCTGGCATCTATAGCATTTCACCGGTTCTCCCCGATGGGGGCGCAGAGAGTACCTCCCCCAACAGCCGAGGTCCAGTTTGGGGGCGGCTGTCCCTCCAACACCACCAGCACTTGCCTTGTGGGGAGCTTATCCGTGCGGGAGCGTAGTCGCTCGGCTGAGATCACCTTTGGGTGAGCCTCTACAGCTTCCAGGGGCAGGTCTAATGAGTAGCGCTCCAGCACTACCTTGTGCTGTCTCAAATTGGGGTCGAGGAGAATCACAGTGTTCCCCTCCTCAGCGAGGCGGCGGAGGAGTACTGCTGAGGCTTCGTCCCTGGCCTTGAGGATGTGTTCACCCTGAAGGTTGAGTCTCACCTCCATTTTCAGGCTGGGGTTCTCCCTCTCGAGAGCAGTGATGGCCTGGTAGGCGCTCTCGTGGTCCCCTAGGTGGCCCAGTTTGAACTTGGGCCTCGGAGGAAGCTGGTGGCGGGCTCTGGCATTTCTGATGACGGTGGTCCATCCCTGGCCTTCGTCGTCGCCTGGTTGCTCCTCGTCACTCCTGAGGAGCTGTTCAAGTAGGGCGTCGTCGTCCGCGATGCTCGGGGTGCCTTCCGGTGAGGATGGCGCGTCGTTGTTGCTGACTACCATTAGTGAGGAAGCGTCGCTGCTGCTGTTGTAATGGTATGATACATATTATAATTACGTACAACATTGTACAAGTATTATATATTGTACTTGCGAAGTGTTCAATTGTGGTTGTATTTTTCCATTGCATAATTGTCATAGAAGTTATTGTATATTGATTTTGTTATTGTCATTGTATATTTATTATTGTATATTGTACATATGTAATAAGAACCAAGTGTTCAGTTTGAGCGTGTACGTTTTCCCGCCAAATCTGGCGTGGTCGCGTAGCTTAGCGTCAGTCTTGATCTTGCTTGCGAAGCGACCGCACGCTCGTTTTGTAGTGCTTGTAATCTAATACAATACTATCCATTATTATATTATTTGACTGTTTCATTGGCCACCCCGTACACTGTCGTCCTATTGCAGGGAGGGCGCGTAGCTGCTACTGGGCCTGGCTCGGGCCGCCTTCTTGGGCGTGGAGAGCTCTTCCGAGGCCTCTGTGGGAAAGCATTCCCTGCACCTCTTCCCGACACTTGTAGTCACTAACTCCTTCACTCTAGCCATGAGGGTGTGTGGCGTCGAATGAAAACCACAAACTGTGCATGTATGAAGAAATCACTTCGTAGACTGGACGATGAGTTGGTGGTGTGGTCGATGCACGTATCCGTGAACTTGGGAACGTCAATCGCCGTCACACAACTCGAGCTAGGCCTATATACTCGCTGTAGTTAGCAAGCGTAATTAGCAAGAGGTCTCGGCCAGCCCAGCCATCAGCCAATCAGAAACTCGGGAAAGCTCTCCGGGGACCGTCGCTGAGCTGCCAGCCTCCTTTAAAAGGACGGCTTCTTGTTGGTGGATTACGCTGCCCCAGCTCTCATAACTGTGGAGACTGCCACGCTTGAAGACCTAGAGCCTTGCCAAAATGCCGCAGCAAGGACTATCTTAGGAGCTCAACCTTGGACCAAGACTGTTAACCTCCAGATGGAGGCTTCATTGCCTTCATTAGCTCTCAACAGAAATCAGTTGCGCATACGTACCAGGGCTCTTAACCAGGTACAACGGTTCCTTCAGCATAGACTGGAGGCAGAGGTATCAGAAAGGGCGAGGTGGTACAGGGTCGTCACCGACTACGAGTCTCTTGTACTTCCTCGCTCCACACCTAGAAAAGTGGAAACTCTGCTCTTCCATCTACGTCTGGAGGACCATTGTTTCTGGTAAATCAAGAGAAATCCTACACCCAGAAGCCACCCTCGAGCACTACCTCCAGCATTGCCCCACAACTGCTTTTCTGAGGAGAGGACCCCCGACAACATCTGAGGGTCTTGTGCGCCGCCTATGCAGCCACCTCAGCGAATATGAATTGTGTCGGCTGGTGGAGTGTCAGCCCCACCCCCTTTAATTTTTTCTCATATATTGATTTATTACTGTTGATTTAATTCACTGTTAATGTTAGCAAAGGGTACATTCACCGGGATGTGTGTGCATATCCCACATATGTATGCACATCTAGTAGATGTATGAGTGGGTGTGGCCAAAGCCACACCCTCTCATACACTAAATCCTCCTCCAAACAGGCTCACCATTAAAGCCCGTGGGAATCATATTCACAAATTACCAAGTGAAGTCAAGCCAAGCCGAGACAACCAGTTCTCTTCAGCAAGTCGCTTCGGGACCAGTTCTCACCAAGCAGCAATTCTCTCCAGCAAGTCGCCTCGGGACCCGTTCTCTCCAAGCAGCAGTCCTCTCCAGCAAGTCGCCTTAGACGCAGTCCTCCCCAGCAAGTAACGTCTCCAAGCTTCAAGCGGCCCTTCGCACCAGCCCACGACACTTGATGAGGCCCTCACTCCGGACCTTCCCTCTATGAGCCCTCGTCCGTGACCTCCGAGCCTAGTAACCATTAAATCTTTGTGTTAGTGTTATTGTGAGTCTCATTTCTCTGGCTTGTCCGAACCGAACCACAACAGTGGCGTTCATCAAGAGCTCTCCTAAATATTAAGGAAAACGAAATAAGTTACAAATTCATTGCACAAAATGTTACTTTTAATGTTAACACAGTTCATTTAATTCCGGCTGTTATTTACCACAACATATTTGTCTGGGTACAACATCTTTTAAGTATTTCATACAAAATCAAAGCGTCAAAGTTATTATACCTTAAAGTGGTGGGGGAAAAGAATACTGCCACCAAGTATCCCACTTGGATCGTAAGAGGCGAGAAGAAAGGGACGGGGAGAGGGACTAGGCATCCTTCTCCCTGTAGCCCCACGGGGCATATAACCTAAAAAGTAAAGTGAAGGCATAAGGGGTGCTGGAGGGCCTCGGGCCAGCACCCTAAGGTTTGGGTCTTTTAATGTGTGTGGATGTGGTACAGATGAGAGTAAAAGGTAGTATGTTTGTGAGAACAAAGATGGATGTGTTGGCTTTGAGTGAAACTAAGTTGAAAGGGAAGGGTGAGTGTAAGTTTGGGAGTGTAAGTGGGAGGTTATCAGGAGTGAAGAGAGGGCGAGGGAGGGAAGGGGTGGCTATTCTAGTAAGTGAGGAGATAGGTAAACAGCTAGTGGAGTGGAAGGAGGTTTCCTCAAGGATAATGTGGATGAAGGTGAAACTGGGAAAGGAGATGTGGGTCTTTGTAAGTGCATATGGGCCTGGCAGTGAGAAGAGCGTGGAAGAAAGGGAGGCCTTTTGGATAGATTTAAATGAGTGCATAGAGGATTTAGGAAGAAATGTCAATGTAATAGTACTGGGAGACCTTAATGCTAGGGTGGGAAATGGTCCAATCGATGGAGTGGTTGGGAAGTGTGGAGTTCCAGGAAAGAATCGTAGTGGAGAGTTGATGGTGGAAATGTGTCTAGAAAGAGAGTTGATGATAGCAAATACAGTGTTTCGGAAGAAAGTCAAGCATAAGTACACATGGGAGAGGGTGGTGGAGGGAAGGGTGGTAGATAGAGCGCTAATGGATTATGTAGTGGTAAATAGGATTATGATAGGAAAAGTTAAGGATGTACATGTGCTAAGGGGAGAGGGTGGGGGAATATCAGATAATTTTTTGGTGGAAGGTAAGCTGAGAGTGGAGGATAGATGGAGAAAGAGGAAAGGGACAAAAGGTAGGGAGGTTCTTAGAGTGAACTCCTTGAATGAAAAGGAAAAGGAGAAGGAGTACGAAAAGAAGCTGAAGGAGGAGTGGGAGGGAGTAAAGGATGGAGCAGAGATGGGTGTGGAGGAGGAATGGGGATGGTTCAAGGAGGGAGTCTTAAAGTGTGCAAGGATGGTGTGTGGAACAAGAAGGACAGGGGGAAATAGAAGAAAGGGTAGTGAATGGTGGGATGAGGGAACAAAGAAGGTTGTAGAAGAGAAGAAGCGAGCATTCACAGATTGGTTACAAAAGAGGACGAGGGAGTCATATGAGACGTACAAAGAAAAGAAAAGAGAAGTAAAGCAAAAGGTAAAGGAGGCAAAGAGGAGAGCAGATGTGAAATGGGGTAGGAGTATGACAGAAAATTTTGAAAGTAATAAAAAGATGTTTTGGAAAGAAATTAAGAGAGGAAGAGGAGGCGAATCAAGTAGGGAAGAAAAGGTAAAAGGTACAGATGGAGAGATGATAATGGAAGAGGTGGCAGTAAGGGGAAGATGGGCAGAATATTTTAGGGAGTTGCTAAATGTGAAGGAGGATAGGGAAGGAAAGATAGCTGCAGTGGGAAATGCGAAGAAAATGAGAGTGATGAGTGAGGAGAATGGAGGAGAAATAAGGAAGGATGAGGTGAAGGCAGTTGTAAAGATGATGAAAGCAGGTAAGGCACCTGGTCTGGATGGATGCCATGCAGAATGTCTGAAAAAGGGAGGTTCAGTGATGGTGGACTGGATGGTGAGGTTATTTAATGTTTGCTGGAGAGAGGGTAGAGTACCGGAGGACTGGAGAAGTGCCTGTATAGTTCCTCTTTACAAGGGAAAAGGGGACAAGTGTGAATGTAGTAGTTTCAGAGGGATTAGCCTGTTAAGTGTAGTAGGGAAGGCTTATGGGAGGATCTTAATTGAGAGGATTAGGAGAGGAACAGAAGGAGTAATTGGTGAGGAACAGTGTGGTTTTAGGACAGGTAGAGGTTGTGTAGATCAGATCTTTGTGGTAAGACAGATATGTGAGAAAGCTATAGGAAAGGGGAAGGATGTTTTTTGGGCTTTTATGGATCTGGAAAAGGCTTATAATAGGGTAGACAGAAAGGCACTGTGGGAGGTTATGCAGATTTACGGGATAGGAGGAAAGCTTTTGGGAGCTGTCAAGAGTTTTTATGAGAGTAGTAGAGCATGTGTCAGGATTAGAAATGGAGCGAGTGAGTGGTTTGAAGTAAAGGTGGGACTTCGTCAAGGATGCGTTATGTTGCCCTGGCTGTTCAACTTATACATGGATGGAGTGGTGCGAGAGGTGAATGCTAGGGTAGTGGGTCAGGGATTGGAGATGGTTAAAGAAAATGGAGAAAAGTGGGAGGTGAGCCAGCTGTTGTTTGCGGACGACACTGCGCTTGTGGCAGGGTCAGAGGAGGGATTGAGGAAGCTGGTGGCAGAGTTTGGGAGAGTATGTGATAGAAGAAAGTTAAAGATAAATGTGGGTAAAAGTAAGGTGATGAGATGTACAAGGGGTGAAAGTGGCAGTAGACTGGAAGTGAACATTAAGGGAGAGCGACTGGAGGAAGTGGATAGTTTTAGATACTTGGGTGCAAGTGTAGCAGGAAAAGGTGGAGTGAAGGTGGAGGTAGAATGTAGATTGAGAAAAGCGAGTAAATGCCTTGGTGGATTAAAGAGTGTAATGAGGAATAGACATTTGGGAATGGATGCGAAGAGGAGACTGTATGAAGGAGTGATTGTGCCAACAGCACTGTATGGGGCAGAAACGTGGAACATAAGAGAAGAAGAGAGAAGGAGTTTGAATGTGTTTGAGATGAGGTATCTGAGAAGTATGGTGGGGGTTAATAGGCTGGATAGAGTGAGAAATGAGGAGGTGAGGAGGAGAACAGGGGTGGAAAAGGAGTTGGGAGATAGGGTTGATGAAAGAATATTAGGATGGTTTGGACACATGGAAAGAATGAGTGAAGAAAGACTAGTAAAAGAGGTATGGAAGGCAGATGTGGAGGGAGTGAACATGAGGGGACGTCCTAGGATGAGGTGGATGGATGGGGTGAAGGGGGCTTTGGGGAAGAGGGGAATGTCTGTTGAGGAAGGAAGGGAGAGGACGGAAGACAGAGGTGAGTGGAGAATGGTTGTATATGGATGATGTTGTGATTGCATGAGGAGGAATGGGCGGGGGGGTGTGGGGTGGGGTAGTATGTGTGAGTAAATTTTGACGCAGCCCGAAGGGATTTCTCCCCGTCCTCTCCTTATATGCAAGGGGGGACGGAGAGGGGGGGGTCGCCGATTAAATGAAGCGGCCTCGCTGTGGATGTGCTGTGTCTTGCGACACTGCTTCTGACCCAGGGCGGTGGGCAGGGTGCAGGGATGACCCGTCATCCAGGAGTTGCTCAGATGAGAGGGAGGGTGGGAGGGGTGTGGAGTGTATTTAGGGATGAAATGGGTGGGAATGTTTTTATGCCTTTACCTTTTTGGCTACCTCCCTTGGAAGGGGGAAAAAAGCCTTGGTCTACATCATAAATTATCAGTAATACCACGCGATTTATACATATTAAATTCAGAGTGCAATATAATATCAGTGCATCTATTATCTTTTCAATTAATTGAATGTTTGGTTTTCTGTTTCGAATGACGCATTGGATTAATCATGCCTCTGTTAGTTCGTTTTCTGTAAGAACAGAACTTAAGAATGAAAGACTGCAAGAGACCACAAAGCAGTACCATGTCCATAATCACCTATTATCCCTGTCCATAAATTTATCCAATCTTCTCCAATTTATCCAATGAGTAATATACTTAGGAATCCACTAACCACTCAATTAGTAAACCTGTTCTTGCCTATTTCCTTCTTAAACCTAAAATTGTCCAGTATAAACCCATTACTACGAATCCTACCTTGCTGTCTTAATATGATGATCTTGCCTGCATCGTCCTTGTTAAAGCCTTCGAACCGTTTGAATACCTCTATTAGATCACCTCGAACTCTTCGCCTGTATAGAGAGGAAAGTTAAGGTGCCTAAGCCTGCCTTCGTAAAGTAAAACTCCAAGCTCTTGTATAAATTTGGTCATTCTTTTGTGTATTGATTCTAGTGAATTGACATCCATCCTTTAGGACGAAAACAAAACTACCGCAAGGTCAAGGATGGGTCTAACTATCGCCAGATAGAGTTTAATAACTGTACCTGCACTTCTATTTGTGACCGTCCCAGCAATAAGTCATAATGCCTCATTAACTATATTCCTGACCAACATGGCGCCCTGCTTTAGTGTTCTCCGCCAACTTGATAATATCAGCATCAACTCCATTGTCCAAGTCGAACAACAAGGGACCCAAAACCGAGCCCTGGGGAACTCCATCAGGCGCGGATACAAAGCCCCCCCCCCCCAACGCCCCGATTCTCCTTGGATAAACACTTTTTAGTGCGAATTTATGATCTGAATTATATTTGTGAATTATATATTATTATACATACAATTACGAGCAAAACAGACTTAGGTTTCTGGACCAATCTCCAAGCCAACAGCATTATTCTTGGGGTTAGAATATCGGCGTGTTTCAGATACCGGTTATCGGTCCGGGCCCCCCACAAATAACAGTCCTGGATCCGCGCCTGAACTCCATTAGTAACACTACCCCATTTGGACTTTATACCGTTAATGGTGACCTCATATTCGTTAGCCAGAATAAAGTGAAGAAAATGACACTCCTGCCTTTCCCTGACCCGGACAATTGTATGCGTGAGCTTCTGTTCATCACTCGTGACATAAATGATCATGCCCACGTGAAGGAAAAAGGTGAGTGAAATGAAAGAGAGTGAATAACGTTACATCATTGTTACAGATTCACTCTCTCTCGTCTCATTTCACTCACCTTTTTCCGTTGCACATGGGCGTGATCATGGTGTCACGAGCGAAAGACGCTCACGCCTACAATTGTCCGGGTCAGGGAAAGGCAGGAGTGTCACTTTCTTCACTTTATTCTAACTAACGAATATGAGGATTTTACACGTGTGTTCAGCACCGGTACTAGGCTTACTCTGCTGCTATGCGAGGTATGGCGGGCAACGCCGGGACCTCCCCCTGGCGTCCCCCCACGCATACCCTCGCTACCCATTGCTTTCGCTCCGACTCACGCATCACTCACACGTTACAAATCACGTCTCGTCCATACCAACCATCCAGGCACACTATGCAACATTCATTCATGCTCTTTCGCCACATTATTATTATTATTTATTATTGTAATGACATTTTCTTTCTTTTTCATTATTTCATATGGTGTTTTATTATATTTATAATGCTTTATTTCACAGCTCTCGATATCACTATTAGCGGTCTTTCCTAAACTTATTATTATTATTATTATTATTATTATTATTATTGTTATTATTATTATTATTTATTATTATTGTAATGACATTTTCTTTCTTTTTCATTATTTTATATGGTGTTGTCTCGATATCACTTTATATAAAAAGGTGAGTGAAATGAAAGAGAGTGTAGACATCCTCCTCACTCTCACTGCTATACACAAGCCTCCTTTTAGTCGGGGGAGCCATTATAAGCATTAAGGTCAGCGGATATGGTTAGACGGCACTTTTAACACTTTTTTGGGAGCTCGATAGGGTGCGTAACGTACCCTTTGAAAGCAAGGATCACACTAACTGTGCTTGCCTGAGCGGCAGGCTACAGAGCCAGGAGTGGGGGGGAGGGATAGGTCTACAACACTACCAATTTTCACAGGGATATCAATTACAGCGCATTTGTGGTACGTCCGTGAACATTGTGTCACTCCGGTGACTTATCGGTCTTCCCCGGTAAAGCCACTCCGGTGGCTTATCGGACTTTACGGGTTAAAGATTCGAACTGAACTACATTTCACTGCTTCTGCAGGAATTTGATTCCATTCATTAACTAAACGGTTGGCGAAGTTGTTTCTACCCACTTCCAAATTAAATCTATTTCCTGACAGTTTGAGACCATTATTTCTTGTCGGATTCTCATTCAGTGTGAAAAATTTGTCACTTTGGTTGTTATCAATTCCCTTTAGAGACCTGTATCAAGTCCCCTCTGATTCTACGCTTTTTTTAGGGAAAGCAGATTCCTACATTTTAGTCGATTTTCATATGAATTCTTTTTTATATTTGGAATCACTTTTGTGGCTTATTCATGTAATTAATTTAATGAAAACAACCCCAAAAAACGACATTTCTTCTTATTATTTGTTTGTATAATGCTTTAAAAAGGGCCATCGAATATAACTATAAGAAAATCTAGTCCCATCCTATATATCCCCGTGTTTGTTCTGTGCGTGGACATTGTTTCTGGGCGGTTATCATAACCATTCTTCTTCTGTCTTTCTCTCTCAGTTCTATATGTTATTAATATGATATTATATCCCGCCTCTTTTCTCTTATTCTTTTCTTCCCAATCGTGTATTTTCCTCTGTAGTTCTTTTTTAATATTCATAATTCTTGCTAAAAAAAAAAAAAAAAGACAGGCTTATGAGAAATGCAAGTGCTCGGGTGCACTTAATGACTATCAAATTTATGTAATAATACAGATTAAAAAAAAACAAACGAAAACGACAATAGTACGAAATTAATATCGCTGTTAAATCCATAGGGAATCCCAAAGAATACTATGGTTAGAGATAAAAAGGTTATTGAGGATCACATTGACCCATTATTATCTTCTGACGGTCAACTTGAATATTCAAATGAAGGATTAATGTGTGACATTTTAAACAATTATTTTAGCTCAGTATTCGTGAACGAAATACCTCAAAGTGAACTCCAAACTGAAACATGTGAAAAGTCTAGGGTGAACTTACTATAGTAAATATAACAAAATAAAAAAATAAATAAAAGGTGCATAGATAAATTCAAAAGTTAATCAAACACCAGGGCCTGACGGATGGCATCCAAGAATATTAGGAAATAAAAAAAAATGATTGTTGTTCCATTATAGATTATTTTCAAGAAATCCATAATATCCGTTACTCACATATTCAAAAAAGGTGACAAAAATAAACCAAAAAACTACAGATCCATAAGCTTGACTTCAATCGTAGGAAAAATGATGGAAACTATCTTCAGAAATGTTATCGCATATAATTTAGAAAGTAACTGTTTGATAAATGATAGCCAGCATGGATTCAGACGGAAACGTTCTTGCGTGACTAACTTAATCGAATTCTACAACACAGTCATCTCGAATTATGACTAAAGAAACAATAAAGATTTAATATATCTAGTCTTTGCAAAAGATTTTGATACCGTCCCACACGATAGACTACTTACTAAATTAGCTTCACACGAAATAAGCGGTAGTCTATTAAGTTGGACAGGTAATTGGTTGAGCGATCGAAAACAGAGAGTTGTTCTAAATGGCAAAACTTCTAGATGGAAAAACGTTACGAGTGGAGTTCCTCAGGGTTCCGTTCTTGGGCCACTTCTATTCCTGGTATATATATAAAGGTGTATAGATCATAGACTGGAATATATTGTCTCCAAATTTGTTGATGATACAAAACTGCGGAATGGCAAATGATCACTTAAACCAATTATATATTCAAGAAGATTTAGATAAACTACAGCAATGGTCTAAAAAGTGGCTAATGAAATTTAACACAAGTAAATGCAAAGTAATGCACATAGGTAAAAAAATAACAGTAAGTACGATTACAAGATATTTGGAAATTTGTTAACAGAAGTGGATAGTGAAAAGAATCTCAGCGTAATTATCAGTAACGATCTAGAATCATCTAAGCAGTGTATTTCAGCCTCTGAGAAAGCAAATAAGATTCTAGAACTGATTGCACGAGCTTTTGACTTAAAAAATCCACCTCCCATTAACAGGCTATATAAACCGTTAGTTCGTCCACATTTGGAATATGCTGTTTCCGCATGGTCACCAATTCTCTTTAAAGACATTGACATTTTGGAAAAAGTACAACGGTAAATCAAACTGAGTCCAGATATATAAAATTAAATCATACGAAAGTCGACTAAAACATAAATCTGTCATCACCCCACCCACCCCAAAAAAAAAAAAAAAAAAAAGGTAGACACAGAGGTGACTTGATACAGGTCTTTAAGATTGTAAAGGGAATTGGCAACATAAAAAATAACAAAATATTCACACTGAATGAGAATCCGACAAGAAATAATGGTCTCAAACTGTCAGGGAATAGATTTAATTTGGAAGTGGGTAGAAATGACTTCGCCAACCGTGTAGTTAATGAATGGAATAAACTTCCTGCAGAAGCAGTGCAATGTAGTTCAGTTCGAAACTTTAATATTCGTTTAGATAAACACCCAAGCAAGATGCTGTAATGCCTGCCATTTATTTTCCATTATTTATTTGTTTGTTATTATTTGTCTGTTTATTATTATTTCCTTGATTATCATTTATTATTATTTCTCTATAAATTTATTATTATTTGCTATTTACCTGTGTAGTGACGTGATGCATCCTACGACCTGTCACACATTGATCAAAGAAATCTTCGGAACTAGCCTTTCCAAGTTCTTGTAGTTGGCAAGAGTGGTTCGCAAGGGTGTCCCTGCCAGCCAGCGGTCAGCCAATCAGGAACTTGGAAAGCTCCTCACGTTCCCGCCAGCCTCCCTTAAAAGGTCGGCGTTTCGCCGAGATGGGCAGAACAGTACCGACCAGCACATACAACAACATCTCCTCGTCCAATCTTCTAGCCGTTCCATCGAGCCTCGCCGTCATCTTTATTTAGATATAATAAAACAGCACCTCACACAACATATATGCACAATTATATATAACCACTACATTTGCCATCTTTATCACTAAGAGGTGAAACACACTTGTATAAGATATCATCAGACCATGTTCCACAATTACTGTCTCAGATCACTATCTCATTTCCAACTCATAGAATGTCCAACTCCACAAAGAAATACTTCCATGGTCTTCTTACTGCTCACAAAATTCACACACAGATTGCGCAGCCGCTCCTGTCTCGCCTTCGTTGCCCGCTTCACTTGTTTCCTTGGAGGCTCCACAGTGGAAATTTTCAACAGTGCAGCTGTGGCAAGGGCCTGGTCCTTTCTGATGCTGTCAATCGCCTTCCAAATGGTTGGATGATCATAGCCAACTAACTCTTTGAATCCAAGATTCCATGCTTTACACAGGTTGTTAATGCAGTCCTTTCCATACAGTGTCACTTGATGAACATAAAAGACGAGGAGGAAATAAAGGTGGGATTCTTCTCATGGGAACTGGAGGTTGAACAGGTGGCTGGATGGGTCGGAAACTTCCGGTGACATATATGGCATTAAAGTAACCGACCAGACTGTGAAGTCCCTTTACATCAGGAATGTTCTCCAGAAGGTACTCTATACCAGTGGTGACCTCTTCCTCAGGTAGGAATGCCAGTGCATTAAGCATGCCACAGAAATGTTTGACCCTATCATCAGTCCTATATGCATTGACCAATCATAGGCTCTGTATTTTCCGCCATATACTTTGTTTCAGGTGGTAGAAGCAGCCACGGGAGGTCATATGAGGTCCCAAAACAGTCTGCACAGCATTTATCATGGCCTGTTCAAAGTCTGTGATGATGGTTGTCACATCTGGGTTGAAGCAAGTTGATCACACTTATCAAGAATGGCCTGGAGAAATTATTCATAAGATGCTTGAGACTTCCCAGACAGGAATACATATACACATGTGATGACTGTGTTTCCCAGGGGGGCACGAATTGTATATAACTGGTGGAATAGCCTGGGAGCTGTGGAGAATGTGCCAGGTTGAATTCCGGCACAAATGTTTGAGCCCCTCATCAGTTGCAAATAAAATGATCCTGTTGGATGATGAGACATTGTCATAAATAAGGAAACTGTTGTTGTCTAGTGGCTCCGTGGTCTTCCATTCTCCCTCAATCCTAAGTTCTTGCGAAGAAGCAGGATCTTTTGGAACACATCCCTTCTGCAGACGTCTGACAGAACGCTTCACAGATGCAATACGCCCTATGGCTGCTCGCACCTCTACAGGTTGATGGACAAGTGCATCTGTTACAATCTGTCCAGGCCTGCAGCAGTTTGCAGTAGCTGTGTTCTTTATGGCTGCTTTCACCTTTGTAGCTGCGATATGAGCAGGATAAGGATCATGGCTGTGGGGTGTTGTCGCAACATCTCCTTCATCTGTATATCTGTGTGAGCACTCCCCTTACACGAAAGGGCACTTCTCTGGGAACATTTCCATCGGATCCTTGTCTTGTTGGCACTCTTCTTGGTAAACATATAATCTGCACATAGCTTGGGACCTCCCTTATCATTTTTGATTATCTCCATGGTGCTACATATTTGACTATGCGATTTGCGATTTTCTAGGTAAGACCACCCGCTTGCGCGGGATCGGTTTTTGTAGGAGGGGAAGAAGGTCTGTAAGAAAATAAAAATATAGTAGTGTATAAAAGAGGGCTTTTGCCACTGGGCGATTAAGGATATTTATTACGCGGCGTCGTGGCTTTGGAGGTATGGGCAGGAGACTTGGGGTTGGAGACTGCGATTGATGTGTAACCGTGAGGTTACATGGAATATCTATTCCTCTTATCCTCATCCAACAAAGTTAGAAAATGACTAGGAGGCTTAGTCTTAGAGAAAGATAGAGAAATTGGAAATAATTTTAGTGGTAGGTAAACTGAAATGAGAAGATGTAGTAGGAGAGAAAGTTGGAAATGAAAATAATTTCAGTAGAAGAGAAAGTTTATGTAGTTGTTTGTGCATGTAGTTGTGTTATTTTTGTTTGCGGTATGGATTTGTGTGTATTCTACACATAGAGGGTTGACGCCTCCAACGTGTATGCTTATAGCCTGTCAATTAATGGGCTACATGCAATATTATTATTATTATCATTATTATTATTATTGCTATCACCAGTCAAAGCTGGTGAAGGGGTGCATTATTGATAAGCACGGTTATACACGTCTTATCGTGTACACCACACGTGGGACGGGCGCAGCTGACAGATAGTCTGTACGGTGTGGTCTAGGTGTAATGTGTTGTATTAGGTGTTTGTGTCTGTCGTGCAGTTTTTCTAGGTGTCTTGTGTGAAGTTTGTGTTTGTGTTGGTTGAGTGGACGGATGTTGGAAATTCGGTGTAGAGACTCAGTGGTTATGAAATCGCTCCATCGCGAACCCGTGATGAACTTGACAGCGGCATTCTGAACCTTCTGATGGTTGTAGTTATTAGTGGCACATGTCAGCTGGCTTAGTCCCGGGGATTGGCACAGAATCGGTCTGACGAGGGCTAGGTACAATCGACGTTTGGTGGTCAGTGTTGCAGTTTTGAAGCGTCTTAGCCTTCCCAGCACAGCCCTAGCCTTCGCTCTCTGTTTGCGGAAGTGTGGAGTCCAGGTAAGGCCACTATCAAATGTGCTACTCAGCACATAGGTATGGTCTTTCACTGGGACGTTTATGTTGTTTATTTTAAGAGGAGTGTTCGTGATTGTTCTGTTGGTTCGTTTGCAGCAGAAGTATACAGCTTTGCATTTCGACGCGTTGGTCTTAATGCGCCACTGTTGCTCCCCCGCGTGTGCCCCGTCTAGGATGTTTTGTATTACGTGTAACGCTCCCTGGAGCGTTTTGTGTCTGCTAATGTGGTTAGTGCCGTCCGCATACAAAAGAGTTAGAGCTCGGTTGCGTGGATAAGCTGGCTCTGGCAGGTCATTCGTATATAGATTGTACAGAGGGCGGTACTCCAGCCTTCGGCACAAAAGGTTGGGACAGACAGCCCCGCCACTTTATTCTTATTGTCCTGTCGTCCAGGTAGTTGCAGAGCAACCTTGTGAACGGCAGGGCAAAGTCGAAATTGTAGTACAATTTGTACTTAAGGCCTTCATGCCAGACAGTATCGAATGCCTTCTCCACATATTTGACTAAAACTTCTGGTGAAGGCCATCTCCTTATATAGGGAATGTTTATACTGATACTAGGAAAGGTGAGAACACACATGACAAAACTCTGCTGAGTAGTTTCACATCTATTCCATGAAACTCTGTTATTTCACATCTATTCCAATAAACTTTTTATCTTTAGCCTGTTTTTGTTTTTTTCCTATATTACATTTTTAAGGGGGGGGGTGTCAGGGGGATTTTGTCCTAGGGTTTTTTTTGTCTGTACCCGCTAATATATCGTCCACTTGTACGTTTCTGATATCACCGTTGTTTGTTACCTGTAGGAACAAAGTATTCTCTCCCCTCGCTGGCTCGTTAATCAACTTCATTAAAAAAATTGTACCCTATCTAAAGAAATTGCTCTTCCTGATCTACTAAATTAACCATCTTCCACAATAGACGACGCTTATAATTCAATTCCGGTTGTCTCCAAATTGTTCATCCAGCTGCACGTAATCTATTCGGTAGCAAAGGAGCTAAACTTGTCTCAATAAACCCTTTCCGTACAGAATGGCACTTCTCATATTAGTCTGGCTATCCTCCGAGCTCTTTCATTGAGCTATACGTGACCACTAAGGTAGCGCGAGGGAATTACAATTCCAACTATCCATCTGCAAGGAAAGGGTGATGCAAAGTGTGAAATGAAACACAATCCATAGTTATAAGACGTATATAATCAGGGGGCTAATGCAGTGTGCAGAATTCTTGTTTGGAAAGGCAAGGAATGATTATCCTTTAGTTGTAGGGTTTTCTTTTTCACAAGCAACAATATTTCACTGGTAGTGCTCAGAATAACGGAAGAAGTATTTATATCTTATTGCTTGGGATGGATTTTCATTGTTCAACTAGTGAAGTTTTCATTGTTTAAAATGGAGGAAGAATGTGAATGGATGAAAGGATGATATATCTGTAGATTTTTTGAATGCTAGAGAAAAGGATGGTGACATCATGTAATGAAGCGGTGTGGGTAAACCAACTCCGACTTTCTGGTCCTTATGTAGAAACCCTGTGCCTCGCCATGTAATACTTTTAGTTTATTTTATATAATAACTGCATCCAATTTAAGAAATGCTGGTTTTAATTCCACCGCTGCTTTGACCAGTGCAATGCTTTCACTGGTGTATATATATTTTGAATGAAATAAGACTTTTTAATTTTTAAAATAATTTATATCTATTCACTTCTATCTTTTTTATTTTCAATGAATAAATAAAGTAAGTATAATTATAATTGAACACAGGAATTTGGAATGATGTCCAATATCATATTGCGACATTCAAAACTACAATAACGATTATATTTAAGCATACATATAGGATACATAACGCTTGGTAGCTTGTGTAATCGGGAAAATAAGGCACTTGGCACAAGAAAAGACATTCTTTGATGTATAATTGAATAAAATGAGTAAATTAAGTTAAGTGAACCAAATTAGGTGATTCAAATCGAATCAAGTGAATCAAATTAACTGGGCCCGCTTTGCCATAATGATCCGCCGGCCGTTCTACCCCAGTACATACATCAATCTGTAATAAATTTCCTTATGAACTTATAATATCCTTATCGTCTGGTGAGAGACGGAGGCCACACTATACTAATATTACATCTAACTCCTTTCGTTAACCTATCGTGTACTATGTTTAATGGATGTCATAAGGACAACTGCGTGGGCGAGCTGCCGTCTTAGAATCACAATTCGTATACACTTGCAAATATCACTAATATATTTGTAAACATTATTAATACAACAGTTGCCCACCAAAATTTCTAGACTACTATATAATAGTATGTCAATATCGACATATTGCATTCTTCCTTTGGGTGAGGAACACAAAAAACAGGGAACGACTTATGTGGGTGAGATGCCGTCATAAAATGACGCTTTGTTGCTCGATTAGGCGCGAACCTTCCCTTCAATCGGTTTCGTATCTCTTAACCCTCCTTGTATGTGGCCACCTATCCTAATCAATTAACTTACATTGGGCGTTCCTAATTATCTACAATTCCAGCGTTATGGTACTACATTTCTCCCAGTATCACGGATTCAGATGAGTAGGTACCCAAGCTTGGATACGCCATGCCTTCCCGCTAAAAGCTGGAGGGAGCGGTAGGGGTGGGGAAAGTGGTCTTGTTACTAGCAGTGTGGCCACTGCTTGGCTTTTTTCCCAATATCTTGGCATTTTTGCCATCAACTTGGAATCTTGGAAGTAAACTGTAAAAAATGAACAAATCTTGGATTTTTTCGCCAAATTGTAGACAATTGCTTAAAATATTAGTTTATAATAGAATATTCTCTTTGCCACTTAATAAAGTATGAGGTACACTATGTTAACAACAGAGGACAAATTAAGTTTTAAATTTTAATTCATGAGATTATTGAAAAGTTAAGGCTGGAAATCACGACTTGCCAACTAAGTTGTCTTCTATAAGTTGACGCGTCCATTACACGTTCAATACGTTTGAGACGTTTCTCTCCTATACCCGTTGCACTGAGAACTGGCCGTTAGGGCGGAGCACTGGGAGTTCCCCTGTGGTGCCACATCTAATTATTTCATTATTTTATTTTATTCTATAATTCTATTTTATGATTTTATAATGTTGCCACATATGATTATATTATAATTTTTGTCACACACCACCACTGAGGTAAAAAACAAAGCAATGTTTTCTATACAAAGGTTTCGTTTCTTCGAGTGTAGACATGGCATATGGAAAAGAGAGAGCGACGCTGCCGCTACATCTAATCTCTGGCCCCGCCCCCCTCACACTGCATTCAGAAAACATTGCATCCACACGCACGTTCTCGCCATGGATGCCCATGTGTGGCAACACCGGGAAATCTCCTAGCCCCGCCTTATCGGTCATTTCTCCTTGCGCTGACTATAGTCCGCAAGTCCTCTCTAGCTCATAAGTCGTGCGTGTGTGGTATGTGAGACCTGTGGTTAGTTATTCAACCCTACTTGATTTAATTAGGAATCATTATGAGTGACTGAAGAACCAGGGTATAGTGGTGATGTTACTCCACCAAAGAGAAAAGCGAAATTGACGTGGTATCAGCAGGCATTTAGAAAGGAATGGATGGAGGATGATGAACTGAAAGATCGGGTACAACCAGATCCTGCTGACAAATATCCTGTCTTGTGTATTGTATGTAGCAGCAAACTCAAGAATTGCAATAAGTCGTCTCTGATGGCACACAAAGTTTCCATGAAGCATGGAAAGTGAACCTCTTCAGGAAAAGGAAGAGCTTTTTCGATATGACTGCAAGCAGTTTCTAATAGAATTGTGCATGCAGATGAAAAGGAGATTTCCTTTTGAAGAAAATAGCCTCATTGCTATGTTAAAGGTAGTGGAACCAGCTGAAGCTCTTTCTACAGAGGGACTTGAAATCTCTTGGAAAACTTGCAGTACATTTTCCAACATTGATAAAGGAGGATGAGCTAGATTTGCTGCAAGAGCAATGGCGAGATCTTCTATATGCAAGAGACACACTTAAAGGCATAAGTCAGTTTGCAACTGTTTTCTGGAATGATTTACTTTCAGTGAAAGATGGGAATAATAAAGAAAAGTTTAATCTTCTTGCAACATTTATGTGCAACTTATTAGCTCTTCCACACTCATCTGCATGTATTGAAAGAATTTTTTCCCAAATAAACCAAGTTAAAACTAAGCAAAGCAACAGACTACACACAAATACAGTTGCAAACCGTCTATAGGCCAAGCAAGCCATCACAAGACAAGAAGTGACTTGCCAAAAGTGGGAACCATCTATTTCATTAATCAAAGATGCAAAGTTGGGTCACTGTCACATGAGATATAAAGAGAGGGAAGAGTCCAGGAAGAAGAGTAACAGAGCAACTGTATATCATAGTGAAGCCAATGATGTTGATGATGAGGAATTAGAGGAGGACCCTATGCCAGTATCCTTCTTCCTGCAATAATACCATTGTCTGTAAAGTATTTGGTGAGTAGAACTTCCTCTTCTAGCTAAATTTCCTATTTTAAATAAGCCACAATCCATTTCAAGAGCCATGTCACCTTGTTTTTCGCAAGTATCAGTATAAAAAATAATCCTTGGATTTTCTTGGATTTTTTCGTAGGGTCATCTTGGCATTTTTACATATTGTGAATGGCAACACTGGTTACTAGGGAGAAAACTAAAAGTCACATAGGCAGGCAGGGGGAAAGGAGGGGGGGGGTGGATACGCCTCACGCCATATACCGTAGAGACAAAAGTTGTCACATTGGGGTAAAACTGGCCATTGTCTTTGTTACATACCTAATTATGTTTGTCAACTAAATAAAGGAAGGAATTATACAAAATACATAGTAATTGGTGGTTTTATTTCCTTAACTGTCATAATTAGGTATGTAACAAAGACAATAGCCAGTTTTACTACATGTGGCTACTTTTGCCCCTTCCTAGTTAACCTTAAAATACCATAATGATTATACAATAATAATGATAGTATAGCCGGCACTACAGTTACATTGCCAAAAACTCGATCAGTGTGGCGGAAGTGAGGGGTGTGGTTAAATGCAAAACACTGGTTTTTGTATTGGGGGTTTATTACATCGATCTACACACAAGCACGTCAGGAAGTAATCTCCCTCCAGGCGGATGCTGGGAGGCCTAACCTCGGGCATGGGCACACTCGTGGCCCACTTTCCTGATACTCTGTTGCCAGGTAGAACTCGTAGGCAAAACAATACAAACACATATAGGTATATACATAAGAACATAAATAAACAAGAGAACAATTACATACAATAAGGAATATGTGTGCAAAACGTTTAAGGGTAACGTTATACTTAATATAACTTGGGGCGTATGCCTAATGACGTATATAAACGGTTATATAATTGTGTATAGGGCACTTATATAATGTAATAACTACATAGGCTTACTTATACAAAACATTTACAATAAATATATACTGAGATTACGTACTACATGTATAATAAATGAGTATTACATATACAATAAAGGAGAGTTACGTATACAATAAATATATGCAATAATTAAGTAGATAAAGGAATCACTACATATATACTCCCCCCTCAAGAGTGTAGCGTCAGAGAAGAAAGTATTTAGTAGTAGTAAAAATCTGATTTATCGTGGAATCTAACGGTCCTCCCTGCACGAGTTGTGTATGGAAGACCGGAAGTATGAGGGTTGGAGGGAGGGGAAGAGGTGATAGGGTGGCCAAGGTCATTGCCATCAGCAGTAGGTGGTATGGGACTCGGTGGGATGACATTGGAAGTGTCCGAAGTGTCCGAAGAAGGAATAGTAGGAGTGGAAAGTGTTGAGGGTATGTCTGGGATTAAATGGAGACGGATCTTAGGGGGAGGAGAAACAGGGAGGAAAGCTGGTTTCAAACGATCAATGGAAACTGAGGTTTCGCCTTGAGGTAGGTTAAAGATGAAGTACTTAGGTTCACGTCGAATAACATCATAAGGACCAGAGCAAGGTCTAAACAAACAGGTCAGACCGTTTGAATTATTGTGCGCAGCTTCTGACGTCATTAGGCTGGGTCCGTTTTCTCTTTGTGAAACACTGAAGAAAACTGTGAAACGCCAAGGAAGACAGGAACTATAATATTTTATATATATTATATATATATATATTATATATCATATATATTATATATTCATATATATAGACAGGAACTATAATATTTTATATATATTTATATATATATTTTATATAGTATTTGTCAGAATATAACTAATTGCGTGGAGCGGTGAGAGCGAAGGCAACAACATACCCGAACGACGCATCAGCTTCAACTGACAGCTATAGGACCCGCTAACCCCACTTTGAACAGCCAGGGGACGTTCACGGGCCCGCTGCGCCAACTCCCTCGAAATTCGGTCGGAAGTGGTTAGACCTGTTATTCCTTAGATCTTGGACCAGAGTACGGAGCCTCCAAACTCTTACGAATTCTGTCGACTCGTACCCAAACTTTAGAGCAAGAGTGAAGGTCATGAGGGACATATGGTTGAGGTGGTGTATGAAAGTCACTGGACGCGAGGTCTTACAAAGGATTACAAAGGCGGAGCATGCCGACAGGAGACCTTTTGGTCCATATCTAGGTCGGATGCGAAAAAAAAAAATAATAATAAAAGAATAAATAAAAACTATAATAATGTAAATAACAAATAAAATACATAAATAAATGCATAGGTATAGTTAGATAATAAACAAACAGGTAAATAGTAAATAATAATAAATTGACATATAACTAATAATAAATGAAAATCAAAAAGACAAATGATAACAAAACAAAAACAAATAATGTAAAATAAATTATAATCATTACAGGATCTTGCTTAGGTGTTTATCTAAATGAATCTTAAAGCTTCGAACTGAACTACATTGCACTACCTGTGCAGGAAGTTTATTCCATTCATTAACTACACGGTTGGCAAAGTTGTTTCTACCTACTTCCAAATTGAATCTATTTCCGGACAGTTTGAGACCATTGTTTCTTGTCTGATTCTCATTCAATGTGAAAATTTGGTCACTTTTGATGTTGTCAATTCCCTTTAAAATCTTAAAGACCTGTATCAAGTCACCTCTGAGTCTACGCTTTTTAAGGGAAAACAGATTCATATGTTTTAGTCGATTTTCGTATGATTTATTTTTGATATTTGGAATCAGTTTTGTGGCTCGCCGTTGTAATTTTTCCAGTTTGTCAGTCTTTAATGAGACTCGGTGACCATACGGAAACAGCATATTCCAAATGTGGACGAACTAACGATTTATATAGCTTGTTAATGAGTGATGGACTTTTGAAATCAAAAGATCGCGCAATGAGTCCTAGAATCTTATTTGCTTTCTCAGAGGCTGAAATACACTGCTTGGATGATTTGAGGTCGTTACTGATAATTACGCCGAGATCTTTTTCACTATCCACTTTTGTTAACGAATTACCTTGCATTTACTTGTGTTAAATTTCATTAGCCACTTTTTAGACCATTGCTGTAATTTATCTAAATCTTCTTGAATATCTAATTGGTTTGAGTGATCATTTGCCACTCCGCACATTTTTGTATCATCAGCAAATTTGGAAACAGTAGTTTTTAGTCCATGGTCTATATCATTTATATATACTATGAATAGAAGTGGTCCAAGAACGGAACCCTGAGGAACTCCACTTGTAATATTTTTCCATCTAGAAGTTTTTCCATTTAAAACAACCATCCTTGATAAGACGAAGGATGGTTGCGTCGTCCGAGGAGAGGGTGTGTTCCTTAGTAATGGCAACGGAAGGGCATAACATATGAGCGCCAGTAACAGCGGTAAATGGGTAAATTTTAGTGACGTGAGGTGTCATGCGATAGCCAAGAAGGACGATAGGTAAGGAAGGGCTGGTTTCAGAGAGCGGTGGAAACGTTCAATCATGCCGTTAGCTTGGGGGTGATAACTAGTAGTACGCATATGGTGGAAGCCAATGATAGATGAAAGCCGAGAGAAAAGTTCACTCTCGAACTGGGAACCTCTATCCGTGATGACATGAAGTGGAACATCGAAACGGCATATCCAACCATTCAAAAAAGAGATTGCTACAGAAGTGGCAGTAGTGTCAATGAGGGGAATTGCTTCAGTCCAACGCATAGCTCTGTCGATGCAAGTCAATAAGTATTTGTAGGGGAGAGGATAAGGATAGTTAGAAAGAGTAGCAGGGGGCAGCGGTCCTACGATATCGATGTGCACTGATTGGAAGCGGTCAGTAGGAGTAGATATAGGGGAAACAGGAGAGGAAGTGTGGCGCGTAGTCTTAGCCTGTTGACACCTAAGGCATTTTCTCACAAATATCTTTACATCTCTGTCAATGTATGGCCAGAAGTAACGTTGTTTTACCAACTTAGAGGTGGACTGAACACCAGGATGAGAAAGGTTGTGCAAAGAATAGACTAAATCATTACGCAAGGGTAATGGAACAAAAGGTCGAGGAGTCTTAGTAGAGGTATCACACCAGAGTGTCAAATTAGAGGGTAAGGTGAATTTAGAGAGTCTAGGCTTGAAAGTTTCCAGTTCGTCATCTGTTGCCTGACTTTGAGCGATGCCACTTAAGTCAAAGACATCGAGTGAAACAGCGCACGTCGTGCGAGATAAGCAATCGGCAACGACATTGTTGTCGCCGCGGATATACTCGACTGAGGAAACATATTCAGAAAGAACAGAGAGTTGTCGTTGTTGTCTGTCAGTTTTAGCAAGAGATTTAGAGTAAAAGGCAGCAACGAGGGGTTTGTGGTCAAGAAATAGGGTAACTGTATGTCCATCAATGAGAGTCCTAAAATGCAAAACTGCGAGATAAGCAGCTAATAACTCGCGGTCGTAGGTGGAATAGGTACGTTGTGTGTCCGAGAGTTTCTTCGAGTAAAAACCCAGGGACCTTGGCTCGCCGTCTATAACTTGATAGAGAGCGGTGCCAGCGGCCAGGCTTGAACTGTCAGTCACGAGTTGGTAGTTTGTCGGTATCAGGGAAGGGTAAGCTAAGGTTGGACAGTCCAATAAGGCTTGCTTCAAATTATTGAAGGAGTACTTTGCTGCGTCAGTCCAAGTGAGACACTTTGAAGAAGGATATTGTTTAAGAAGCTCAGTAAGGGAATAAGCTACGGTTGCAAAGTTAGGGATCATGGGCCGAAAGAAGTTGATCATACCCATGAAACGGCGCAAAGCCTGTGAAGTCTGGGTCAAAGGGAAATCGGAAATGGCCGTGATACGGTCTGTAGGTGGCTTAATCCCTTTTGAGCTAATCTCGTAACCGAGAAAGGTAAGGTTTGACTTGAAGAATTGACATTTGTTGAGAGAAGGTCGCATGTTATGCTGAGCCAAAATGGAAAGAACAGTTTGAACATCAGAAATATGTTCTTCAAGGGTCTCACTAGCAATCAGTACATCATCAAGGTACGTAAACGTGTTGTTTACGTTAGCTAAGAGAGTATCTATGAAACGCTGAAATGTGGCCCCGGCATTTTTCAATCCAAAGGGCATGTACAAGAATTCAAACAAACCAAAGGGCGTGCATATCGCAGTCTTAGGAATGTCTTGTTCAGCTACAGGAATCTGCAGATATGCACGTTGTAAGTCTAACTTAGTGAATATAAACTTATTCTTAAGTGACATGGTAAGAGAGCGCAAGTGTGGTATGGGATATTCGTCATTTACAGTTACATTGTTTAGACCTCGGTAATCTCCGCAAGGTCTCCATGAATGTGGTTCTTTCTTGGGAACCAAATGAAGTGGGGACGCCCAAGGTGAGTTGGAACGTCGAATGATCCCTGCATAGCAAAAATTGAAATTCATCCTTTGCCGCCTTGAGCTTCTCACCTGTCAATGGCCTTACTTTAAAGGATATGGGGGAAGAGTCACCTGTATCAATATGATGATAAATAGTATCTTCTAGTGTTTGAGGATCAGATAATTGTCGGGGCGCGGTAAGTACGAGGAATTCTGAAAGAAGAGCAATGGCTCTTGAATCAATATCCCCATAATGTACTGCGTGTGAAGAGATAGGGAGAGGAGAAGCCTTAAGGGTGATGGTGCATGTAGTGGACGGGTCGTGGAGGATGCGGTTTTTACAATCAATAATTATGGAGTTATATACTAAAAAATCTGTTCCAAGGATTGGGCGGACGACATCAGCAACGACAAAGGACCATGGGACCATGGAAAAGAACGTCTGATACGTTGAATTCCAAGTTCCACGTCGACTTCGCCGTACGTACGAATGCGGGTACCTGAAGCATTCGAAAGTTGCACTACCGTGGAACGGAGCAGTGGAGTTAAACTTGAGTTGTAGGGAATGAGAGAGACTTGAGAACCGGTGTCGATAAGGAATTCATAGTTCTTGCAACCTATTGAAGCATTTATAACGAATGGCAGTCCTGCGGTTGCAAAGAAGACTTCTATAGGGTGCCCATCGAGTTTCCCGACATGTTAAGCTGAGGGCCTGGTGACGGGGGACGTGAGTTAGGGCGTGAATTGGGCAAAACGTTGTCACACTTTGAAGATAAGATGCACCACGGTTTGCAAGTTCTAGCACTGTTGCCGTAGAAGAGGTTGTAACGGCACACTCGTTGCCTTCGGCCATCGTAAAATGGAGTTAATCCGAGTGAAGAGGTAGTATACGCGGAACCACGTGTAGTGGGGTTACCACTACGAAACACTGGCACACTATCACTCTGCGGAGCCCTTGACACAGGCTTGTTCACTGATGACGCACTTATCCCTTTGTTTCCGTGGTCATGGGCCATGAGAGTATCGGCGACGCGGCCAATTCATCTAGTGAGCCGGCATGTGTTACAAGTAATGGTCGGGTGTCACTTGGCGCGGCACGTAGAAACTTCAGACGGATGAGGTCATCGTCGACACCGAGTTGCTTCCCTATAGTGCGCAGTTCTCGTAGGAAGGTCGTTGGCTTGTCGTACATGATGTTGTTCTGGTGGACCAAGGCATCGAAGAGTTCCGGCGGAGACCTGGTAAGGACGTCGATCAGCGCCTTCTTCAAGCGGTCGTAGTCGCCGAAGGTAACGACATCGTCGTCGAGCTGGTTGAACACTGGGATGGTTAAGTTCGCAAGTGTGTGGTTAAACTACGTAAGAGGGACAGTTATGCTGGCTAGTGCAAATTGCGCCTCTAGCAACGAAAAACATCTTGCCGGCGATGCTTCATCGAATGGTGGGGGTTGAACTTCGACGGCGGCCGAAGTCGAGGAATGCGTGGGGCAGGAAGTGCTTCCTGCTGCTGCTGCTGTCGTGAAGTGGCTACAGTGGTTGTAGGCGGAGTAGGGGTATTTATGGTGTCGTTGTCGGACATTCCCCGGTATACGTGTTGCGTGTACTAAGACCTGTTAACAATGCTGTGCACTCCGATTAATTCTTGCCCACTTTGAAGTTCGAAAGTACGTAGTTAGATGTGCGTGACTAAGTCACAGTTTATGAATATGCATAGGCACTTAACCACGTAATCTGTATGGCCCTAAATCATTTAGATACGAAGCACTTGGGTACTAGGGTCACTTGGGCACGTGTCACTCCAGGTCACCAGTGTTCAAGTGACCCTAATACCAAAGTGCTTCGTACCTAAGTGATTTAGGGTCATACAGATTACATGTTTAAGTGCCTATGCATATTCATAAACTGTGACTTAGTCACGCGCATGTAACTACATACTTACGAACTTCAAATTGCGCAAGAATTAATCGGAGTGCAGAACATTGTTAACAGCTCTTAGATCTACAGGCAACACGTATACCGGGGAATGTCCGACAACGACACCATGAATAACTACAGGGGTGATTCTTCATCCATGAGGGAGGGGTGGGGGGTGAAAAATACCTTCCCCATAGTTAGGCAGTTGCCCTCGCTGGCAAACGCACGGCAGCTCTTGACGGCTTAAGCCGCGTCCACACTTGTTGCATTCCCACGTATCGTATCATCTTTGCGTACCACCTAGTGATACAATACGGTGCAACAGGGTATTGTACCCACTTTTTGCGTATCCGCCTGCTGTATACGGATACGCAACAAGTGAGTACAATACCCTGTTGCACCGTATCGCATCACTAGGTGGTGCGCAAAGATGATATGATACGTGGAAATGCAAATTTTTTTTTTTTACATTTATTGATCACAAGAAATACATCTTGCCTGGGTCTCTACCCACTACTCCTAGAAGGTATACTAGTATGCCTTTTACAATTAAGGTTATGTGTACATGTATTTAATAAGTTAGAGTCATGTCAATTGTTGAAGTGCTGCACGGTCCTGGTCGGTCCCCACGGGCCAGCCGACGTGGTTAGTGTCCTATGTGTCCGTCGCGTCCCATCCGGTCCAGCCGACGTGGTTAGTTTCCTGCACCCGTCGCGTCCCATCCGGTCGGGCCAAGGCATCATGCGCAGTTACCTAGGTGAAAAAAGTAGAAGGTATTAGTCCTTTGGCTTAAATTGTGGTGGTGTGTCATAACTCAATATCACAAGTGAGTACAGTTAAGAACCCATCCGTATCCTCTGGGGCTGGCACTTGAAGGAGACGTCCCAACCGACGTGGATGGTATCCTTTGCACCCGTCGCGTCTCATCCGATCGGTTCGAGGCATCCTGTGGAGTTACCTAGGTGAAAAAGAGAAGGCATTAGTCCTTGGTTTAAGTTGGTGATGTATCATAAGTCAAAAATCAGCAAGTGACACAGTGTGGACGCGGCTTTATAGCACCACCACGGCTCAGTCTTGCGTACCCGGAAGAAGCAATCCATTAGCTAGAGGTGAGGTACCGCTCATAGCGTATCGACAGCGGCCAATCGATGCGCAAAACGCGAGTGAGCTTTCGTTCCAAACAGTAACGCATCTCATAGCGGCGGCCAATCAGCTCGCAGGTCGTGACCTGACCCGACGTATATAGAGGTTGGCTGAACCCGTCAGAATCAAAGCACATTCCTAGAACAAAGCACCGAAAGATTGCCACGTTCACCGCTTCTATGCGCACTAACAGACTACGCATTACACTACAGAACAGATTTACAGATCTATTACAAGCACCCCTAGAGGCCCGTGTCGCCATCCTACGTGACATGCACTGGCTACAGAGTAGCCCGAGGAAGTCCCTCTACATCGATTCACATCGAGAGGAGGAGCAACTGATGGCCTCGCTCTCCGGCGCCTGTGAGACGGACCCTTCCAAGTTCTGGAGGACCCTCAAACGTGAGCTGGAGGAGTGCTCTGTGCCTCCACCCAAGGTCATCAACCATCTTAACCACTCTGCACACTCCCCCCAACACCAAGCTGACCTTCTAGCGTCAGCATGGAGTGAGGTCTTTAAACCCCATCCTGTGCAAGGACCACATTGCTTTAGCACCTTGCACAGTGTTAACTCCTTCATGAACAGTTGTAGTGACCTCATTCCCGACGAGACTGTTGATCTCTCTCAGTTAGATGAAGATGATCCCCTTATCTGCCCCATCGTTTTGGAGGAGGTAAAGGGGGTTATCTCGGCATTAAAACTAAAATCCCCTGGCCCCTCAGGCATCGATGCACACATACTCAAACGTATACCAGACAACATAATCTCACACATGACATTATATAATAGCTCACTAGCCTCTGGGTACTTCCCACAACTATTCAAGGCCTCCCATACCATCCTCATTCCTAAACCCCAGAAACCCGCCTCCGCCCCCCTTTCATACCGGCCCATCTCCCTTCTGGAGTACTTTGGAAAGGTGTTTAAGCACGTCTTATGCAGCCGCCTGACCGTGTACCTAGAGACGGAGAATGTGCTGAGGGATTGCCAGTTTGGTTTTCGGCCGGGGCGCGGTGCAGACGACGTAATATCCATGATCACTCAATGGGTTCAAAGACCGCCAGACGGTCGCCCTGGTAAGGCCATTTTGGTTTGTAAGGATGTGGAGAAGGTATTCGATACTGTCTGGCATGAAGGCCTTAAGTACAAATTGTACTACAATTTCGACTTTGCCCTGCCGTTCACAAGGTTGCTCTGCAACTACCTGGACGACAGGTCAATAAGAATAAAGTGGCGGGGCTGTCTGTCCCAACCTTTTGTGCCGAAGGCTGGAGTACCGCAAGGGTCAGTCCTTGCCCCCACTCTGTACAATCTATATACGAATGACCTGCCAGAGCCAGCTTATCCACGCAACCAGGCTCTAACTCTTTCGTATGCGGACGACACTAACCACATAAGCAGACACAAAACGCTGCAGGGAGCGTTACACGTAATGCAAAACATCCTAGACGGGGCACACGCGTGGGAGCAACAGTGGCGCATTAAGACCAACGCGTCGAAATGCAATGCTGTATACTTCTGCTGCAAACGAACCAACAGAACAATCACAAACACTCCTCTTAAAATAAACAACACAAACATCCCAGCGAAGGACCATACCCGTGTGCTGGGTAGCACACTTGATAGTGGCCTTACCTAGACCCCACACTTCCGCAAGCAGGGAGCGAAGGCTAGGGCTGTGCTGGGTAAGCTCAGACGCTTCAAAACTGTAACACTGAAAACCAAACGTCGATTGTACCTAGCCCTCGTCAGACCGATTCTGTGCCAATCCCCGGGACTAAGCCAGCTGACATGTGCCACTAATAACTACGAGCATTAGAAGGTTCAGAATGCCGCTGTCCAGTTCATCACGGGCTCGTGATGGAGCGACTTCAGAACCACTGAGTCTCTACACCAAATTTCCAACATCCGTCCACTCAACCAACACAAACACAAACTTCACTCAAGACACCTAGAAAAACTGCACGACAAACACAAACATCTGATACAACATATTACACCTAGACCACACCGTACAGACTATCTGTCAGCTGCGCCCGTCCCACGTGCGGTGTACACGATAAGACGTGTATAACCGTACCTACAAATAATACACCCCCTCACCAGCTTGACTGGTGATAGCCATAATAATGTAATAATAATAGTGATGGTAATAATGATAATAATGATAATAATAATAATAATAATAATAATAATAATAATATCGCATGTAGCCCATTAACTGACAGGCTACAAAAATATGCAAACAGTTCAAACCCAACCTGGGGTAAAACAGGAATTCTCATGCCTTACCTGAGGCTAATCAGGAACGCCCTCTACACGCGGGAAGTGAAATCTACTCACTTACCGTAAATTACACACACACCTCTCACGAACATAGCCACATCCCACACACAAACATCTACACTTACTTTTCCTTCGACTAAAATTCGCTTCCTTTCTAACTTTCTCTTATACTACATCTTCTCATTTCAGTTTACCTCCCACTAAAGATTTTTCCGTTTTTCCACCTTTCTCTCCTACTACGTCTCCTACCATTTTCCAAACTTTCGTTGGTGATATAATCTGCTCTTCCTCCCGGCATTGACGCCGCCGTCCAAGCTCCCAGCCCAGTTCTCCCGAGTCACGACCACCAAGCCCCTAATCGCTCGCAAATCGCCCGGTGGCAATAGCCCTCTTTTATACGCTACTATCTTTTCATTTTCCTGCAGACATTCTTCCCCTCCCACAAAACCCGATCCCGCGCAAGCGAGGTGGTCTTTCCTTGGAATCCAGAATCCAGAAAGCCTCAGACTCGACGGAGAATATCTTTCCTACCCTCTGCACTCAACGCTTTGGAACCTAGATGGACCGCCTCGGAGCCCTAACGGACGAGCATCGCCACTTCTCCAAGTAGCTATCTCCCTCGCCTCGAACCTCTTCACCTTCCTCAGTTGCCAACACGTGTATAGAGCCCAACATCTCCACCGCTACCGATGCGACCAGAATCTTCTCGGCGACCAACCTCTGGCGAGTTTCCATCACTAAGCCGGAGTCTCATGCCACGCTTTTATAAAAGAGACCCACTTTACTTGTACATTAATTTTTTTTCTTCCCCTCCAGTGTTTGTCTTCCAGTTAGGCCTTGACCGACATCACCTTCCTGACACCCAGGAATCCTATACCAGTCATGAATCCTGTTTTGAGATCCTGTAGTTTTCTATACCTCATCTCCCAACTAAGAATGGGATAGAGTCATCAGAAGGGATTGATGCCACATCTTGAGATGCCTTGTCAACCTGTATGTTGCTGGGGATGCCGGCATGAGATGGCACCAAACAAAAAGGGTACAGATTTGAAGCAGGAGACTCAGATGATCTATGAGTGGATCTTCTGGATCAGTGGGTGGCAGGAGTGGGGGATGGAAAGTGCTTTAGTATAGTACAAAGCTTTGTGCTTGACAAAGCTGAAATGACTGAAACAATATACATTCAAAAAAGGTTTCGTCCTCTCATGGTGTTACACTGCCAGTATATAAGAATATGGGTAAATTTAAGTGGTAGTGAGAAGAGTGAAGAGGAAAGGGTGGCTTTTTGGGTGGATTTAAATGAGTGCATAGAGGGATTAGGAAGAAATATCAATGTAGTGGTATTGGGGGACCTAAAAGCTAGGGTAGGAAATGAACCAATAGACGGAGTGGTTGAGAAGTGTGGAGTTCCAGGAAAAAATCGAAGTGGAGAGTTGATGGTGATGTGTTTTGAGAGTTGATGATATTAAATACAGTGTTTTGGAAGAAAGTCAAGCATAAGTACACATGGGAGAGGATGGTAGATGGAAGGGGGGGTAGATAGAGTGTTAATGGACTATATAGTGGTAACCAGGAGTAAAGTAGGAAGAGTTAAGTATGTACATGTTCTAAGGGGAGAGAATGGGGGAATATCAGATAATTTTTTGGTGGAAGGTGAGTTGAGAGTGGAGAATAGATGGAGAAAGAGGAAAAATACAAAAGGTAGGGAGGTGCTTAAAGAGAACTGCTTAACTAAGAAAGAAAAGGAGAAGGAATACAAGAAGCTGAGAAAGGAGTGGGAGGGAATGAAAGATAGAGTAGAACTAGGAGTGGAGGAGGAATGGGGATGGTTCAATGAGGGAGTCACAAGGTGTGCAAAGATGGTGTGTGGAACAAGGAGGATGGGAGGAAATAGAAGGAAGGGTAGTGAATGGTGGGTTGAGGAAACAAAGAAGGTTGTAGAAGAGAAGAAGAGAGCTTTCACAGATTGGTTACAAAATAGGACGAGGGAATCATATGAGAGGTACAAAGAAAAGAGAAGTAAAGCATAAGATAAAGGAGGCAAAGAGGAGAGCAGATATGAAATGTGGTAAGAGTATGACAGACAAATTTTAAAGTAATAAGAAATGTTTTGGAAAGAAATTAAGAGAGGAAGAGAAGGCGAATCAAGTAGAGAAGAAAAGGTAGACGGTGCAGATGGAGTGATGATAATGGAAGAGAAGGCAGTAAGAGGAAGATGGAGAGAGTATTTTAGGGAGTTGCTAAATGTGAAGGAGGATAGGGAGGGAAAGGTAGTTGTAGTGGGAAGCGCTAAGAAAATGAGAGTGATGAGTGAGGAAAGTGGAGGAGAAATAATGAAAGATGAAGTGAAGGCAGTTGTTAAGATGAGAGCAGGTAAGGCACCTGGGTTGGATGGATGTCATGCAGAATGTCTGAGTAAGGGAGGTACAGTGATGGTGGACTGGCTGGTGAGGTTATTTAATGTTTGTTTAAAAGAGGGTTGAGTGCTGGAGGGCTGGAGGAGTGCCTGTATAGTTCCACTTTACAAGGGAAAAAGGGATATGTGTGAATGTAGTAGTTTGAGAGGGATCAGCTTGTTAAGTGTAGTTGGGAAGGCTTATGGGAGGGTCTTGAGTGAGAGGATTAGGAGAAGGAGAGAGGGAGTAATTGGTGAGGAACAGTGTGGTTTTAGGACAGGTAGGGGTTGTGTAGATCAGATTTGTGTGGTAAGACAGATATGTGAGAAAGCTTAAGGAAAAGGTAAGGATGTTTTTTGAGCATTTATAGATTTGGAAAAGGCTAATGACAGAGTAGACAGGAAGATACTGTGGGAGGTATTGCTGATATACAGGATAGGAGGAAACCTGTTAAGATCAGTCAAGAGTTTTTACGAGAGTAGTAGAGCTTGTGTTAGAATTAGAAATGGAGAGAGAGAGTGGTTTGAGGTAAAGGTGAGATTTCATCAGGGATGTGTTATGTCGCCCTGGCTGTTCAATTTATACATGGATGGGGTGGTGCAAGAGGCAAATACAAGGGTAGTAGGTCAGGGATTGGAGATGGTTAAAGAAAATGGAGAAAAGTGGGAGATAAGCCAGTTGTTTGCTGATGACACTGCACTTGTAGCAGGACCAGAGGAGGGATTGAGGAAGTTGGTGACATTTTGGGAAGGTGTGTGAAAGAAGGAAGTTTAAGATAAATGTGAGCAAAAGTAAGGTGATTAGGTGTACAAGGGGAGAAAGTGGCAGCAGACTAAAAGTGAGTATTAAGGGAGAGAGACTGGAGGAAGTGGATAGTTTTAATACTTAGGTGTGAATGTGGTGGGAAAGGGAGGAGTGGAGGTGGAGGTAAAATGTAGATTGAGAGAAGTGAGTAAATGCCTTGGTGGATTAAAAAGTGTAATGAGAAATAGACATCTGGGAATGAATGCTAAGAGGAGATTGTATGGAGTGATTGTACTGAACACATTGTATGGGGCAGAAACATGGAACATAAGAGAGGAAGAGAGGAGTATGAATGTGTTTGAGATGAGGTGTCTGAAAAGCATGATAGGGATTACTAGGCTGGATAGAGTGAGAAATGAGGAGGTGGGGAGGAGATTGGGTGTAGACTTCAAGATCAAGAATTTTGGGTAATTCAAGTCAGGGTCCACTTCCTTGTGGTATGAATGAAGTGGTTAGCAAGGCTGTGTAGGCTCTGGAATGCAATGTGGGATTGGGGTTGTAGTTATTAATCATGGTGTTTGGTTCTGTTGATAATGTGTGCTATAGTGAATTATTACCTTCTGTAGAGAGCGTTTGTTGAATGTAGTTAGGAAGCTTTATAGGAGGATTTAAATTGAGAAGATTAGGAAAGGAATAGAGGGATTAATTGGTGAGGAACAGTGTGGGTTCAAGAGAGGTAAGGGTTGCATGGATCAGATTTTTGTAGAAAGACAGATATGTGATACAGCTTTAGCAAAAAGTAAGGATTTTTCTTTTCTTTTCTTTTTTTAAAAGGTTTATGACAGGGTGGACAGGAAGGCACTGTGGGAGGGGAAAAGCTGTTAAAGGTAGTCAAGAGTTTTTATGATAGTAGAGCCTGTGTTAGAATTAGAAATGGAGAGAGCAAGTGGTTTGAGGTAAAGGTGTGGTTGCATCAGGGATGTGTCATGTCACCATGACTGTTCAATGTATACATGGAGAAAAGTAGGGGTGAGCCAGTTGTTGTTTCCTGACAACAATATGCTTGTGACAGGGTCAGAGGGGGGATTAATGGAGTTAGTGATGGAGTTTGGGGGGTATGCGATAGGAGAAAGTTGAAGGTAAATGTGGGTAAAAGTAAGGCAGTGAGATGTACAAGGGGGGGAGGATGGCAGCGATATGGAAGCAAGTCTAAAAGGAGAGAAGCTGGAGGAAGTGGATAGCTTTCAGTATTTGGGGTTGCATGTGGCAGGAAAGGGAGGAATGGAGATGGAAGTAAATTGTAGATTGAGATAGGCAAGAAAATGCCTTAGGGAACTAAAAAGTGTAATGAGAAAGAGGCATTTTGAAATGGATGCAAAGAGGAGATTATATGAAAGGATGATTGTGCCTACAGCACTGTATGGGACAAAGACTTGAATTTGAGAGAGCCAGAGAGGAAAAGTTTTAATGTGTTTGAGATGAAATATCTAAGGAATATGGTAGGGGTAGGGATGAGAGCTGGGGTGGAAAAGGAGATGGTAGATAGGGTTGATGAAAGAGTACTGAGATGGTTTGGACACATGGAAAGAATGAGTGAAGAAAGATTAGTACAAGTGGTGTGGAAGGCAGAGGTGGAGGGAGTAAACTTTAGAGGATAACCAAGGATGAGATGGATGGATGGGGTGAAGAGGGCATTGAGCAGGAGGGGAATCTCTGTTGAGCAAGGGAGAAGGCAGTAGATAGGGGTGAATGGAGAATGGCTATGTATGATGTATGTGAAACAAGGAAGAGAGTGGTGGGGGATAGGAAGTAGTTATGTATTTACCTAGTTGTATTTTACAGGATGGGGAGCTAGGCTCGTGGTGTCCCGCCTTTGTATCTCGCAGTGTCTAGTTTGCTTTTAAACTCATGAATGGTTTTAGCACATACTATTTCATTATCCAGTTTGTTCCAAGTGTCCACTACTCTATGTGGAAAACTGTTTTTCTTCAGTTCTCTTCTGTAGCTATGTTTTTTTATTTTCTTTCCATGTCCTCTTGTGTTTCTCTTGTCCCAGTTTGGTAAGTCCTCTCTATCGAGTATCTCTGTGCCTTTCATGATTCTGTAGATGGTCAGTAGGTCACCTCTCTCTCTTCTTTGCTCCAGCGTCGATAACTCCAGTTTAGCCAATCTCTCCTCATATGATAGGTTTGCAAGTGCAGGTGCCATTTTTGTTGCTGCTCTCTGGATTCTTTCTATTTTCTTTATATTTTTTTTTGTACTGGGTGACCAAAATGTTGCCATATACTCTAGTCTAGGCCTTATCAATGTAACCCATATTTTTTTTACCACGTCTTCGTCCAAGTATGCAAATGCCACTTTAATTGATCTTAGCAAGTTGTACTACGACTGTCCTTCCGTTATGCTGTCCCCCAACCCCTTGTTACTGTCCTGTACAATTTCTCTGAATATTCATTTCCTTTTTTGCCTACCTTCTCTGTGGTGGGGGAAAAGAATCCTGCCACCAAGTATTTCCACTTGGATCGTAAGAGGTGAGAAGAAAGGGATGGGGATTGGGACTAGGCATCCTTCTCCTTGTAGCCCTACAGGGGACATTCCTAAAAAAAGTAAAGGCATAAGAGGGTCTAGGAGTTTTCCGACCAGCACCCTAAGGTTTGGGTCTTTTAATGTGTGTGGATGTGGTACAGATGAGAGTAAAAGGGAAGAGATAGGTAGTATGTTTGTGAGAAGAAAGATGGATGTGTTGGCTTTGAGTGAAACTAAGTTGAAAGGGAAGGGTGAGTGTAAGTTTGGGAGTGTAAGTGGGAGGTTCTCAGGAGTGAAGAGAGGGCAAGGGAGGGAAAGGGTGGCTATACTAGTAAGTGAAGAGATAGGTAAACGTGTAGTGGAGTGGAAGGAGGTTTCCTCAAGGATAATGTGAAGGTGAAACTGGGAAAGGAGATGTGGGTTTTTGTAAGTGCATATGGGCCTGGCAGTGAGAAGAGTGCATAGAGGATTTAGGTAGAAATGTCAATGTAATAGTACTGGGAGACCTTAATGCTAGGGTAGGAAATGATCCAATTGATGGAGTACTTGGGAAATGTGGAGTTCCAGGAAAGAATCGTAGTGGAGAGTTGATGGTGGAAATGTGTCTAGAAATAGAGTCGATGATAGCAAATACAGTATTTCGGAAGAAAGTCAAGCATAAGTACACATGGGAGAGGGTGGTGGATGGAAGGGTGGTAGATAGAGCGTTAATGAATTATGTAGTGGTAAATAGGATTATGATAGGAAGAGTTAAGGATGTACATGTGCTAAGGGGAGAGGGTGGGGGAATATCAGATCATTTTTTGGTGGAAGGTAAGTTGCGAGTGGAGGATAGATGGATAAAGAGGAAAGGAACAAAAGGTAGGGAGGTGCTTAGAGTGAACTCTTTAAATGAAAATGAAAAGGAGAAGGAGTACAAGAAGAAGCTGAAGGAGGAGTGGGAGGGAGTGAAGGATAGAGTAGAGCTAGGAGTGGAGGAAGAATGGGGATGGTTCAAGGAGGGAGTCACAAAGTGTACAAAGATGGTGTGTGGAACAAGAGGGATGGGAGGAAATAGAAGGAAGGGTAGTGAATGGTGGGATGAGGAAACAAAGAAGGTTGTAGAAGAGAAGAAGCGAGCTTTCACAGATTGGTTACAAAATAGGACGAGGGAGTCATATGAAAGGTACAAAGAAAAGAAAAGAGAAGTAAAGCGAAAGGTAAAGTAGGCAAAGAGGAGAGCAGATGTGAAATGGGGTAAGAGTATGACAGAAAATATTGAAAGTAACAAAAAGATGTTTTGGAAAGAAATAAAGAGAGGAAGAGGAGGCAAATCAAGTAGAGAAGAAAAGGTAAAAGGTGCAGATGGAGAGATGATAATGGAAGAGAAGGCAGTAAGGGGAAGATGGGCAGAATATTTTAGGGAGTTGCTTAATGTGAAGGAGGATAGGGAGGGAAAGATAGTTGCAGTGGGAAATGCTAAGAAAATGACACTGATGAGTGAGGAAAATGGAGGAGAAATAAGGAAGGATGAAGTGAAGGCAGTTGTTAAGATGATGAGAGCAGGTAAGGCACCTGGTCTGGATGGATGCCATGCAGAATGTCTAAAAAAAAGGAGGTACAGTGATGGTGGACTGGCTGGTGAGGTTATTTAATGTTTGCTGGAGAGAGGGTAGAGTGCCAGAGGACTGGAGGAGTGCCTGTATAGTTCCACTTTATAAGGGAAAAGGGGACAAGTGTGAATGTAGTAGTTTCAGAGGGATTAGCTTGTTAAGTGTAGTTGGGAAGGCTTATGGGAGGATCTTGATTGAGAGGATTACGAGAGGAACAGAGGGAGTAATTGGTGAGGAACAGTGTGGATTTAGGATGGGTAGAGGTTGTGTAGATCAGATCTTTGTGGTAAGACAGATATATGAGAAAGCTATAGGAAAGGGGAAGGATGTTTTTTGGGCTTTTATGGATCTGGAAAAGGCTTATGACAGGGTAGACAGAAAGGCACCGTGTGAGGTTTTGCGGATTTACAGGATAGGAGGAAAGCTTCTATGAGCTGTCAAGAGTTTTTATGAGAGTAGTAGAGCTTGTGTCAGGATTAGAAATGGAGAGAGTGAGTGGTTCGAGGTAAAGGTGGGACTTCGTCAAGGATGCGTTATGTCGCCCTGGCTGTTCAACTTATACATGGATGGGGTAGTGTGAGAGGTAAATGTAAGGGTAGTGGGTCAGGGATTGGAGATGGTTAAAAAAAATGGAGAAAAGTGGTCACCTGTTGTTTGAGGACGACACTGTACTTGTGGCAGGATCGGAGGAGGGATTAAGGAAGTTGGTGACAGAGTTTGGGAGAGTGTGTGACAGAAGAAAGCTGAAAATAAATGTGGGTAAAAGTAAGGTGATGAGGTGTACAAGTGGTGAAAGTGGCAGTAGACTGGAAGTGAGCATTATGGGAGAGCGACTGGAGGAAGTGGATAGTTTTAGATACTTGGGTGCAAATGTGGCAGGAAAAGGTGGAGTGAAGGAGGAGGTAGAATGTAGATTGAGAGAAGCGAGTACCGGTAAATGCCTTGGTGGATTAAAAAGTGTAATGAGGAATAGACATTTGGGAATGGATGCTAAGAGGAGACTGTATGAAGGAGTGATTGTGCCAACAGCACTGTATGGGGCAGAAACATGGAACATAAGAGAGGAAGAGAGAAGGAGTTTGAATGTGTTTGAGATGAGGTGTCTGAGAAGTATGATGGGGGATACTAGGCTAGATAGAGTGAGAAATGAGGAGGTGAGGAGGAGAACAGGGGTGGAAAGGGAGTTGGGATATAGGGTTGACGAAAGAGTATTAGGATGGTTTGGACACATGGAAAGAATGAGTGAAGAAAGACTAGTAAAAGAGGTATGGAAGGCAGATGTGGAGGGAGTGAACATGAGGGGACATCCTAGGATGAGATGGATGGATGGGGTGAAGGGGGCTTTGGGGAAGAGGGAAATGTCTGTTGAGGAAGGACGGGAGAGGATAGAAGACAGGGGTGAATGGGGAGTGGTTGTATATGGATGATGTTGTGATGCATGAGGTGGAATGGGCAGGGGGGATGGGGGGTGAGGTAGTATGTGTGAGCAAAATTTGACGCAGCCCGAAGGGATTTCTCCCCGTCTTCTCCTTTTATGCATGGGGGGATGGAGAGGGGGGTCACCAATTTAATGAAGTGGCCTTGCTGTGGATGTGCTGTGTCTTGCGACACTGCTTCTGACCCAGGGCAGTGGACAAGGTGGAGGGATGACCCGTCGTCCAGGAGGTGCTAAGATAAGAGGGAGGGTGGAGGGGTGTGGAGTGTATTCAGGGATGGAATGGGTGAATGGTTTTATGCCTTTTCCTTTTTGGCTACCTCCCTTGTAAGGGGGAAAAAGCCTTGGTATATGGGTATGTATGTATGTTGCAAGTTGTAAGCCTCCCCGACAATTTTGTTAATCTGTTTATCATAGGACAAGTCGTTTGTGATAATTACCCCCAAATCTTTTTTGGATCCTGCCTTCTTTACCTCCTTGGTTCCAATTGTATATTTTCCTGATATTCTGTTTTTGCTTTTTCCAAACTCCATTATGCTACACTTCTTAGTATTAAAGTCCACTTCCTATTTCTGACTCCAGTTCCATACTTTATTCAGGTCTTCCTGCAGTGCTTCTTAACAGTTTGGCATCGTCTGCAAAGAAGCTCATGTAACATTTCACATTCTTGTCCATGTCATCTGCATAAATAGCAAACATTATTGGTGCTAGTACAGATCCTTGTGGTACTCCACTGATCACCTCTTTCCAATCTAAATATTTTTCTCTAAGCACTACTCTCATCTTTCTACCAGTCAGGAAGTCCTCCATCCATTTTAGTGGGTTCCATTGTATTCCTCCTATATGTTCCAGTATTTGTTTTTGTAATTTTTTGTGTGATACTTTGTCAAAAGCTTTTTGCAAGTCTAGGAAGGCACAATCAGCCCATCCATTTCTTTCTTGCACCATCTCTATTAGTCTTGAGTAGAAGCATATTATGTGTAAATGATATTTTGACTTAGCCCACAGGGATTTCTCCTCATCTCTTTTTTTTATGCATGAGTGGATAGAGAAGGGGAGGGTCAATGATTAAGTGAAGTAGCCTTGCTGTAGATGTGTTGTGTCTTGCTACATTGCTTCTGACCTAGGGCAGTTGATAAGATGCAGGGATGACCAGTCATCCACAAGAACTTAAGATGAGAGGGGGGGGGAAGGATGGTGGATGGAGTGGAGTGGGTGAGAATAAAATGGGTGGGAGTGGGTATATGCCTTTTGACTAGGCTACCTCCCTGGTAAGGGAGAAAAAGCCCTTGGTAAATAGTGGAAAGGGTGGGTGGTTGCTTTGGTATTACTATTGTTGATTGTCCTCAAATTTGGGTGGGTGTGTATGGGAGGATCTTTGCTTCACTCACAGGGAAGTGTTGCAAGGTGGGGTGCAACAGAGGGACCTTGGTTTTTGAAGGGCTGTTGCTCCATCTTTGATGTTGTTGTTGGTTGTCCTATCTACATACCAAGGGTCTCTCCCTCCCTTACATAGGAGGTAGCCAGCCAAGACATGCACCAGCTTTCACCCATTCCACTCTCATCCACCACCAACTGTTTCTCTCAGATCTAGCTCCTCCTGTTTGGTTGTTACTATTATCATTATTCATACATACATACATACCTATACCAAAGGCTTTTTCCCCCTTATAAGGGAGGTACTGGTAGCCAAAAAACAAAGGCATAAAATCCAGTCCACCCATTCCATCCCTAACACACTCCACTCCTCTCCACCCTCTTCCCTCACTCTTATCTTGGCACCTCCTGGATGACAGGTCATCCCTGCATCTCACCCACTGCCCTGGGTCAGAAGCATTGTTGCAAGACACACTACATCCACAATAAGGCTGCTTCATTAAATCGGTAACCCCCCCCCCCCTTCTCCGTCCCCTCATGCAGAAAAGGAAAAGACGGGGAGAAATCCCTTCAGGCTGCATCAATTTATTCCTTACACATACTCCCTCACCCCCTTCCCCCTCCCTCTCTCCCTCATGCATCACAGCATCATCCATACACAACCATTCTCCATTCACCCCTATCTTCTGTCCTCTCCCATCTTTACTCAACAGACATTCCCTTCTTTCCCAGTGCCCCTTTTACCCCATCCATCCATCTCATCTTTAGTCACCCCATCATGTTCACTCCTTCCACACCTCTTTTACTAATCTTTCTACACTCATTCTTTCCATTTGTCCAAACATTCCCAGTACTCTTTCATCCACCCTATCTCCCAACTCCCTTTACACCACTGTTCTCCTCCTCATTTCTCACTATCCAGCCTAGTAACCCCATCATACTTCTCATCATGGAATACACAATGACTCAGTGGATCAGTGAAAACACCAGATACAGAAATAACGAGCCGTCGAAACTAGATTTACTATTTACAACAAAACCTGAAATTGTGGATAAAATCCAATACAAGACACCAATTGGAAAGAGTGACCATATACTCATTGAAAGTGAACTAAAGGAAGAAATATACATGGAGAGAAATGAAAAGCATAGGAAAGGAAGATTGATGTACAACAAAATGGACTTTGCAAAACTAAAGAAATTCTTCCAGAATACAAACTGGGAAAAATTTGACATGGAAGAGACAAAAATGGAGGAGAAATGGAATATCTTGATGGATAATTACAATGAAGGGGTAAATAGGCATGTACCAAGACAGAAGCGAGAGAGAGTGTACATTTAATGCTTGTTCAACAAAAGATGCAGTGAGGCAAAAGACAGAAGGGACAGAGCTTGGAAAAGGTAGAGAAAAGATAAAAAAAAACAACTGGAAAATGGCAAGTCTAAACTATAGAAATGAGTATGTTAAAGTGAAAAGAGAGGAAAAAAGGAACCATGAAAAGGATATTATAGATTAATGCAAAGAGCATCCCGAGCTATTCTATCGATACGTGAATGGCAAACTTAAAAACAAGCAAGAAATGGTGAAACTACACCAAAGGAAATATAGAATACATAGAAGATTTAGAAATGGCCGAAGTCATGAATAATCACTTCAAATCTGTCTTCACTAGAGAGAAAGCACAATATTGGGATAAAGGTAATGAAAGGCAATCTCCCCCCATGAGTGACATAACAATAATACAAAAAGAAATATTAGAACACCTATCAAACCTTGACGTCAGGAAATCACATGGCCCGGATGGAATTGCAAATTGGATTCTAAAGGAATGCAAAGAAGAACTAACGGACAAAATACATAACAGAAAAATATCAAAAAATGCTAACATATTACCAATATATATAGGAGGAAACAAGGAAGAACCAACTAACTATAGACCAGTCTCACTAACAAGCACTATAGCCAAAATTTGTGAGAAAATCATCAAGAATAGATGGGTAAAACACCTGGAAGAAAACAATATGATAAACCCAAGACAATTTGGGTTCAGACAAGGAAGATCATGAACCACAAACTTATTATGTTTCTACATACATACATATACCATAGGCTTTTTCCCCCTACACGGGGAGTACTCTATTATGTTTCTACTCAAGATTAATAGACATAGTGCAAGAAAGGAATGGATGGGCTGATTGTGCCTTCCTAGACTTACAAAAAGTTTTTGACAAAGTACCACACAAAAAATTATTAAAAAAACTGGAACATATAGGAGGAATACAAGGGAACCTACTAAAATGGATGGAGGACTTCCTGATTGGTAGAAAGATGAGAGTAGTGCTCAGAGAAAAATATTCAGACTGGAAAGAGGTGATCAGTGGAATACCGCAAGGATCTGTATTGGCTCCAATAATGTTTGCTATTTATGTGAATGACATGGATGATGATGTGAAATGTTACATGAGCTTCTTTGCAGACGATGCCAAACTGTTAAAGAAAGTAAAAATTGAAAAGGATTGCAAATCACTGCAGGAAGACCTGAATAAGGTATGGAACTGGAGTCAGAAATGGGAAGTGGACTTCAATATTAAGAAGTGTAGCATAATGGAGTTTGGAAAAAGCAAAAACAGAATATCAGGAAAATATACAATTGGAACCAAGGAGGTAAAGAAGGAGAGATTCGAAAAAGATTTGGATGTAATTATCTCAAACGACTTGTCCTATGACAAACAGATAAACAAAATTGTCGGAGAATCCTACAACTTGCTAAAATCAATAAAAGTGGCATTTACATATTTGGATGAAGAAATTATTAAAAAATATTGGTCACTTTGATAAGACCTAGAGTAGAATATGTAGCAATGTTGTGGTCACCCAGTACCAAAAAGAATATAAAGAAAATAGAAAGAATCCAAAGAGCAGCAACAAAAATGGCACCTGCACTTGCAAACTTGTCATATGAGGAGAGATTGGCTAAACTGGAGTTACTGACTCTGGAGCAAAGAAGAGAGGTGACCTACTGACCATCTACAGAATCATGAAAGGTGCAGAAATACTCGACAGAGAGGACTTGTTAAACTGGGACAGGAGAAGCACAAGAGGACATGGAAAGAAAATAAAAAAACATAGCTACAGAAGAGATCTGAAGAAAAACAGCTTTCCATATAGAGTGGTGGACACTTGGAACAAACTGGACAATGAAATAGTGTGCGCAAAAACCATTAATGTGTTTAAGAGCAAACTAGACACTGCAAGATACAAAGGCGGGACACCACAAGTGTAGCTCCCCTTCCTGCAAAATGCAATTAGGTAAATACATCTAGGTAAACTAGGAAAATACATTCAAACTCCTCCTCTCTTTTGTTCCATGTTTCTGCCCGATACAGTGCTGTCATCATAATCACTCCTTCATATAATCTCCTCTTAGCATCCATTCCTAAATCATTATTCATATCTTTCAGAAATTACTATCTCTTGCCCCAACCATCATGCACCATTGTTGGAGAACTTGGTTGTTAGTTGAAAAATCAAATTATTATCAGTTTGTGGGAGACACAGTGACTGAATATACAGTACTGTCAGTCTTGGTTAATTCCTAACTCTTGGTATTACCCAGGGGCATCATTTGGAGGTAGTGAGGTAGCAGTTGGTTTTCCTTTAACCTATTTCCTAATCATGTTTTGAAATCTTGCCTCTTCCTTCTTAGATAGATAGGATAGTGAGGGCTGCAGGTCCTTGATATGAAATTCATGGCTGGTAAAGAAAATCTAACCCCCAGTATTGGGAAGAATGAAGTTATTGTCTAATGGCTGAATATAGCATCAATCTCAGTCACTACCTCGTGTCATTTAGTGTTACCTTCCTGATGAAGTCATCCCCAGGGGGCACTGTCAAGTGGTGAAGCAGAAGTTAGTTTCTTCTCTGAGGGAAGGAGTAAGGAGAGCTTATCCCTATAGCTCTTGCACTGCAGGGATTAACAGCCAAAATGGGATTACTCCCACTGTTTCATTATGTAGTGATCCTCCATTGATCAGTTACTCTGATCTGATTCTTTTTATTCAATGATCTCCACACTTTTATATTTTATATAACAAGGATATTCAAAATTTGATGAAAAGGAAATTAATGAAACAAAAGAACTACAAAAATTATGTAAATTGTACATACAGTCTTCTAACCTTATTCCAACAATAAGTATATGGTCTTACACAAAGGTGTATACTTAAGCACCTTTTAACAATGGCTGGTCCTTGAGTGCCATCACTAGAACTGGCCAGGCCTGTATGCTCTATCTGTCATGACTAGGTCAGAAGTGTCTATCAGTAATGACCAGCCTGTGAGTATCATCAGCAGCACTGACTGAGTTATGCAGGTTACCACTTGTACAATATTTTGTTTACTTAAACATGGAAAATGTTTTTTCTTTTTCATAATTATTGATGTCTACTAGTAATTTCCAAATCTCCTTTTAATCTTCATCTTATTATCCATTACCTGTAAAGGGAGGTGGTTATGGCATGGGAAAGGTAAATCCCAACCTCTTTCACTCCCATCACAAGTATCCCTTTCACCCCTTCCTGCTTTAACCATGAGAAGACTGCACTTTAACACTTTCTCAAGATTATAACTGGTTCACTGAATTTGAAATTAATACTTTTTAATATTTCCCCCCATTATGCTAAGTGATTTATTCCAACAACTAATACAATATCTTTTCTCTTATAAATCCTTGCCAAATGAAAACAAACATTCTGTAGTTGAACTTCAATCTATTCCCTATTCTGGCAGTATAATGAACACTACAGTTATCATCAGTATGACCACAGAGTCTTACTCTCAATCCTGAATGGCTACCTGGGCAACAAGTGCAAACGTCAGTACTTACAATAACCCAGGACGGTCTCCATAAATACTGTTTAGGACACTAATGTCCTCCTTTATTAAATATACAGAAAACATTTCCTTTCATAACTGCCACTTCATAATCTTTCATCACAATGAAAGCTAGCCTCTACTGAAGTCACAAAAATATATATTTTATCTATAATTCCTAAAATCTTCTCAATGGTGCTCACCATAACTACTTATTCCTCAGAATCACAGTTCCTGAAGTACTTTTAAAACAAAGTAATTCTGGTTACAAAATATTACAATTGTAATTGATACTTAGAAAAAGCATCATATTACCCTTACAGTTACTCCTCTGATTGTAATTAAATAACAATCAGGCTTTCAATTTATAATTCAGAAAAAAAAAATCTACCAAATTAACTGTGACTGTATAATCTTAACCAGAGGTAAATGACAGATGCATGATCATCAAAGGATGTGTACATTTCAACCCTGATAATCCATCATGGTACATCAAAACAGAACAGATTCTTACATCATATGTACAGATCTAATAACATCTACTGTCTTATTTACAACTTACAACAAATCTATATGATATTACATCATTAAAGCATTGACATGTTGCATTTGGATACCCATACATAAAAACTATTTACCTGGCCAACTGAAATTGCGCCCCACCATCTTATAAAACTTTTCATTGTGGGGTTGGTAGAACTGGCGAATGATAGTGAGAAGGGCAGGATCCATATGAGGATGAGTTCGTCCTTTGTCATTTGCTAAACATTTGTGATATTTCTCTGTCTGCATACAATAGAAACCTTTTGTCATGTTGTAGTAGAAGTGATTTGGTGTAATACAGGGAGGCAGTCCCAAGAAGTTCTGCACCTGATAAATATACACATATGCAAGATTAGAGATATGAAAAGTGGAACATGCAAGACATTTATCAGACTGGGTGTAATCAATATATTCCTCATATTTTTCATAAGAAAAAGAGAGGAGACAAACTCTTGGCAGGCATTCATGCCATACTTCTATATCACTTTCTGTTTTCCACATAAGCGAGACTGCACAGAATACATATCTCAATAATATGTTATTATCAAAGATTGGGAAAGTATATTGTAATTCAGGCCATTTTAGTTTATTCATATGTTATAAATTTTCACCAAAATATGTGACACAAAGAGTAAAATATGTGGTTTAATCATTTATTTCCATCCATGAAAATTTGAGGAAAACAAAATTATGAATAATAATCATTCCATCATGCACTATCCTTCTATTCCCACCAATTCTCTTCATTCCACACATTTTTACACACTTATATACTCCATCTTGAAACACATTCTTTCTCTATTGCCATTTCCCCTATCTCCTTCACTACATTCCATGTACCTCAGTTTTGCCTGGTATTTGTTCTCTTTCATCTTCTACTTTTCTTCACTTTCAGCAACTTTTTGCCTCCCTTTGTTTTCTTAAACTAATATGTTTTACCCTAACCATACATCCAGTGAATGAGAGTGGGGTGTCACCATATACTGAAGTAATAACTTGGTATAGTAAAGTGCTGATAATTAAAGTCATGAAACTCTCGCCCTGTCAGTAGGCTAGGATGGTGCCCCTTTGTAGCATGGGATTTAATCAACCATACTCTTGGTTCAACTTTGACTCAGCCTTTTGGTATATTGTTATCTAAACATCTCTCAATCTCCCTTCTACCAGACATTCCATTGCTTTCTCCCCTTGATACATACATGTCCATGGCTCTTCCAATCATCTTCTTGTACACCACTGGGTAATCTGATAATGCTCTCTAAACTGGCCCTGGACCATGTATACATATATAATAAACATTTCTTCTTGAAGACTATATTCACTATCTTTAGTTCTCTTTTAATAAACATATACATTTTCTCTCCATTTTTCTTCCTTCATGGTAGATCATACTTTCCATAACTCCACCCACTACTTCATCTATGCCAGTATGTGGATGGAGAATTGTCACTATTTATATAAATATGCATTTCAGTATTCTTCATGAAGTAATGAGTCTCACCTTTATAAGTTCTGAAAAAGGTCGTCGGATGAGGGCATCACCATCGACTACATGTATCTGGTTTGTAGGGAAGTGCTGCAGCCACATTGCAAGATGTACTGCATACAAGCCTACACGGACAGGTGTCCGCCTGTTGGTCATAAAAAATGTTAAATATAATGAAATAAATAAATGAATAAACAAATATATAAATAAGAGAATAATCTAATAAAGTTAATAATATGATGTCTTTTATTCACAGAAAAAATAAAACTTTTATGAAAGATGACTCTTACTGCATTACAGGCACAGTAGTTCTTAATCTACATGAGATAAGGGGACCAGACTATACAATATCCGCAAAAAGTATAGAGTGCCCCTCCCCCTCAAAGGAAAAAAACACAAACATAATGAGATTGCATCCATGTACTCAAAAATAATGTTATGAAATTAAACAATACTCAGTTTTTAGTATTTGGTCATCTGTCCTTTAGCTTTGATGACCCTTTGTAGATGTCTTGGCATTGAATCAGACAGTTTTCTGAAGTAATCCAGCTCCATTTCTGTGGTCCACATTTTCAAGATCTCGTGGGAGAGCCGCGGCACAGATGATGTGTTGCAGGTTGAGAGCCGATTTTTCACATAATTCCAACAATTCTCAATTGAATTTAAGTCAGGAAAGTTACCTGGCCACTCAATAAGGTCAACATTATGACCAGAAAATCATTTCATCACTGGTTTTGCCTTATGGCATGGTGCATTATCCTGCAAAAATTTCTCACATCCATGAATCTCATAAAAATGCAACATATGGTCATCTAGCACTTTGATATAATTATCAGCTCTCATTGTAACATTTTTTGGAAGAAAAACAACCCTGCATGACCCCCTGCACCACTAAATGAACCCCACACCATCACACTGAGGAGAACAGTGATTGGAATTCTTGAGACGATCCTCTTTGGCCGTGGTCTGACACATTTGAAGGTACTTTCGTCACTGAACAGTACCTTCCTCCACTGTTCAGCAGTCCAGTCTTTGTATTTGTGTGTAAGGAGCGGTTTGTCAGCAGGCTTGTACGTGGGTAGGCTGAGCTCCTTCTGCAACCGATGCTGTATGGTTCATTCTGACACTCCTTCCAGCAAAGTCGGATGCCTTCTTTTGAGTTCACCTGCTGTAATCTCTGGATCCTTGAGTGATTCACATCGTAGGTTGTCATTAGACTTAGAGGTCTTTCTAGGCCTTCCAGGGACAGGTTTTTGAGGTGGAACGATGTTGGGTGGGAGGCCATAAGCTGTAGCAACCAGATGTTGAATGGTGCTTTCACCTCGCCCTGTACATCTTGAAATCTCTTTCGTCGACACATTTTCAGTCATCCAGGCCAAAATACAAGCCTTTTCCTCACCACTAAGGTTAATGGGAGTCATCAGGATGAATGTCTCCTAAAACTGCTGTGCCACAAAGTGAAACAACAAAAATAGGGGGTAGGAGGCTGGAGCAAAAAATAACACAACCACTCTCTACAAGAGCTCATAGAGCACTGAGGCAGGAAAATGCAAGCTGGCTGAGCTGCCTGAGAGTTGGCCGAATTGCCAGATACATACATACATATACCAAGGCTTATTCCCCCTTTCAAGGGAGGTAGCCAAAAAGGAAAAGTCATAAGATAATTCCCATCCATTCCATCCCTAAATACACTCCACTTCCCTCCACCCTCCCTCTTATCTTAGCCCCTCCTGGGTCAGAGGCAGTGTCACAAGTCACAGCACATCCACAGCGAGGCCGCTTCATTAAATCGGCGACACCCCCTCTCTGTCCCCCCATGCATAAAAGGAGAAGATGGGGAGAAATCCCTTCGGGCTGGGTCAAATTTTGCTCACACATACTACCTCACTCCCCATCCCCCCCTGCCCATTCCACCTCATGCATCACAACATCATCCATATACAACCATTCTCCATTCACCCGTCTTCTGTCCTCTCCTGTCCTTCCTCAACAGATATTCCCCTCTTCCCCAAAGCCCCCTTCACCCCATCCATCCATCTCATCCTATGACGTCCCTTCATGTTCACTCCCTCCACGTCTGCCTTCCATACCTCTTTTACTAGTCTTTCTTCACTCATTCTTTCCATATGTCCAAACCATCCTAATATTCTTTCATCAACCCTATCTCCCAACTCCCTTTCCACCCCTGTTCTTCTCCTCACCTCCTCATTTCTCACTCTATCTAGTCTAGTATCCCCCATCATACTTCTCAGACACCTCATCTCAAACACAAACTCCTTCTCTCTTCCTCTCTTATGTTCCATGTTTCTGCCCCATACAGTGCTGTTGGCACAATCACTCCTTCATACAGTCTCCTCTTAGCATCTTGCCAGTTGTAAAATAATGACAAGATGCCTGACAGCAGCGGGAAGCGCAAAAAGTTCCGAGCGCTTTTTAGCCTTGATATCAATGGGGAATGCTCTACACTTTTTGTGGATACTGTATTGTGTTAAAAAGAGAGAGAGAGCTAAGCAGCTGAGGTAAAATGGTAACAAGGTATTCATCACATAAAAACTATTTTTTGTGCTCCAGTAGAAATGTTACTTATTATACTAAATCAAAACCTACATATACCAAAGGCTTTTTCCCCCTTACATAGGATAGGAGGTAGCCAAAAAACAAAGGCATAGAAACCACTCCCACCCATTCCATCTCATACGTACTCCACTCCCCTCTATCCTCCCTCTTATCTTAGCACCTCCTGGATGACGGGTCATCCCTGCATCTTGTCCACTCCCCAGGGTCAGAAGCAGTGTCACAAGACACAGCACATTCAAAGCAAGGTCGCTTCATTAAAGTGGCAACCCCCTCTCTGTCGCCTCATGCAGAAAAGAAGACGGGGAGAAATCCCTTCCCTGACTCATGTTAATTCAAACAAACCTCATAATGCAAGTAAAATATATTATTCTATCAGTTGTATTAACCACTTCGGTTTGATGATGCCTACATAGGTGTCATGAGGCATGAGTGGATACACAAGTATGCTGGCATCGATGTATATTTTTTGTAGTTGTACATGAGTTACCCCTGGATTGTGTGAACTAGTTTGATTACATTTTCTGCGTTTATTATTACTCAGAGTGAAAGAGAATGAGTAATACAGCAGTGACTTTATATTTTATAATGCGAGTAGTGTGATGAATTGTACATATGGCATATACTCCCCGCAAGAATTTGACTCATACTAAAGTGGTTAAAACAAATTCAGATAAAAAAAACTTCATGAATTAAGAACTATCTGTACATATAAACACATTTAGTATCCATACACTAAAAAGATGGACACATGATATTTGCAGTATTTGTGCAAGAGAATGAAAAAGGTAAATGCATTCTAATTTTAATTTTTGCTATGTTTTAAATTCACAAAAAAAATATCTAGCAAAATTCATTATGGTGATACCCTCCTCTTCATTTGCTTGAAATAATTTATGAAACAAATTAGAAGATCCCTTTGGACTGTATTATTCATTTATAACCCTTCTCCATCACTCCCTTTTGCATTTTCTCTTCCTTTCTCAATAGGCATTCCTCTTGCATACATAATAATAACAATATTAATAATTATAAGGTATAATTATAAGGTATATATCAGTTGAGGGAGGACAGGAGAAGACAGAAGACAGGGGTGAATGGAGAATGGTTGTATATGGATGATGTTGTAATGCATGAGGTGGAATGGGTGAGGTAGTATGTGTGAGAAAAATTTGATGCAGCCTGAAGGAATTTCTCCCCATCTTCTCCTTTTCTGCATGGGGGGATGGAGAGGGGGGTCGCCGATTTGATGAAACGGCCTTGCTGTGGATGTAGTGTGTCTTGCAACACTGCTTCTGACCCAGGGCAATGGACAAGATACAGGGATGACCCATCATCCAGGAGGTGCCAAGATAAGAGGGAGGGTAGAGGGTGGAGGGGAGTGGAGGGTAGAGGGTGGAGGGGAGTGGAGTGTATTAGGGATGGAATGTGTGGGAATGGTCTTTATGCCTTTGTTTTTTGGCTACCTCCCTTGTAAGAGGAAAAATCCTTTGGTGTATGTATGTATAAGGTATACTAGTGTTAGCAAAGAATATGTCTGAAAAGCATACACTTACTTCTCTATGAACTTGCCATCAGCAGTAAACATATGCTCCTGAAATGACAACTCTTTCCCTCGACGTTTGTTGTTGTCCACAATTTGCAAGTAATCAGAAACAAGTCTTGTGGTTGGGTCTCGTACAATAAGCAGAAGCTTGACTTTCTTGTCCATGACATAGACTCTTTTTACTGCATCTGGGGTTACGAAGTATGATGGAGTCTTTTCAATAGTCATCTGTAACCAACAAAAATGAGAGTTACTATGATATATAACTTCTCTAGGCAAGTATATGCTCATACAAAAACAATATGTGCAGACAGGAATGTATGACCAGTATGAAGACTTGTTCTATGAAAAATTCTTGAATGGATAGGAGAGATCTTTCTGCCAAGTAATTTGATCTTCATAAATAATAAACCTGAAAATGGGATAGTACAAGGCTGCACAACCTACCTTATCCTGGGTGCAAAGAAAAAGATAATATAACTGGTGAAAAAGGTAACAAAAAGAAAGTACAACAATTAAATCTAAACAATAATTTGCTAATAAATATATATATAAATATACACATATATATATAAGAACCCTGAAACTACAGACTAAAGGGAGGGGACTACTGGTCTGTTAAAGCCATTTGTCCATAAGTTCTGTGTGTTGAGTGTAACATATATAAGTAAAGGGTCATACTAATTACTGACTACCACCCAATGATATTCATTGTTTTTGGTTTATTTTGGCATGAATAAATAATTTGAGCTATATTTTATCATATGTGTAAGTTTTAAAGCATTTGGCTGCATCAATATTGAGATTCAAGATGTGATACACTACCGACATCTTGTAGCTCAACATAAGCTTCGAGATGAGGATGGACCCATGTTGAGTAGTAGGAGTAGGATTAGGACTAAATACATCGTCTTCCATGAGTAGTATGAAAGTATGTGGCCATGTTGATGATAAACTATGGCACAAATAATTCATGACAATATTAACTAAAAACAATATCAGAGTTGTTGGTAGTTGTTGGCAATTAGTATGACTATAAATAGATAAATCATACAACCATGCCCTAAATCTTAGTACAGTATCAATATAACATTATCATTATTCAAAAGAATGTTCTATACTCTAGTTACTGAAACCCTTTCCTTCAGTGTCCATAGTTTCAGGGTTCTTCTGTGTATGTATGTATAAATATTCATATCAATCAATAGGTGGCATCAGAGGAAAATTATTGGAATGGATGAAAGACTTCCTGACTGGGAGGAAAATGAGAGTAGTAATTAGAGACAAATCCTCAAATTGGGGAGAAATGAAAAGTGGTGTCCCACAGGGATCATTACTGGCCCCGATCATGTTTGCTATATACATAAATGACATGGATGAGGGAGTAGAGTGTTATATGAAATTCTTTGCAGACAAAACAAAAACACTAAAGAAAGTAAAAACTGAGGAGGATTGCAACTCATTATAACAAGACTTGGACAAAATCTGGAAATGGACTCAAAGGTGGGAAGTGAAATTCAATATCAAGAAATGTAGTATAATGGAATTTGGAAAAAGTAAAAACAGAATATCTAGAGATTATAAAATTGGTGAAGAAGAGGTCAAAAAAGTAAACACAGAAAAAGACCTTGGAGTGATGATCAGCAAAGACTTGATACCAGCTAAACATATCAAAACAGTCAGAGAAACCTATTTTTGAGGTCAATAAAAGTGGCAATTACCTATTTGGACAAGGAAAGGATAAAAAAAAATTAACTACACTAATAAGACCAAAACTCGAGTACGCCGCTACACTATGGACACCTGGTACCAAAAAGAATATAAAAAAATTGGAAAGAATACAAAGAGCAACAACAAAACTGGCACCAACTCTTTCCAAAATGACATGAACAAAGACTGTCCAAATTAGAATTAACAACTCTGGAACAAAGAAGGAAAAGAGGAGACCTACTATTTATAGATTTATGAAGGGAATGGAAATCTTAGATAAGAATGATTTATTGAAATGGGACAATGGAAAAACAAGAGGACATGAAAATAAACTAAAAAAAGATAATTACTGAAGAGATCTGAAAAAAAAAAAGCTTCCCACACAAAGTGATAGATACTTGGAACAAATTAGACAAAGAAACAGTGTGTGCAAACACTATTCAAGATTTTAAGAAAAGACTTGATGCTGAGAGATACAAAGATGGGTCACCATGAGCATAGGTCCCTTCCCGTATAATACAACTAGGTAAATATGAGGTCTGTTAAAAAAATATGTGGACTGACGTCATAAAGCAAAATTTACTTTATTTAGAAGTTACAGATCTGGGTCCTCTTCAAAGTTCTCTCCTCCCCAACACATGCGCTTATACCAACGGTGTTTACACTTGTTGAAACAGTCCTGGTACGCTTCTTTTGTAATGTTCTTCAGCTCTTTTATCACATTTGCCTTATTCTCCGGAAATGCCTCAAATCTTCCTTTCAAGGGTCTTTTGAGTTTGGGGAACAAGAAAAAATTGCAAAGAGCAAGGTCAGGTGAGTAGGGAGGCTGGGGAAGAACTGTGATCGAGTGTTTGGCCAAAAACTCACGAGTTTTGAGGGCTGAATGGGCTGGAGCATTGTTGTGATGCAAAAACCAGTTGCCACTCCTTCACATTTCTGGCCTTTTGTGATGGATGGCGTCCCTCAGATGTTTCAGAATTTCAGTGTAGTAAGTCTAGTTCATTGTATTTACCTAGTTGTATTTTACAGGATGAGGAGCTACACTTGTGGTGTCCTGCTTTTGTATCTCGCAGTGTCTAGTTTGCTCTTAAATTCATGAACAGTTTTTGTGCACACTATTTTTTCATCCAGTTTGTTCCAAGTGTCCACCACTCTATGTGGAAAACTGTTTTTCTTCAGATCTCTTCTATAACTATGTTTTTTTATTTTCTTTCCATGTCCTCTTGTGTTTCTCTTGTCCCAGTTTAACAAGTCCTCTCTATCGAGTATTTCTGTGCCCTTCATGATTCTGTAGATGGTCAGTAGGTCACCTCTCTCTCTTCTTTGCTACAGAATCAGTAACTCCAATTTAGCCAATCTTTCCTCATATGACAAGTTTGCAAGTGCATGGGCCATCTTTGTGGCTGGTCTCTGGATTCTTTCTATTTTCTTTATATTCTTTTTGGTACTGGGTGACCACAATGTTGCTGCATATTCGAGTCTAGGCCTTATCAGTGTGACTAGTATTTTTTTAGAAAAAAATTCTTCATCCATAAATGTACGGTAAATGCCACTTTTATTGATCTTATCAAGTTGTAGGATTCTCTGACAATTTTGTTTATCTGTTTGTCATAGGACAAGTTGTTTGAGATAATTACACCCAAATCTTTTTTGGATCCCACTTTCTTTACCTCCTTAGTTCCAATTTTATATTGTCCTGATATTCTATTTTTACTTTTTCCAAACTCTATTATGCTACACTTCTTACTATTGAAGTCCACTTCCCATTTCTGACTCCAGTTCCATACCTTATTCAGGTTTTCCTGTAGTGATTCACAATCCTCTTCAGTTTTTACTTTCCTTAACAATTTAGTGTCATCTGCAAAGAAGCTCATATAACATTGCACATCATCCTCCATGTCATTCATATAAATAGCAAACATTGGAGCTAGTACAGATCCTTGTGGAACTCCATTGATCACCTCTTTCCAACCTGAATATTTTTCTCTGAGCACTACTCTCATCTTTCTACCAATCAGGAAGTCCTCCATCCATTTTAGTAGGTTCCCTTGTATCCCTCCTGTATGTTCTAGTTTTTATAATAATTATTTATGTGGTACCTTGTCAAAAGATTTTTGTAAGTCCAGGAAGACACAATCAGCCCATCCATCCCTTTCTTGCACTGTCTATTAGTCTTGAGTAAAAACATATTAAGTTTGTGGTACATGATCTTCCTTAGCATCGAAGAAAACTGTCCACATCACCTTGACCTTGGATCTAACTTGGCAAGCTTTTTTGGGTCTGGGGGATGTTTCACTCATCCACTGGGACAATTAGACCTTTGTTTCAATGTCAAAACCATAAACCCATGATTCATCACCTGTTATGATCCTGGATAAGAAGTTTTCATCTTCTTCTGAACAATCAAGCAGTTCCTGACAAACCTGGACGTGATGAGCTTTTTGTTCGTCCGTCATCAAGCGTGGTACAAATTTTGCAGCAACGCGGTGCATCTTCAATCTTTTTGTCAAAATTTCATAACAAGATCCAACTGATATCCCACACTCCTCAGCAAGCTCCCTGACAGTCAGACATTGATTTGCCAGCACCAGGGTGTTGATTTTGTCGATGTGTGGGTTGTCGGTTGACGTGGAAGGACATCCAGGACACTCATCATCTTCAATGGACTGTTGACCATCCTTAAAACATTCATGCCACTTGAAACACCTAGTTTGTTCTTAAATTCATGTATGGTGTTTGCACACACTATTGTTTCATCCAATTTATTCCAAACATCCACCAATCTGTGTGGAAAGCTGTTTTTTTCAGATCTCTTCTATAACTGTCCTTTTTGAGTTTCATGTCCCTTATTTTTCTTCTATCCCAATTTAATAAGTATTTTCTATCAAGGACTTCCATGCCTTTCATAATTCTGTAAATGGCCAATAGATCACCTCTTTCTCTTCTTTGTTCCAGGGTTGGTAGTTCCAGTTTAGAAAATCTTTGCTCTTATGTCATTTTTGAAAGTGTTGGGTCCATCTTTGTCATTGCTCTTTGGATTCTTTCTATTTTACTTATATTCTTTTTTGTACTGGGTGTCCATGGTGTCGCTGTGTACTCCAATATTGGTCTTATCAGTGTGACTAGCATTTTCTTTACTATTACCTCATCCAAGTAGGGTGGTGTGAGAAGTAAATGAAAGGGTGGTGGGTCAGGGATTGGAGATGGTTAAAGAAAATGGAGAAAAGTGGGAGATAAGCCAGCTGTTATTTGCGAACGACACTGTGCTTTTGGCAGTTAGTAACAGAGTTTGGGAGAGTGTGTGAAAGAAGGAAGTTTAAAATAAATGTGGATAAAAGTAAGGTGATGAGATGTACAAGGGGTGAAAGTGGCAGCAGACTGGAAGTGAGTATTAAGGGAGAGAGACTGGAGGAAGTGGATAGCTTTAGATACCTGGGTGTGAACGTGGCAGGAAAGGGAGGAGTGGTGGTGGAGGTAGAATGTAGATTGAGAGAAGTGAGTAAATGCCTTGGTGGATTAAAAAGTGTAATGAGGAATAGGCATTTGGGAATGGATGCTAAGAGATTATATGAAGGAGTCATTGTGGTGACAGCACTGTATGGGGCAAAAACATGGAACATAAGAGAGGAAGAGAGAAGGAGTTTGAATGTGTTTGGGATGAGGTGTTTCAGAAGTATGATAGGGGTTACTAGGCTAGATAGAGTGAGAAATGAGGAGGTGAGGAGAACAGGGGTGGAAAGGGAGCTGGGAGATAGGGTGGATGAAAGAGTATTGGGTTGGTTTGGACACATGGAGAGAATGAGTGAAGAAAAACTAGTAAAGAGGTGTGGAAGGCAGTTGTGGAAGGAGTCAACATGAGGGGGCTACCTAGGATGAGATGAATGGATGGGGTAAAAGGGGCATTGGGAAAGAGGGGAATGTCTGTTGAGGAAGGATGGGAGAGGATAGAAGACAGGGGTGAATGGAGAAGGGTTGTATATGGATGATGTTGTGATCCATGAAGTGGAATGGGTGGGTGGGGTGGGAGAGGGAGTATGTGTGAGAAAAATTTGATGCAGCCCGAAGGCATTTCTCCCTGTCTTCTCCTTTTCTGCATGAGGGGACGGAGAGGGGGGTTATTGATTTAATGAAATGGCCTTCCCGTGGATGTGCTGTGTCTTGCGACACTGCTTCTGACCTAGGGCAGAGGACAAAATGCAGGGATGACCCGTCATCCAGGAGGTGCCAAGATAAGAGGGAGGGAAGAGTGTGGAGGGGAATGGAGTGTGATAGGGATGGAATGGGTGGGAGTGGTTTTTATGCTTTTGTTTTTTGGTTACCTCCCTTGTAAGGGGGGAAAAAAGCCTTTGGTATCTGTATGTAATTGATCTTAATAAATTGTATGGCTTTCCAACTATTTTGTTTATCTACTTGTCTGTGGACATGCCTTTGGTGATGATTACTCCTAGGTCCTTTTCGGAATCAACTTTCTTAACTTTGCACTGATTTTATATTGTCATTTCTTAATGTCAAAGTCCACTTCCCACTTCTGACTCCATTCCCAGACCTTTTTCAGATCTCTCTGTAGTGATTCAGAATCTTCATCTGTACTTACTCTCTTTAGTAGTTTTGTGTCACCTGCAAAAAATAAACGTAACATTCTACATCTTCATCCATGTCATTGACATATATAGCAAACAATATTGAAGCCAGTATTGAACCCTGTGGGACTCCACTTATCATTTCTTCCCAAGTAGTTTTTATCTCTGAACAACACTGATTTTTCTTTCATGCAAGAAATCTTCCATCCATTTCAATGGTTTTCCTTGTATACCACCTGTTATTTCGAGTTTCCTTAATAATCTTTTGTGTGGTACTTTATCAAACACCTTTTGTAAGTCCAAGAAAGCACAGTCTGCCCATCTGTCCCTTTCTTGCATATCTATTAACCTTGAATAGAAACAGAGTCAAATTTGTGGCACATGATCTTCCCTGTCTAGATCCAAATTGTCTTGGATTTAGTATATTGTTCTCCTCCAGATGTTTAGTCCATCTACTTTTGATGACTTCACAAATTTTAGCTGTTGTACTTGTAAGGGCGACCAGTCTAGTTTGTTGGGTCTTACTTGTCTCCCCCTTTATATATTGGCACGATATTGGCATTTTTCCAGTCTTGCAGTACCTTTCCTTCTTTGAGTGAGCAATCTATTATCTTATATATTTTGTCCATTAGTTCATCTATACATTCTTTTAGTATCCAGTTTGCAATTCTGTCTGGGTCATGTGATTTTCAGACATCAAGGTTCATTATTTGGTTCATTACTTCTTCCTGTGTCACAATCATTTTTCTCATTGGGGGATCTTTCTCCCCTTCCTTCATCCCAATTGTGTATGTTTTCTTTAATGAATACAAATTTGAAATGTTTGTTCATAATTTCAGCCATTTCTATATCCTCTGTATATTCTATGTTCCCTCGACATAGTTTTACTGTTTCCTGTTTATTCTATACCATTTACATATCTGTAGAATAATTTAGGTTGATCTTTACATTTGTCTATAATGTCTTTTTCATAGTTTCTTTTTTCTTCCCTGTGTATTTTTACATATTCATTGCTTAGTTTGATATCTATTTAGCACTTTCCAGGTTTTTCTTTTTTCATCTTTTCCAAGCTTTGTCTCATTTATCTTTTGCCTCACTACATTTTTTGTTATACCAGCACTTAATGTATATGCTTTCCTGTTTTTCTTTTGGTATGCATTTATCCATTCCTTCATTATAGACTTCTTATAATATTGTCCATTAATTTTCCACCTGTTTTTTTTTTTGTTAAAGTTTTCCCAACTCACTTTTTGAAAGAATTTTTTGAGTTTCCCAAAATTCGTTTTGTTATTCATCAGTCTTCCTTTTCTGTGTTTCTCATTTCTTCCCAAATATATTTCCTCTTTTAGTTTGAGGTCAAGTAGTATGTGGTCACTCTTCTCAGTTGGTATCTTGTATTCCATTTTATCCATAATTTCAGGCTCTGACATAAATATTAAATCTTGTCTCAACATTTCTTTGTTATTTCTATATCTGGTATTCTCTTTTACCCATTGAGTCATTGTGTATTCAATGGCCATGTCCAGTAGTATGTTTTCTCAAAGGTCCTCTCCATGCTTCACTGTTATCTCCTCCCAACATATTTCTTTAGAGTTAAAGTCACCCATAATTACTAAATTCCTCATTTCAGTATTTCATTTCATGTATGCCTTGTGTCTTCCAATATTTTTGACTGGTCACTCTCCAAGAATGTGTTTTCAGGGGCACACATATCGCCACAATTTTCTACTTTTCATGTCACTATTTTCAACTTTTATCATAATTCCACATTATTATTTCCTTCTGTGATCTTTGTCACATTTAAGCTTTTGTTAATCAAAAACATGACTCCTCCACCTTGTTTTTCATCTCTATTTTTTATCCAGTGATTATATAAATCTTGTCCAACACTATTTGGTGGTAAACCTTTTAATTTCATCTCCACAATTCCCATTATATCTGTTTTTTCTTCTGCCAGATAATCATTTAATTCATTTAATCCTGAAATTAGACCATCTATGTTGATATATTTTACTTTTAATTTCTTCTTTTTCCTTCTTGTTTTCTGTTTCCTGTTGTAGTGTATTCCGATTAAAACAATGTTTAGGTTAATGGCGATATGTGGCTTTTGCTTTTGTTTTGTTGATGTTTTCGCACACACTTGGAGCACCATGATGTAAACATAGACAGTATAATATAGACGGTGTTGTCAGAAGCATGTGTTTAGTTTACCCTTACTAATGTATGGATATTTATAAAGAAACTAATTGGCACACATGGGAAAACTAAGATACAACAATGGCGATGAGGATCAAAATGTTTTTTCTGGTGGTTTAGGCCAGAAAATAGTGGTAAATACACCTAGTGTGAGTACCACAGCTTCCTTCAATTACATGTATCATGACACCTGGTTTGTTTGTTTTTTCTCCAGTTAGAGAGGAAAAAGTTGTCTGAAAGTTTTCTAGCCAAGAAGCTAGACCAGTGTTAATGATGGCATCTTCAATCAAGATTGGACTGTTTAACCCTGAAGAAATCCCTTTTGATGTCTACTTGGATTTGTTTGAAGCCCATGTAGCCACATGGGGGAAGGAGAGATGGCTAATTCCAGTTCATCTGGTACAACTGTGCATAAGGACTACATCAAAGTGTTAGCTTTGTGGTTTCCTGCATCCAAGTTCTGCTTGTAGATTTAAAGACTTGGAATGTCACTTTTGTGGTCGCCAGGGTTATTTAGAAAAAAATTGTAGATTTAAATAAAATGATGCATACAAGCAAATAGTTCTTAAAGTTTTAAAAATAAAAACGTAAAATCAGTTTCTGATCCTGAACCAGTGCATGAAGAACACCAGTGTAGTGCTTATAATGTTGTTGATAAAAGCATGTTGCTGAAAGTTTCTTGTAATTGTATAAAATCTGTTAAACCAGAAAAGTACAAGTTTGTGTTAAATGATAAATCTATACCTTTAGAGATAAATTCTGGTTAGGTGAAAATTGGATAAAAGTACTAAATGTTAACGTGACTCCATCTTCCAAAGAATTGACTGCTTATGGAGGTCATCAAATAAAGGTAAAATGTCAAGTTGCATCTGGAAAAATGCGAGTTTAATAAGACTGTAATTGATTTCCTTGGCTATATGATTTCTGGAGAAGGCTTATCTCCATCACCAAATAAAGGTGAAGCTATCCTGGATGCTCCTGTACCAAAAAACTTGCATGAGCTACAGTCATTTCTTGGATTAGTCACCCACTATAGTAGATTTAGCCATAAGTTATCTGAAATTTTGTCACCACTCTATGATTTAACAAAAAAGAATGTCAAGTTTGTGTGGTCAAAACAGTGCCAAGTAGCTTATAATGTCATTAAAGAAGCTTTATGTAAATCTAATGTTTTATAATACTTTACTGGAAAGTCGAAATTTATTCTAGAATGTGATACTTCTCCAGCAGGTGCACGTTGTGTATTGATACAGGTTGAAAATAATGTTGAAAAACCTATTGCATTTGCTAGTAAAAAGCTTACTTCTGCTGGGAAAAATTACTCACAGATGGACCGGGAAGGGCTGGCACTAGTGTTTGGTGTCACAATGTTTAAATACTATCTATTAGGTTGGAATTTTGAGTTGAGAACTGGTCATAAACCACTGCTTGGATTGTTTGGAGAAAAAACAAAGCAATTCCAATAAATTCAAATGCAAGATTAATCTGGTGGTCTGTTTTGTTGTCACAATATAACTATGATCTTGTTCATAGAAGTGGTAAAAACAATGTAGTTGCTGATGCTTTGAGTAGGTTACCTATTGATGATTGTATCAATTCAGGTGCACCAGCAGAATATGTGGAACTTAAAAAGAAAATTTCAATGCTTTAACTTTTCTTTTGAAACTGTGCAGAAAATGACAAAAGAAGATCCTGTGAGTAAATTAATTTCTCTTGTAAAATTTGGATGGACTAACAATTCAGATGTTTGTAGAGAATATTCTCATGTTAAAAATTATTTATCCATTCATAATGGAAAGAATGAGTGAAGAAAGACTAGTAAAGGAGGTATGGAAGGCAGATGTGGAGGGAGTGAACATGAGGGGATGTCCTAGGATGAGATGGATGGATGGGGTAAAGGGGGCTTTGGGGAAGAGGGGAATGTCTGTTGAGGAAGGAAGGGAGAGGACAGAAGACAGGGGCGAATGGAGAATGGTTGTGTATGGAAGATGTTGTGATGCATGAGGTGGAATGGACGGGGGGATAAGGGGGTGAGGTAGTGTGTGTGAGCAAAATTTTGACACAGCCCGAAGGGATTTCTCCCCGTCCTCTCCTTTATATGGGGGGACGGAGAGGGGGGGGTCGCCGATTTAATGAAGCGGCCTTGCTATGGATGTGCTGTGTCTTGCGACACTGCTTCTGACCCAGGGCAGTGGACAGGGTGCAGGGATGACCCATTATCTAGGATCTAGGAGGTGCTAAGATGGGAGGGAGGGTGGAGGGGTGTGGAGTGTTTTCAGGGATGGAATGGGTGGGAATGATTTTATGCCTTTTCCTTTTTGGCTACCTCCCTAGTAAGGGGGAAAAAGCCTTGGTATATGTATGTATGTATAATGGTGTTGTTCTGTTTAAAAATAGAGTTATTGTTCCATCTGCCTTAAGAGCTAAAGTGTTAGAGCTACTGCATTCTATTCATAATGGAATTGTGGCAATGAAAGCTGAAGCCAGAGAAAACATTTGATGGCCCAGGCTCTCTGATATCGAAGATCTTACAAAAAGTTGTAATGAATGTAGTGTTGGAAATAATCAAGTTTCCTCAAGCAAATTAATGTGGAATTTTGTTAGTAAGCCTTGGAGTAGGAATCACATTGATTATTGTGGACGAATACAAAATAAGTATTTTTTATCTTAGAAGATTCTTATTCTAAGTTTATTGATGTTCAATATAATTCAAGCATACCAAGTGCTAATTCTATGAAATTGTTAAGGAAAAGGTTTGCTAATTTTGGTATTCCTGATGTCATTGTTTCTGATAATGCTGCTTATTTTATTTCTGCTGATATCAGAGTTTTATGAAAGGAATGGAATAAAACTGATCAATCCAGCTCCATTTCACCCTGTATCCAATGTATTAGCTGAGAGATATGTTAAAAGTTTTAAACAGGGAATGCTAAAATATCAAAGTGGATTAATTAACACAAGAGTTAATGGGTTTCTGTATAACAGCAGGAGAACCATTCATTCAGGTACAAAAGAAAGCCCTGCAGAAATGATGTTTCACAGAAAATTTATATCTCCTCTGGACATATGTAAAACAACTAAAAAAAGGAGGAAGAAATCATGTTAGTTAAAAAGAAAAATACTCTTGATTGTGTAGAAAGCAGGTTTGAAGCTGGGCAAGCAGTTTTTGCAAAAAACTATTCTAGAGGTGAACCTTGGTTATCAAGCATTATTATTGAGGTTACAGGTGCCAGAAATTATGTTGTAAAAGTGTTCACCAAAGGTGGAAATTTAGTTTGGTATAGACATTGTGATAAATTGAAGGCTAGGTATAATACTACTGATAATGAAAAATCACCATTTTCTGCATCCTCTCTGTTTAATTGTCATATTGAAAATTCATTTATTAAACCAAATACTAGCAGTAATGTTGGAAACCTTGAAACTGTAAAGGACTGTGTTAACAGTGATGCCATTTCACAACCTGCAGATGCCACTGAAGTGTTTCCTAATAATAATATTGACAAACCTATTATTGAACCTTATATTCCTACTGAGCCAGTATTGAGGTCAAATAGGTCAGTGAAACTTAGTAAGAGATTCATTGAATCAATGTGATGTTTTTTATTTTGTGTAAATAAAAAATAAGAGGGGAGGAATCTGTAGTGTATTCAGATTAAAACAATGTTTAGGTTAATGGTGATATGCAGTGGTGATTCTTTGGGGGGGGGGGCAAAAACCCATTACAAGACACCAATTGGAAAGAGTGACCATATACTCATTGAAACTGTACTACAGGCAGAAATAGACATGGAGAGAAATGAAAAGCATAGGAAAGGAAGATTGATGTACAACAAAACGGACTTTGCAAAACTAAAGATATTTTTCCGGAATGCAAACTGGGAAAAATTCTATGTGGAAGAGACAAAAGTGGATGAGAAATGGAATATCTTGATGGACAATTATAATGAAGGGGTAAACAGGCATGTACCAAGACAAAAGCGAGAGAGTACATTAAATGTTAGTTCAACAAAAGGTGCAGTGAGGCAAAAGACAGAAGGGACAAAGCTTGGAAAAGGTGGAGAAAAGATAAAAAAAAACCTAGTAAATGGCAAATTTATATAAACTTTAGAAATGAGTATGTTAATGTGAGAAGAGAGGAGAAAAGGAACCATGAAAAGGATATTATAGATAAATGCAAAGATCAACCCAAACTATTCTATCGATATGTGAATGGTAAACTTAAAAACAAACAGGAAATGGTGAAACTACGCCAAGGAAATATAGAATACACAGAAGAATTAGAAATGGCCGAAGTCATGAACAATCACTTTAAATCTGTCTTCACCAGAGAGAAAATACAAAATTGGGACGAAGATAATAACAAGCAATCTCCCCACATGAGTGAGTTTACAACACAAAAAGAAATATCAGAACACCTATCAAAACTTGACGTCAGAAAATCACATGGCCCGGATGGTATTGCAAATTGGATTCTAAAGGAATGCAAAGAAGAACTAATGGACAAAATACACAACATAATAAATAGCTCACTCAAAGAAGGAAAGATACCTAAAGACTGGAAAAATGCTAACATTGTACCAATATATAAAGGAGGAAACAAGGAAGAACCCACCAACTATAGGCCAGTATCACTAACAAGCACTATAGCCAAAATTTGTGAGAAAATCATCAAGAATAGATGGGTAAAACATCTGGAAGACAACAACATAATAAACCCAAGACAATTTGGGTTCAGACAAGGAAGATCATGCACCACAAACTTAATATGCTTCTACTCAAGACTAATAGACATAGTGCAAAAAAGAAATAGATGGGCTAATTGTGCCTTCCTAGACTTGCAAAAAGCTTTTGACAAAGTACCACACAAAAAATTACAAAAAAATCTGGAACACAAGAGGAATACAAGGGAACCTACTAAAATGGATGGAGGACTTCCTGACCGGTAGAAAGATGAAAGTAGTGCTCAGAGAATAATATTCAGATTGGAAAGAGGTGATCAGTGGAGTACCACAAGGATCTGTATTGGCACCAATAATGTTTGCTATTTATGTGAATGACATGGACGAGGATGTGAAATGTTACATGAGCTTCTTTGCAGATGACGCCAAACTGTTAAGGAAAGTAGAAACTGATAACGACTGTGAAGCACTGCAGGAAGACCTGAATAAGGTATGGAACTGGAACCAGAAATTGGAAGTGGACTTTAATACGATGAAGTGTAGCATAATGGAGTTTGGAAAAAGCAAAAACAGAATATCAGGAAAATATACAATTGGAACCAAGGAGGTAAAGAAGGTAGGATCCGAAAAAGATTTGGGAATAATTATCACAAACGACTTGTCCTATGATAAACAGATTAACAAAATTGTCGGGGAGTCTTACAACTTGCTAAGATCAATAAAAGTGGCATTTGCATACTTGGACGAAGACATGGTAAAAAAAATATGGGTTACATTGATAAGGCCTAGACTAGAGTATGAGGCGACATTGTGATCACCCAGTACCAAAAAAAATAAAAAGAAAATAGAAAGAATCCAGAGAGCAGCAACAAAAATGGCACCTGCACTTGCAAACCTATCATACGAGGAGAGATTGGCTAAACTGGAATTACCGACTCTGGAGCAAAGAAGAGAGAGAGGTGACCTACTGACAAAGTACCACATAAAAAATTAACAAGAAAAATTGAAATAATAGGAGGAATACAAGGTAAGCTACTGGAATGGAGGAAGGATTTCTTAATTGGGAGAAAAATAAGAGTGGTACTTAGAGACACAAAATTCGAACTGGGAAGATGTGAAGAGTGGTGTCCTGCAAGGCTCTGTATTGGCTCCTTTAATGTTTGCCATATATATAAATGATATGGATGAGGGAGTAAATTGTCACATAAACTTCTTTGCTGATGAGGCCAAATTACTCAAGAGAGTAGGAACAGAAGATTGCAGATTGCTACAAGAAGACCTAGACAAAATATGGGAATGGGGTCAGAGATGTGAGATGAACTTCAACATTAAGAAATGTAGCATAATGGAATTTGGAAAAAGCAAATATAGAATATATGGTCAATGTAAAATTGGAAACAAGGAAGTCAAAAAAGTTTATTCAGAAAGGGATCTGGGACTGATCATCTCAAGTGTCTTGACACTTGATAAATGACAATAAATTATTTGGAGAGACTTTAACTTATTGAGATCAATGAAAGTGGCCTTCTACTACATGGATGAAGAAATGGTTAAAAAAAATTGTGATTACACTAATAAGACCTAAACTAGAATATTCTGCAACACTATGGGCACCTAGCACAAAAAAGATGAGAACATTAGGAAGAATCCAAAGAGCAGCAACAAAAATGGCACCTACACTATCAAATTTGACATACGAACAAAGATTGGAGGAATTACATCTATCAACACTGGAACAGAGAAAGAAGAGAAAGAGGTGATTTGTTGACCATTTACAGAATTATGAAAGGGATGGAAATTCTCGATAGAGATGACTTATTAAAATGGGACAGAAGAGAAACAAGACATGAAAAGAAGCTAAGGAAGGACAGTTACAGAAGAGATTTGAAAAAGAATAGCTTCCCACATAGAGTGATTGATGTCTGGAACAAACTAAACGGAGAAACAGTGAGTGCCAAAACTATACACAATTTTAAGAATAAACTGGATGCGGAGAGATACGAAAACGGGTCACTACGAGCATACCTCTCATCCTGTAAAATACAACTGGTAGGTAAATACATGATCTTCCTTGTCTAAATCCAAATTGCCTTGGATTTAGTACATTGTTTTTTCCAAATGCCTTACCCATCTAATTTTGATAATTCCTTCACAAATCTTAGCTACCATACTTGTAAGAGACACAAGTCTATAGTTAGTAGGGTCTTCCTTGTTTCCCCCTTTATATATTGGTACTATATTTGCTCTTTTCCAATCTTCTGGAACTTTTCCTTCTTTCAATGAACTGCTTATCAGACTATGTATTTTGTCTGGTAGTTCGTTCCTGCATTCTCTCAAAATCCAGTTTGCCATTTCATCTGGACCATGCAATTTTCTATTATCGTGATCACACAAGTGATCATTATTTCTTTCCTTGTTACTTCTATCTCTTTCATAGGGGAGACTTTTTCTTCACACTCGACATCTCTAAGTTGTATGTTTTCCCTCGTAAACACTGCTTGTTCATAATTTTTGTCATTTCTATTTCCTCTGTGTATTCAACTCCTCCTTGTTGTAGATTCACTAATTTTTTTTTTTTTCAGTTTGTTGTTTACAAATCTATAAAATAGTTTTGATTGATCTTTACATTTTTCTATGACATCTTTTTCGTATTTTCTCTTTTCTTCTCTGTGCACTTGTACATATTGATTTCTATAACTAGTATATATTTTCTATTTTTCAGGTCTTTTGTCTTCCTTCCATTTTATTCAAGCTTTATCCCTTTTGTCTTTTAACTTCCTACATCTTTTGTTGTACCAACATTTTACATATAATTTTTCTTGTTTTTGTCTTGGAACATACTTTTCCACTATTTCTTTATAAATTTTTGTAAAAATTTTCCATTTCTCTTTTACTGTTGTTTCCTCCTTTTGTATCCTTTCCCAATCTGCTCTTTGAAAAAATTCTCTTATTTGATCAAAAAATTATTTTTCCATACATCAATCTTCCCTTTCTGTATTGTTCCTTTTTTCCCCAGTATTTTTCCTCCTTTAGTACTAGTTCAACTAATATGTGGTCACTTTTAGTGGTGTCTTATATTCAATCTTGTCCACTATTTCAGGTTCTGATGTGATTATTAGGTCCAGTCTTGATGGTTCTTCCTTATTTCTATACCTAGTACTCTCTTGTATCCATTGTGTTATTGTGTGTTCTATAATAATATCAAGTAGTACATTTCCCCATAGGTCATCTCCACCTTTCACTGTCATCTCTACCCAGCAAATTTCTTTATAATCAAAGTCACCCATTATAACTATCCTTCCTCCATCTTCCATTATCTTATTTAGTGTTATCCTTGTGTCTTCTAACATATTTTTGTGTTCTCTCTCTTCCCATGAAGCCATTTTAGGAGGCACATAATTTACCACAAAGTTCCTACTCTTCTTGTCCCTGTCCTCTATTTCCATCATAATCATCTCCACTCTTCTTTCCATATGTAACATTCCTCACATTTATATTCTTCTTAGTCAGGAATATAACTCCACCCCCTTGTTTTACTTCTCTGTTTCTAATCCAATAATTATATGCACCATGTCCTACACTGTTGGGTGGTAATGGACCTTTCAATTTTGTCTCTACAATTCCCATTATGTCCGGTTCTTTTTCCTTCAGGTAATCATTCAGTTCATTCAAGCCTGTTATTAAGCCATCTATATTTGTGAAAGATACTTTTAATTTTCTGTTACCTCCATCCTGTTTTCTGTTTCCCTTCCATTTTTCTCTGCTATGAACCATTTCCTCACTTTCATATCCACTACTCTCCAATAGAATTTCTCTTTGTCTGACTCTGTTCTGTTCTTGTTTTTTTCCTTAGCTTCTATTCTTTTTGTTTTCTCTTCCTCTCTTTCCTCTTTATTCATCTCTCTTTTTATCCATACCTGTTTATACTGATCACTTTTTGCTAGTTTCCCTGTTTTTGATAAGACATTCTCTGCTGTTGTTTGTGACCTGAATTTAACCTTAAGTGGTCTGGTCTTGTCTATATTGTATTTTCCCAATCTATATACTTCTTAATTTTCTGTTACCTTCATCCTGTTTTCTGTTTCCCTTCTGTTTTTCTCTTCTATGAACCATTTCCTTACTTTCATATCCACTACTCTCCAATAGAATTTGTCTTTGACTCTGTTCTGTTCTCGTTTTTTCTTAGCTTAAATTATTTTTGTTTTTTCTTCCTCTTTATTCATCTCTCTTTTTATCCATACCTGTTTGTACTAATCACTTTCTGCTAGTTTCCCTGTTCTTGTTAAGACATTCTCTGCCATTGTTTTGACATGAATTTAACCTTAACTGGTCTGGTCTTGTCTATATTGTATTTCCCTAGCCTATATATTTCTTCAATTTCTTTCCCTATTTCCTGTTCACCTTCTTGAACTATTTTAATACCCTGTTTACTTTTTCTTTTTCCTCCTTTACTAATGTAGTCCTATTTGGATTATGCTTCGCTTTCATTCCTAATATAATTATACATTTCTTTTTATCTGCTAGGTCTCTTACTATATTTTCCTTTCTCTCATCACTTTAATAACTGTGCCCTTAGTTTGTTCTTTCATCTATTGTTTCATTATATCTCTAAATAAAATTTTGTTATTCTTTTGGCCTTTTTTAAAACCAACTACCTCTTTTGCTATGGACTCTTTACTCTATTATTCCTCTTATATTCCTCATTCTCATCCTTTACTTCTCTTAACTGTCTTTTTAATTATTCTATTTCTTTAGCTAGGTTTTCAATCTCCTTCTTTAGTTCTTCCAGTTTATCAACTCTGCGTAACTAGTGTTAGTTGGTTAAACCTAACCTCCCATGCTTCATTCATTTTTTTTAGTTTTTCCTCCACACTTACTAGTCGGGGAAGGTGGTCATCTCCTCCCTCATTAAATCCATAGAAGTAATTATCTCCTCTTTCCATTGAACTGCTATTATCTATATTTCTACTTTTAATACCTCTGCTCACCTGTTCGACCTCATCTGTGTCATCTACACACCTTTTGTTGACACTCCTTCTGACATCCAAGACCCGTTCTTCCTTTTCCTCAATAATACCTCCCCTTCTCCTTTTTCTTCACCTGCCCACTACACCATGAGCTTTCCCCTTCCCTACTAATACAACACAGTTACTCCCTCGTTGCTGAAATCCATGAAATTTGCGTTTTTTTCCGGAGTTTCAATCTTCACCGTCTGTCTGACATGTGTATGTGTATGCACACACACACACCCGGGTCAACAGCAATGCAGCAAGACAGCACATCCATAGTAGGGCTCCACTGCTTCATTTACATGGCTACCCTCCCTCCTCATACCCTCAGGCAAAACTAGAGATGATGATGAGAAATTGGAGAGCAAGAGAGAACTCTACAAATATTGTTCCTTTCCTGTATACTACAGTTAGGTAAATACAACACTGATGATAATCATTCTAGGCTTTGCTGTCCTCCCTTTTACAATCAAGGAATCCTTTTATATCATACATGGAGGATTATATAAAAAAAAAAAAATTACAAATAAGTTTTGGATATACTTTACCTGACTTTCAAAAGTATATGGCATATTCTGCAGGTACCACCGATATCCCTTATTGAAGTTGTCATCAAAGAAATGCATTTCAACCTTCCCAACTCTAACATAAGGATGAAGATCAAGCATCTCCAACAAAGCTCGTGTGCCACCCTTCCGAACACCAATAATGAGTGCCTGCAGAGATTAGGGAATATATGAAAAAAAAAGAAATAAAGGAAAAACAAAAAGAAAGATGATTTTGTAAAATTTGAATCACAATTAACTTTTCTGCATTCCATTACTGAATAATTTTTAAGCAAAAGCTAAATGAAACCAGTTTACCTCAGCCTTTATTAAGTAAAAATAATTTGGATAAAGGTTTCTTTACATAAGAAGTGTTGGTACTATTATTTTGAATAACTGATGTGACAAGTATGTGTCTTATGTCTATCTTGAAATAACTCCTGAATAAGTTTGTACTGTAACAGTTAATTACCAGTTCCTTTGTGTGTTGCAGAAAAGAACAACCTTAACCCTAAAGTTTTTCAACAAGGTGGAGACTGTCTGCAGTACCATGTGACAGGCTCCAACCTACTTTTCAGTTATAACAAACCTATAATAGCTGTCAAACTTAGATCATCATGAAGAATATTTAAGAAAAAGCAAATTATCAATTGATGAGCCTAATTTTTAGCTTCACTAACCTTAGGTAACCTTTTTCTCTTGTCATTGTAGGGAACTTGTGGACAGAATGGAGGTTGGGGTGGGGGTTGTGTCTCCTTAATTGTAGGCTCATGATGCGTCTCCTGTGACAGTGTACTGCTATGCATTACTGCTCTTTGCAGCTCTTCTTCTGTGATGAGAGAACATGAGTAAGATGATCAATAAAATAAATAAATAAATGAATAAATAAAATAATATTGACAATAAATGTTATACAGAGCACAAAACTACGCCATAATAACTTGTGTCTTTTATATGTCAATCTCCTGTAGCTGACCAGAAATCAGTTTATTAATCCTCTTAATATGGTGATGTACTTTATGGGTTTTGCTCAGGCTTAGGACAGGCAATTTCATGCAGATGAAGTTGGGAACTTTTGCCTGAAGGGGTTTCCATAAATCAGTACCCATTCTATGGCAGAGTATACAGTAAAACATAGGTTTTGCAAATGATAAAAGGGATCAGATTAAAAGAGGGAAGTAATATGTAACCAAAGCTAGACAAAGGTGCATAATGCAAAACAGATAAATTCTTAAGAACAGTGATATTGCAAAGATATCTGTCACCATATTTCAGAAGATTTGGATGATCTGGCAAGAAAGTGAGATTAGTCATTTACTGCTATAGAAGTTGTATGGTTTATTACAAGTATTATTATTTACATACCACGTGGAGCATGGTGGGGTTCAGCAGGGGCAAGGGCATGTAAGGTACAGTAGACAGCAAGCGCCATTAATGCCAGAACAAATAGCCGCCGAGCAGGCCAGGAAAGATAGCCAAGGCAGCACCATCCTGCTGCTCCAAAAGCACGAGACCAAACATACCCTGGCACTTCTGCTGCTGGCCCCACTTCATCCACTCCCTTTCTCCAGGAGTTTCTTCCTCCACCATTCATCCTGTCTGGCTCTGTCACATTGCTGAAAATATACACACAACAATAAGGATGGGCACTCACTGAACTGAATTACTATATGCCACTGTATTTTTTATAATATATCACGTGAAAAAGAAACTAATCTTAAGATTAAAATCACACAGGTAGTTTCCTAAAATTCATTTAGCTTCACACTAACATATACTGTATGTATGTATGTACGTACTGTATTCACCTTGGTCTTTGGGTCACGTGTTGGACTCGTGACTGACAACTATTTCCTTCCCAGAAAAAAGCTCAGAGCTCATAAGACCGATCTATGGGTAATGCTGTGACCTTACATGCACCCCCCAACTCCCCACCCACGAGAGTTGGAGTAACGACTCGAAGTACAGCGATACTGAAATTATTTCAGCCCTGGGCAGGATTCGAACCCGGACCACTGTAGTGACAGTCGGGGACTCTACCAACCACGCCACTGAATCGTGTATGTATGTATGTATGTATGTGTCAGTCAATATTCTCATCTCCATCTGGAGGTGTAGCCCTAAGGCTAAGGGTCGGACACTCAGCCTCTAGACTGCACCCTGCTCTAACCTTAGCCTCTTCATATATGGAAAACTTACATCAGATGACTACTCCTCTTTCCTTACTACCACAAGCCAGAGATATAAAAAGTCCCATACTAATATAACACAAGACATCAATCCAGTCATTGTTCCTAGATGTCTATGGGAGAGCCTGAGGATCTTTGCCAGCCAATGTAGGGCTGTGGGTTTCAAGTCAGTGGAGCCTGATGCAATAATGATAAACACTGTTAAGCGATGGCTCCGAGATGGTTTATTTGCCACTAGATCAAATGTGGGATACTACACATGCAATCAAGAGGGGGGGGGGGATTACCGTAAATGTTTCAACAGTACACAGCCAAGGGTTTGCATTTTTTCTGTTATCCTGATTTCAATGTACAGGTATACTGTAAATATGCTTTTAATATTTCTATTTTTACAGAAAAAATATGCATCATCCCAGGCAAGCTCCAAATCAGAATCCTTGTCCATCCCCACCTTTTCCACTTAATTAAAATCTATCTGATTAAGCCATACCCGACATGGGTCGGATTTTTCTCTCTGGTCTTCCTCTTTCAGGGTCATCTGGTTGACAAACCAATTGACAAAGGGCCCATGCTGGCATTCACTATGGCTGTTTATTGGTCTTTTCTCAGTATACAGTACTTTTTGATTTGACAAACATGGAAAAGAAGGTGGAGGGGAGGTTGAGGGATGGAGGAACGGAACTATGGGGAAATGGAAGGTAAGTAGGGAATGTGGAAGGGAAGAACATAGGAATGAAAGTACGTAAGTACTCATAGGTATTGAGGGCGGCTGGAGGGAAGGAAAGAGAAAGGAAGAAAAATTAAGTTTGAACTTGTTCCTATATCAAAGGACTTAAGGCAGCTCTTTATGGGCTGCGTCATGAAAATAGTGATTCAGTATTCATTACTGGTAGGCATGCAGGCTGGCAGGCAGACCAAGGCAAGTCATTTCGTTGCTGGCGGAAGGCGTCGTGCACCCCCGTCCTCCCCATCCCTCAACAACCTCCTCCTGCATGCACAGATGTTCAGTTACGAGCGCACGGCATCAAAGCCGCCCTTCAGTACTCAAGGCAGTGGGCCCCAACCTGTTCCTCTCAGAGCTATCACATACTGTATGTGATATTGTTTGAACTTACTGGAGATCATACTCTAAATGGACCAACATTGACTAACTGTGGTTTTCGATCTCTTGATTCATCATGTAGATTTTTTAGTAGCCCCATGGTTCAGGGCGGGAAACTACTGGACGGATCTCTCCAACCTGCTCCTTCGAGTCCACGGCCTGGCTCCTCGTATCACTACCACCTCATTGAGCAGCATCCGGATAACAACGCAATCACTGAGTCATGTACAAACATACGTTTCGAAAGTGAACAAGAATATTATGAAAGAAACATCCACTAACTCAGTACGATAACTATCTTTCATAGGCAATTTACAAAAACAAACCCATATTTACAAGCATGAAAGCGGACCTATGCTTTCGAATTGTTATGAAAAAATTACAAAACAAAATAAGCTAAGGGAAGAGAGATAAAACAAAACGAAACAAAATAAAAACCAGCATGATACGACCATGCAACACCAACTATCTCCAACCCCACCAGCGAATCTGGGTCCTGTGAAGCGTTCCTTGGTCAAACAAGGCCCGTCTTGTCCACCTCGATGACAAGATTAGCGCGTACACGAATAATACCAGCCAGCAGTAGCGGCGTAGTCGCACCAACCTTCTATCGACCTTTTCCCTACGAAAAGAACACCGCTACAGCTACATAAAAGCATTTGTCGTGTCATACTGATGAATAAAGTCGCCCGTCGGTATGAAAGCCTTCAAGAGAAATCTATGCATGGGCCCGAGGACCGTTGCTGGTTACTGCGGGGTTGAGGGTTTCCGGTCAGTGAAACTCTCGAGGCAACGGTTATTGTCATCTACAGTGTGTTCTGCCAAGGCATGTTGACAAGTGTCAAATGAACAAGTAAACATATGTAAATGCACATCATAAACACATTTATCATACATACTGTGCATACATATATAAGTTGCATAACATAAGAAATAATGGTTACAAAATATAAGATATCAAACACTTGTGAATCCAAAATATTTTTCTTTAACAGTTTTGTAAATGTTTGGAACAAACTAACTGTTCATGTCGTGAGGTCAGATACAATTGACATCTTCAAAAATGCCTAAAAGAATTATACGGAGTCCAAGCCCGATCAAGCTTATTTCTCAGAATCTCGTACATTTGAATTAATTTAGTGGTTCTTAACCGTTTCCACCGTTTACACCCCCTTTCAATTCGTAAGCAGCCCCATATGGATCAATAAGTCTGTTGCTGTTTGCATCTCTTTTGTATTCCTTTGTATGAGTATGACGGTGGTGGTGGTAGTGGTAGTGGTGGTGGTGGTGCAAATGCGAGAAGTTAGTGTATGATATTAGAGGTAGTGTGGCGTTTGTGATGATGTTGGCAACGTACTATGGTTTCTCATAATAACAGTGGTGACGATGACGATTATGATAACAGTACTATAGTGATGATGATGATGATGATGATCCCTTTATACATACACGCAGACCAGCAGTAACGTATGTTGTCGAGAGCACAGTAGCCTACTGTGTACGCAAGACTCAAGATATATAAATGGATAGGTGCAGCACGACATATAAGACGATACTGCAAGGCTAGCAATATATAATCTAACTAATTGCACTGCAGGTGCGGAGAATAAGATGCAGCACAGGACGACCTTGCATAGCTACAGCAAGATAACTCGTTTTCATTAATAACAATAATAACTGTAGTTAAATGGTAGGGTGGTGATGTAAACAATAACTGTTGGAGTGTTTACCTCACCACCCTACTACCCATCTGTCTTACAAACATCAAAAGTGTAGTCTCGAGTTTCGCTGATCGGACAGCCACAGCCCCACAATAGCCGGCAACAGTCATATGGCCTTTACACCGATCTCTCAAGGAATAAATTTTGGAATACTGCCTGTGTTGTATTAGCGTGGGTTTGTTATAATATTACCGGCTATGAGGGAAGCAGCTCTCCTTGTGTGTATGTGAATAGGTGGAGACAAATAAAACTGACAAATCTTGGGCCCGCACCGGAGGGTCCCAGATGAAGGTAAGGGTGTTGACTAGCTTTGGAAATGGACAGTAAGGATATGCTCCCAGGGAGATGTTCCTCTCTGACGTCCATTTTGCACGACCACCACTTCCTGGTACTTGTTATTGTTACCTCGTTACCTGGGGGCAAATGTTGTCCAGCATACAAAACGATCCTCAACAGCCACAGCAGAATATGAAATTCCAGAGCTGGGCGCGTTCCTTGGTGCGTTCCGCTTTAGTTTGGCCGCGGTAAGCGCTCCCAAACTATTAAAGCAATATAGGTGCCGATACAGTATGTGGCCTACGAATTTTTTCTTTGTTATAGTATCTGGCCTACCTGACTTTTATTTCGGTATGAACCTGTCTCAGCTTTAATAGTTTGGGAGCGTTAACCGCGGCCAAACTAAAGCGGAACACACCGAGGAACGCGCCCAGCTCTGTAAAATTCTATTACAATGCAGCTGGGACTAGTGAAATTTGGCATTTATTATCCTCCAAGGCACCAATAACAACGTCTACAGTACATACACTCCAGGTGGGGCAAGTAGGATGTGGGATACACAGGACAAATAACAGGTGATGTATATGACGACCCAATATGGCTATACAACAGTCGACCTGACTTGACCCGACCCGACCCCGACCCATGAGATGGTCTTTGACCTAAGAAGTAATACATTCGAGTTGTGTCTCAATTTCAGGGACAAGTATATTTTCGGGGAGAACTTGAAACGGGGGATTTCAAGAGGGGCTCTTGGCAGACTAACAGTGCGTTAGAACTGATGCACATATTAGTATTAACCCTTATACTGTGGTGTTCCCCTCTGCTGAACAGAATCGCCTGGATGTAGCTTGAACAAACGAACTAAGTCTTCAAACATAGCGAGAAGATTCAAAGCCTTTCGAATAATTAATCCTTTAGCGTCTATCACTGGTCTCGTGCATATTCTGGATGCCGCCGGACGAGGGGGAAACCCCTGTAAACACCAGGAGGTTAAATGGTGCACTCGACTATAAATCAACCAAGCTTGGCTCGCTCGTCCACGCCTAAGTGGCAATTTAACATGTGAGGTCTGTCGTTTATGTTGATCCTTTTTCCTCCCTAGTGCAGTCGTGCTTCAGTCGAGCCCTTCTCCTCTTTGCGATAATCTCTCTCTCTCTCTCTCCTTTTCTCTCTCTGTCTCTCCCCCTCCTTCACTCTCTCTTTCTCTCCATCTCTCTATACATCTCCCCTCTCTTCTTCTTCTCTTTCTCTTTTTCTCCCATCTCTACCTCCCATCTCTCTCCATCTCTCCCATCGCTCTCTCTCTCTCATATCTTTGTTCTGGCTGGTGCAGAGAGTGTTATATCGGTTCGAGAAAAGAGGAGATTTGGTGAATGTCTTCATACAGGGTATTAATTTTTCACATTCCTATAGGGATATAATCTCCCTTTCACTCATATACCAACAACCACGGATTCTGTGAGATCACCCTAGACCAGTGATCTGTCTTAATGTCCAAAACCCAGAAGAGGAACGATGAGATAAATTCAAATGCACAAAAAAAAAAAAAAAAAATGAATAAATAAAACAAAGACGAAAGAGAAAAAAAAGAGAGAGAGAGAGAAAAAAAAAGGACAAAGTAGACGAAGACGAGGCAGAAGAGGAACACGATGAAGGAACCAGCAAGCAGAAGACTTGTGTACGCTTGAGTGTTTATGTGCGTCATTCACGGTCAATGGACCTTGTACCGTATATTAAAAAAATCGCTATGCTGAAAACATCTAATACTCAGAGGTTGATATATTCATTTATACATGAAAAAAATTCTTGTACTGTAAAATTAAACATTACACGAAAAGTATATGAAATTGCAATGCTTTTACGCGTGCTTTGGCCGTCGCCAGCCAATTCTGTTCTGTAAGAATAATCCCCCTACTGCACAGCGACACAGTTGAATTGGTCTGCAGCATTGATTGGCTACATGGAGACAGCAGTTCTGTAAACTGAATACACACACGCGGGCGTTTTACATTACAAACGCACTTATTCGACGAATTGACTTTAGTTTTAGCGGTTAGAGACTACTCAAAATGGACGGGTCGTGGCCAGGATTCAAACCCGTGCGCTAGCTCTGCTGTAATGCAGGGGGTCCCTTTACTTGTGCGTGTGTGCGCGCGCGCGATACAATAAATTAATAAAATAAATAAACAAATAATACACAAATAAAACACACGACCTCTATAGCAAGTGCCAAGCGCACGTTACAGAAAACAACAATAACAACAACAGCACGGCGTGGCTCCCAGACACCGTGGGCTCGCGAGTTCCGCGTAATTCGAGTTTCCCAATTCCCGATAAAAAAAAATTCTATCTGCGCTCACTGCTCACGACTTTCGCGGGTTTGTCACCCCTTTTTTATCGGTAGCCAAAAATACTGACAAGGTTATAGACAGTAAACGGGATCATCAATTATCAATTATATATATATATATATATATATATATATATAGAGAGAGAGAGAGAGAGAGGGGGGGGACCGAGAGATAAACAGAGAGAGGGAGAGAGGGAGAAAGACGCGGAGAAAGGGGGAGAAAAGAAGAGAGAGAGAGAGAGAGAGAGAGAGAGAGAGAGAGAGAGAGAGAGAGAGAGAGAGAGAGAGAGAGAGAGAGAGAGAGAGAGAGAGAGAGAGAGAGAGAGAGAGAGAGAGAGACTCTCTTAATTGAATAATGACTGCTCCCGCTCCTGCTCCCGCTGCCAAGACGTTCGGGCCAACGGGCGGCGGGCGGTCACTTGTCCGGTCGCATTCTCTCATTCTCTCTTTCTCTCTCTCCTCTCCCCGTCTCCCTAATTCTTGTGATCCTTCCTTCTCTCTCCTCAAATTAGTTAGTCCGGTTAACAAGATGGCTTGGTTGGTGGCACTCATGCAAAACCCATCTAGAACAGAAGTTACACTCCCAAGATCAACCCTCATTCTCATTAGTTTCAACGAGTTACTGAGTAACCCAAGAATTACGTTGCGACTCGTACTCATACTAATACCATTATTAAGCACCATCATCTTATGGTTAACAGCGCGTCCCTAATAACAATTCTCGTAATCGTGGTAGCAGATATTACGACTTGTAAGAAACGGGAGCCTATGATGGAACAAAAATTGTTTGGCCAAACTAATATCAACTGTGAGTCGCGATCTACCATCCTAATGGTTCACCACACACACACGGAATAATGGTCAGACACAGACCGGATGCACCTGGGGAGATACAGTATGTTGTATTCTCCAATTAGAAATATCTGGTTACGAGGTGCTTCCTTGTTTCGTAGAAGCAAGCTTGTTGTCATTAATGTAGTCTTACTTTGAGACCATATACACACACGGACGCACAGACGCACGCACACACACACAATTTGAAAAAAACAAAAACATATATATATATCACTGTTGGAGTAGAAAAGACTGTCTTTCTACTCCAACAGTGGTTTTCACGTGATTGACAAATGTGTGATTACATTTTTCACCTGTAATATATATATATATATATATATATATATATATATATATATATATATATATATATATAATATATATATATATATATATATATATATATACATAATATATATATATATATATATATATATATATATATATATATATATCAGGACAATATAAAATCGGTGCAAAGGAAGTAAAGAAAGTTGGTTCCGAAAAGGACCTAGGAATAATTATCACCAAAGACATGTCCCCAGACAAGCAAATAAAATAGTCGGAGAAACCTACAATTTACTAAGATCAATAAAGGTGGCTTTTAAATACTTGGACGAGGTAATGGTAAAATACTAATCACACTGATAAGACCAAAATTGGAGTACGCTGCGACACTATGGACACCCAGTACAAAAAAGAATACAAGTAAAATAGAAAGAATTCAAAGAGCAACGGCAAAGATCGCCCCAACACTTTTAGAATTGACATACGAGCAAAGATTGTCTAAAATAGAACTACCAACCCTGGAACAAAGACGAGAAAGAGGCGATCTATTGGCCATTTACAGAATCATGAAAGGCATGGAAGTCCTTGACAGAGAAGACTTATTAAAGTGGGATACAAGAAAAACAAGGGGACATGAAAAGAAAATCATAAAGGACAATTATAGAAGAGATCTGAAAAAAAAGGGAAAGATCACTAATCTGCGACCCCAGTTCCTGTTTCACACAAGGCCCAAGCCCACTAGTGGCAAGGGGTAAGGATCGGAACAAATCCCTTTCACGCTTTTGCCATTGTAACTATGAGGGAAATTCGCCAGTGACAGCGACATCAATCTGGGGTCGCATATTAGTGATCTTTCCTATCCTCGGGAATCAGTTCGATTCCAGGATACAAGGCTTTTACAGTCTCTGTGAACGTAATCTTACTGGTGGCTGAAAGCAGTGGGTGCGAATCCTACAGCGAGTGTCATAAAAATTATCATATATACAGTACACACACACACATAATGTATATATATATAGTATAAAAGGTGACGTACTCAACCAATTTTATTCTGGTCAACATCAAACGATTTTATTCAACTTAGGAGACGTCATCACAACGCTGATGTTAATAATCACTTTTATGATAAGTACCAAAATGACAAATAATGTTGTCAAACGATTCTATTATATTCCAGTCTACATATCGACGCGTTTGGATTAAGCCTTCAGTTTCTAAAGAAAATCCTTTCCTTTCTACAGGGAATCTAAAATTCAGAAAATCTTCAATATTCGCGACAGAAACGTCTTTCAGGAATCTACCAGGCTATTAGAAAGTGCTTTTGAAATTCGGAATTTAATGTATTCCGGACCATTTCGCTCCAAATATTAAAGGTATTCCGAATTTCAGAGATTCACAAAAGAGAGAACTACGTGGACAACATAGTGTGCGGCCCGTGGATAAAGACGTCAGAACGAGTGGCGAGGCGCACAAAAAGTATGTTTACTAATGTTATGCGCGCCTTGCAGGGTGAGATGGATGATCTCGGCGTCCCGCCGCGGTCACTACTTGTTCACGCTTGGGTGTCTTCTATTATTGCGTTCCAGTCCGACATTTATTATACTTTTATTTTCATTTTTATTATATATATATATATATATATATATATATATATATATATATACATATATATATGCAATATATATATATATATAAATATATATATATATATATATATATATATATATATATATAATATATATATATATATATATATATATATATATATATATATTACCAAGTCCGTTACACTATGAGAACTATTAAACCCTCATGGTTATATTGGGATTATGCAAATATCTTTTCAAATGATGATAATAACAGATACTAATGATAATAATAACAATAATAACAGTAATGCGTTTCTAATTAAGAGTGAATTTAATTTGTTTTAAATGTCTCGGTGCAACAACGAATGATATATTTGCACAGTTCAGATGTATCAATTTTTAGGTCCGCTAAAGTGCATTCCATTTTTCGATCGAGTTGTTAGAGTCTTTTTATCATCACTATTATTATACTATTATTATCATTATTACTATTTAATTATCAATCATCATCATCACCTGGACAAACTTACTGTATCTATAGACACCTTCGCAAAAGTACACACATATGTACAAGATCACTAAAGTCAGCGCAACGAGAAATGACCGCTAAGGCGTGGCTAGGAGATCTCCCGGTGTTGCCACACATGGGCATCCATGGCGAGAACGTGCGTGTGGATGTAATGTTTTCTGAATGCAGTGTGAGGGGGGCGGGGCCAGAGATCAGATGTAGCGGCAACGTCGCTCTCTCTTCCTCATATGCCATGTCTAGACTCGAGGAAACGAAACCTTTGTATAGAAAACATTGCTTTGATTTTTACTTCAGTGGTGGTGTGTGACAAAAAATTATAATATAATTACATGTGGCAACATTATAAAATCATAAAATAGAATTATAAAATAAAATAGAATTATGAAATAATTATATGTGGCACCACAGGGGGACTCCCAGTCCTCCGCCCTAACGGCCATTTCTCAATGCAACGGGTATAGTTCTCCCCCGTTCCCTTCTCTCTGTCGGCGTTGTTAACTAAAGTGTCTCCAGTTATTTTAGTAGACTACTCCATTTCGGGTCTCGTAGCGTGGTGGCCTGTAGACTTTCCGTGTTCGAGATTAGGTCCTGGGAGTGCCGTATCAGGCGCAGTTTTATCGTATCGTTGTTTACATACGTAAAAGGTTGCTTTCGCCTGCATGGCATATTTG